>NC_067402.1:295638278-295938278 GCF_016432865.1 Antechinus flavipes | reverse complement strand
GCTGGTCTGGGCTAACTGGTCTGGGCTGCTCCAGGGTGGGCTGGACTGGGCTGGCAGAAGCTTTGTGGAGATGATACTCAAGGAGGAGAGGGCTGAGAAATCAAAATGAAGACTTGTCTTGGGAGAGAAAGCTGTATGTGAATAAGAGGCCCAAGTGCCAACAAATGGTAAAGGAGTTTCAATGAAATGTCACTGAGTATATTTATTTTCTGTGCATGGATAGTCTGGTAGGATTAGCCTCCCATTCTCGTGGTAAATACTAGACCCTAACCGTTGCTCCAAACAAATGAGCCATTGCGCTCTGTCGGGCTTTATGAAGTGGCACAGGTGAATTTCACCTAGACAACTGGAAAAACAAGGAGTTGTTGCCACATCTGTGTCACTAAGCTGATCCAAGCATGTATTTACTCAGTGCGGGGAACCGGCCCCACCGGGACCCGTCCAGCTCTATTAGGGAGGTAACGTGTATCCTTCGGCTAAATGCGCACTCCCGGCCCAGAACCGGAGAGCCCCAGGGAGAGCCAACAGGGCCAGAGGGCCAAGCATCCTCACCACTCTAAGATTCAAGGAACCAGAGGGTCCCGGAAAAGGTACAGAACCCAGCTGGAAAAATTAGCCAAAGCCAGCCAATGTCTTTCCATTGAATGCTAACTGATCAGGATCCTTCCTAAACGGGTGCCCACAACTGATCTGCTCACCTCCCTCATTCTGGGTGTGATTTCTCTTTTAGTCTGATCTCTATCACATTAGCTCTTTCAATTGCCATCTCCCATTGTTGACACCCGTTGAGCTTGGGGTCCATTAAACACCCAGATCTATTTTTCAGGTGAAGTACTGTCTGACCACACTTCTCTATACATTATACAGTCAAGTTTTAAAAGTCTAGGTATGAAATTTGTCATTTTTTCCCACTAAATTATATCTTAGTAGATTTAGTCCAATGTTTTGTGCTGCTGAGATCTTTTTGGATCCAGATTTGGCTACCAAACATATCAGCTATCTCATCCAGCCCTGTTTCACATGCAAACTCGATCAGCATGCTGCTGCCAATGCCCGTTTCAAACTTCCCTCAATCCCTAGGAGTGTCTACTTGAGACCTCCGCCCACAGGGACAGCAAGCTATAGTCACCCTTCTCCCCAGGGTTCCCCACCATTCCCCATCCTGCCTCGCTGCTTCAGTTTCATCCCAACAGGGCACAGTCTCAATCTTGACTTTACCATTTCTTGGTTATATAATCTTGGGCTGTGTATCCTGACTCTGACCCATCCTGGCCCTTCAGCAGACACAATGATTGTGGGATCCTAGAGGAAAGGGACCGTTTTCTCCTTCCTTTGTAAGCCTCAGGCTTAGTATAATACCTGACCCAAAGGAAACACTAGAGAAAGGCTATAGCATCCCAAATCAGGTTCAGGAATGGATCCCATAAATCCTTCTATGTGGTGCTAGTGTGATGGCAAATGTAACAAGATATAAGACTTTGACTGATCTAATCACTAATGAATAGAACACACCAATAAAGGCTATGAATTCAGGGTGGAGGCTCAGATTGGGGAGTGTGAGGAGACAAGCATGGGACTCCATCCTCATCCCATCATATGGGTGGAGAGTGGCTTTTGGTCTCTAAGTTACCAGTTAAAGAAAACCAGTATTTCCTCTCCTTTTGGCTGAGCAGCTCAGATTGACCAGACATATTCACGACAACAATGGCAAGTGATGTGTAGAAGATGCAGACATATCTAATCAGGAGTTCATATAAAAAAAGAAAGAAAGAAAAAAGATCTTAGGGTTGAGTGTTCCACAAGCTCAATATGGAAGTTCCCCTGCTTCCTGCCCCAATCAGAGCCGTATCTACCTAGAGGATGTGGCTCAGTTTTAGGGGCCACAGCTCAGGGAGGACATCAATAAACCAACCCTTTAAGTCCAAAAGAAGGTGATCCCAGAATGGTCTGACTTCCAATGCTGCTCAGTGTCTCGTGAGGTGGGTTAGGTCCTGGAGTACAAAAAGAAACCTCCTCCAGGCTCCACTGCAAGATTATAAACCCTCTTCAGAGGTACTGTCACCTTTTCTGTCTTCTGGCTTAATTAGATGGAGAAAACGTCCTTGGCGTTGCGTCCTTCCAGTACGTCCTTGGCCCCTGGCCAGAGATCACCTATTTAGAATACCGGGGTGGCCCCAGAGCTGCCCCCATTTCCCCCACTGCGCCTCTGCTGCCTGCCAGGTATTCTTAGCCGTTTCAGGGGCGGCGGCTGCCGGAGCCCCTCCCAGCCCGCCTTTTGGGGACGCTGGCCAACCCCGAGAAAAGCCCGAGGGGCCCGCGCACCCCTGGCCGGGCAGCCGGGAGGCGGGGGCTGGCTCCTCGGCGGAGGCACATCTCCACGGCCAAGACCGCTGGTAACTTCTTAAAAACGACGCTTTCTGAAGCTTTGTCGGTCTTGCCAGCCCATGTCCCGCCCACCCCCACAAGGCTGAACCCAAACTGAGTGAGCAGAAAGCACCCCCGGCCACCTCCTCCGGGCCCCCGCGATCTCCTTGGGGGGAGGAGCGCGGACGAGCCCCGCTCCGGGCCTCTCACCGGCTCCTCCGAGTCCAGCCTCCTCACAGGGACTTTGTCCCCGGTTCTCCACGAGCCTCCTCGGCTGCCGCTCTTTCCCCGGAGCGCCCCCCAGTGGCCACTTCTTGCTGCGCTATTACCTTCCTTGGGCGATTTTGCCCGACGGCCTCGTGGGCAGATTGTGGGGGTTAACTAGTTTTTACCAGTGTGCACTGAAGATAACCGCAAGTCAGTTCTTCCCCGGCAAATGCAGCCCCTTGCAGGCAGGTATTGCCTAGCCCGGGTACCCGTCCCAGAGAAGGAGTGACCGGCTTCCTCTGGGCCGGCCGGCACCCACGAGCTTACCAGGCGGGCCCTGACCTCCTCGGAAGGAAGGCGGCACATGGAGAGGAACCGTGGGCACAGCTGGGAAACGGCCAAAAAGCAAGGAAGTTCCTGCCCACCAAGAGCCAGCGGCGGGAACCGCAGTCCCCAGGCAGGGAGACCAACCTCGAGACCTAACAGCTGTACATGCCCTTACTCAGCTTCTGTTTCCTTCGGTTTTCCCCTCACAAAATAGGGGTTAAAATAGCTTCTTCCCAGGGCTGCTGTAAGCAGAAGATGAGCTACGTGTACCGCTTTGCAGGCCTTAAATTCTGCATGCATGCTGCTGGCGGGATTACTAAGGGGGTCACCGCACAAATCCCTAGTATAGGCAGAGCGGCGTTGGCGTATCCAGCGCAGCGATGTGTCAGGGCCCTTCAGATTTGGAGCTGCCAACAGCCTTCAAGACCCTCAAGCTCCTTCACCTCTGAAACCTGAGAGAAGGCACTGACTTACGCGGAACTGTAACCCAGCGGCTGGGAAGCCTGAATGGAAGCGGTCCAGAGCCCTGTTAGACAAGACAAGGGAGAGATCCTGGGAACGGCCTCAGGAGAAAGAGGTGCTTTGTTACAGAACGTCCTGCACGGCCGCCCTTTCTGGGGCTTTGTTCTCAGCGCACTCTCCTCATGGCTTCAGGCTCCTCTCACTCTTCCTTTCCAAGCCTTGGTTCTTCCTTCACTCGGTGGGACCTAAGCCGCACACATCGGTCTCTTCACTACAGAATACGCGCGCACGTCTCCCACCCACCCCCGTATTTTTCTTCTCCTCTCTCACGTCCCCCTCTGGCCAGGACCATCGCCTCCCTTTCTCCTCTCTCACGTCCCCCTCTGGCCAGGACCATCGCCTCCCTTTCTCCTCTCTCACGTCCCCCTCTGGCCAGGACCATCGCCTCCCTTTCTCCTCTCTCACGTCCCCCTCTGGCCAGGACCATCGCCTCCCTTTCTCCTCTCTCACGTCCCCCTCTGGCCAGGACCATCGCCTCCCTTTCTCCTCTCTCACGTCCCCCTCTGGCCAGGACCATCGCCTCCCTTTCTCCTCTCTCACGTCCCCCTCTGGCCAGGACCATCGCCTCCCTTTCTCCTCTCTCACGTCCCCCTCTGGCCAGGACCATCGCCTCCCTTTCTCCTCTCTCACGTCCCCTTCTGGCCAGGATCATCGCCTCCCTTTCTCCTCTCTCACGTCCCCCTCTGGCCAGGACCATCGCCTCCCTTTCTCCTCTCTCACGTCCCCCTCTGGCCAGGACCATCGCCTCCCTTTCTCCTCTCTCACGTCCCCCTCTGGCCAGGACCATCGCCTCCCTTCCTCTGTATTTGATGCCTCTGTTAAATAGCCCCCAAAGCACATTCAAGAGCTGGCTGCCATGTCCCAGCGCCTGCTGGCCAAGAGTGCATTGATCCCACCTCCCAATTCCCGGATCCCTTCCCACAAGCTGGTTTCTCCCGGGGCCTCGCCACCCTATAACAGTAAAGTGTGTGTGCCCCTATTACATTCATCCTACTCAAGTCAGCCACCACTCTAAGCTATGGAGCCAGTGGCTGGGGGAGGCGGAGAACGGGGGAAGCGGCGGAACAGCTGCCAGAACAACGTGCACGGGCCCATCCAAGGGGAGTCTGCTGCCTCTGTCTCTGAACAGAACAGACCCAGTTCCCCCGGTAAAAGCCACCTCAAAGCCTGCCTCCGGGTCATTTTGGGTTCTGGGGGAGGAGTTCGCCTCCGTTTCCCCACCTGCAAAATGGAGATACCGAGGGCATCTATGTCAAAGGGTCGCTGGGAGGACCCCACGAGGTATTTGTGAACTCTCGTGCAGCGCGACAGAAACGCTGGCTGTCACTTTGGGGTCTGTAAATATTACCTGAAAGCTGCTGGGGGCGGGGACCCTGCTGGGGGAACATGGAGAAGCCTTAGGCCAGGCGCCCACTGGGAAAGGGAAATAAAGCGCTTCCTGCCGCCACGGTGCCTCGGGGCAGCACTAGCCGTGGTGTTCCTCCGCTCGGACGGGCCGGTGCCGTGGGAGGCTGCGAGCGGCCCCGGCCCCGCCGAGGCCGGGGGAGGCCCGGACAGGGGCCAGTCCGAGGGGGACCTATCGGAGCTGCGGGGCAGTGACTGAAGCCCACCACGTGGCGCTTTGTCTGAGCGGCTGATGCAGCTTGGGGAGCCCCTGCTCCAGAGAGGGCCCTTGCTCGGCATTCAAAGCCCCGGCAGCGTGGGGAGGAGCCCCGCTGCTCCTCCCTAAGGACACAGCAACCCCCGCAGTATCTGGCGGGAACGTGCCCTTCTTTTTAAGGCATCAGCGGGGTGTAAAACGGGGGCTGGAGCCACCAGAACGTCCTTAGGCCCTTCTGCGCCTCAGCCAACTGTCTGTGAAATGGGTTGTCTAGGGGAGCACGTTAGAGACAGAGTTCCTTCTGGGTATCTTGGTGGGTCCTAAACACTAGGAGAACTGGGGCCGGCTCGGTCCCCACCTTCGGCCGCTGCTCCGTGATTGGCTAAACGTCCAGGGAATGACAGCTCCCTCTTCCCCCCACATCCGGTCGTCTCAAAGATAGAGGCGGAGAGGTCACGTGAACGTCGGCTGACGTATATGCAGGGTACGTACGCACGGCACGCCCGCCTTCCCGCCCTTCCGCCCAACGGCCCCTCCAGAGCCGGGTTGAGGGAGGAGAGAGGCCTCGTGGCGCGCGAGCGGCCGTTTACGACCGTTGGAGCGCCTGCGCAGCGTCGTGCGGCGGGACGCGGCGCCTGCGCATTGAGCGCAGAAGGCGGCGCTTGCGCGTCAGAAGAGGCGACGCCGCGGCTGCTGGACGCGCATCTTTCCGGGTACGCTCTAGTCTCTCGCGCCCCACCCCCGCGCCGGAGCTCAGTGAATCCCCCCCCCCCTTTCCCCGCGCCGCCCTACCCAGCCCCGTGCCTCGGGGGCTGCGCGCGAGATGCGGACACGCGCGGCCGCCTTCTCGGGCTGAGGCGAGGCGGAGGCGCCCGGGGCGATGCTGCGCAGCCAGGCCCGGGGAGAGACGAGGAGCCGTCTAGCAGGTGAGGCCGGCCCGGCGGGGTCCCAGGCTCGCGGCGTGGCTGGGGGAGGGGGGAGGGCCGGACCAGGGCCGAGGCTCGGTGGGGGCGGCGGGAGCGTCACCGAGGCGAGAGCCGGTCGGGGGAGGCTTTGAGGCCGGGAAGGCCGCAGCGTCCCGGGGGTGGGGAGCTCTGGCCCAGGACCCTGAGGCCGCGCCTCACGCGGCCTCCCTGCTCCGTCCAGGTACAAAACCATGGCCAAGAGGATCGCGGAGAAGGAGCTGACAGACCGGAACTGGGACCAGGAGGATGACGCGGAGGAGGTGCGAGGGGGCCGGGGGCGGGAAGGGCAGCGCGTCCCCTCCCCTGTTGTCCCTTCTCTGTCCCCCTCATTCCTCCTTCACCCCCGCAGGTGGGCACGTTCTCGGTGGCGAGCGAGGAAGTCTTGAAGAACAGAGCCATCAAGAAGGCGAAGCGCAGGGCCGCGGTCCCCGAAGTGAGTCTGGGCCCCCGGGAGCGCGGGGAGGAGAGGGTAGGGTCCCCTTCCGACCGCTTCCCTCGGCAGCCCCGTGAAAGAATGGGGAGCAAACCCGATACCATGTCGGGGCCTCCGCGGCCCTTTCCGGGGAGTTGGACGGGCTCTTCCTTTGTGTGGCTTGGCTGATCTCGCCCTACCTCCAGGGACCGCTTTGTGCTCCTCCTCATTGCCCCACCTTTACTCTCGCGGGGCTTTGAGAAGATGCTGAGTGTGGGTCCTGTGACTCCTCGAGCGCCTCTGGGGTTCCCGGCTTGGCTTCCCCTCAGGCCTCTGGTTTGGGGGTGGAGTGAGCCGGCCTGTGCCGAGACTGTCCTTGTGGTTTCCCTGGAAACCAGAAACTGGCTCCACGGCAAGCCTTCCCTGTCTTAGGCTGTTCTGAGTTAACGTGGGAGACTAAGCTGCAGCAAAGTTATTTTGATATTAAGTAGTCAAAAGAGTAGAGACGGCCCAGCAGAGAGGAGCCGCGCGGTCCCTCTTGGGTCCCAGATCAGAGACCAGCTAGCAGGAAGCTCCCAGGGGCTCTGAGCTCTCGACAACACGGGGCTGCCACTGGGGACGGTTTTCCTGGGGAAGAGCCCTGCCGGGGCCAGGGGTGCCCCACAGGGGACCACGTAAGGGCCGTGCGGTCGAGGTTCAGCCAACGATCAGAGGCCCCGTGGGACGCCAGAAAGCAGTCGGGCTCGGGGCCCCGGGTTGGGGTTTTGCCAGGCGAGCAAAATGTGGCAAGTGAGTGCCGGGATGGTGACTCGCTGTTGCTGAGCCCTGGGGGACGACTCTCAGGCAGAGCGATGTCTGAGGCCTTCGGGGCCATTATCTGGGGCTGTCAGGAGTAGTGAGGCTTGGAGTCCTGGGGGACGTTGGCACTCAGCCCTCCCTGCTTCCCTGGTGCTCCGTGCAGTTCTCTGCCTCAGGGATCCCTGGGGAACGCAGGCGCAGCAAGAGGGGCTGCGTGGAGATGGTGGGGGACCGTCCTTGGCATGGAGACGCACGCCTGCCTCCCTTTTAATCACCCTTCTGGTCTGCCTTTCAGTGTGAAAGCGGAGGAGCTTTTAAAG
This sequence comes from Antechinus flavipes, assembly GCF_016432865.1. Taxonomy (NCBI): domain Eukaryota; kingdom Metazoa; phylum Chordata; class Mammalia; order Dasyuromorphia; family Dasyuridae; genus Antechinus; species Antechinus flavipes. The sequence goes on along the minus strand of NC_067402.1, from coordinate 295,930,763 downwards.
GGTTCAAAGGCTTGGTCTTACCTCCGGGAGGAGGAGGAGGGCTCTCTGGCTTCGGCAACGGCACCAGCATCAAGACTCTGGAAGGCCTGTCCAATGGCAGCAGCATGGCTTCTATGCCCACGCTGGCCCTCGCCAAGGCCGCAGTAGAAAAGAAGGTGGCCTTTGGTGAGTCTCCCAAACGCCTCCCACTGGAGCCTAGCTCTGCCCAGCCCCGCCCCCTTGTGGCCAACCTGACCACTCCCTAATCATTTCCGAGGTCGTGGGGAGATATAGTTGGGGCTTCGTTAGCACGTCATAGGTTCTGTCGATAGATTTGGAGGTCCTTCATATGGGAGGAGAGCCAGGTCTGCGCCCCCTTGGGAGTCACTTCTGTACTGTCCACTGGGAGGGACAAGTGTAGCGAGGCCCGCGTGGGGAGCTAGCAACGAGACGGACCTTGTGGGCGAGGGGCAGGGGCCAACCGAGGAGGTGTTTCCGACAGAGATGGCGCCAGAATAGAGTCCTTTCTGCACATGGGTCCTCCACCAAGGCCAGCTGCCCCTGCCCTCCCTCGGGAAACATTGTCAGTAGTGCCCGTGTTCTTGGTTTCGGGGGCCGGGGGAGGTTGCGGGCGTGGGGACCCCTTGCTCCAAAGACCCCTTCCTTCCGAACAGGCCGTGGCACAATCAACGGCCCGACGGCTTCCTTGGGGGCAGACAAGAAGGCCACTGACCTCAAAACCAACGGGGACAGCCAGCAGCCTTCCTCGTCCTCCAGCCACAGCGCCCAGGGCAAGGCCTGTAGCGCCAGTGCCTACCACCGACAGCTCGCCGCCTTAAACTGCTCCGTGCGCGACTGGATCGTCAAGCACGTGGACACCAACCCCCTCTGCGACCTGACGCCCATCTTCAAAGACTACGAGAGATACCTCACGAGCATCGAGCAGATGCCCGGCAACAGCAGCGACGGCAGCTCAGAGAGAGAAGCCGGCCGGCAGCCGTTCGGGACTGTGCCTGGGCCCCCTGTCCTGGGGCCGTCCCAGAAAGCCCAAGACTCCCCCTTTCTGTTTCACCCAGACAAAGCCGAGGGGGCAGCGGAGAAGCGGACCGAAGCGTCGGTGGAGAAGAAACTGGCCCCGGCCCTGGCGGCGGCATCTGCCGCCTCCTTTCACTTTGGCCGGAAGGTCGACAGCTCAGCCCTGGGCCCCCTGGGCTCTGGCCCAATGGCAAACTTCTCCTTCTCTCCGGGAAATGCAGGCATTTTTGGCAAAGACGTGACTCAGGCGAGCCCTGTCTCCTCCTTCTCCCCCAAAATGCCAGAGGGCCACACAGATGCAACTGCTGGCGACAGCAAAGGTAGTATCTCGAGGGGAGTCTCGTCACTATGTGTGTGTGTGTGGGGGGGGGGGTCCCGGGCACGGGGCAGGACCAGGGAGCCGCGGCGAGTCTTAGCCAAATCCTGGGGTTCGGTTAAGAGACCCAGTGGGTGGAGGGGCGAGTCGGGGAAGGGAAGAGGCTCTGCCTTACCTGTGGCTGGGCTCTGTCTAAGGTGCTGAAGAGGAAGAGAGTGAAGAGCCCCCCAAAGTGATCGTGACAGAAGTCAAAGAGGAGGATGCTTTTTACTCCAAGAAGTAAGTCCAGCCTCTGGAAGGCGTCCGAGGCTGCCATGCTTGAAAGAACCGGGTGGGTTTTTTTCCTTTTGGAAAATGAAAGTGTCCTTGTGTTCAGTTCAGCAAATGGTGAATCCTTCTGGTGTCCCTGGCTCCCACCCTGGAGCTGAGAGGGCTGCCCCCCACCGCGGTCGTCTCCAGAAGCGTGGGGGGGAGGGAACAGTGGGACACTGACCCCAAGGGGCTGTGTGACCAGGGGAGGAGGGGAACTTGAAGCTCCCAGGAGTAGGGCATGGCTGCAAGGGAGCTCGGGGAAGAGGGTCCTGAGCCTGGGTCAGCAAGGTCTCATGGCGGCCCTCATTCTAAGGGCTGGAGCGGCTCCACCACCCCTTCGTTGATCTAGAGTGGCTAGTGTAGCTCTGCATCCAGAGCCGAGGCTCGAGTACAAAGGTGGGCTCCCCGTCCTGTCCAGCCTCCCATTTCTCGCGTCTGCACTGACAGATGGCTAGTCCCTTTCCCCTGGCAGGGCCCTTGAGCCAGAACAGGAGGCACCTCCAGGTATTCGCTCCCTTGTTTCAGGCCCAGGAATGTGGCCTCTGAGCTCTGGTGGGAAGTGGCCAAATGGAGGCTAGGACCTTCACAGACAAAGAACTGGGTCCCCTTCCAAGTTGATGTACACGAGGGCTAAGGAAAGAAAAGCAGAACCTGCTAGAACCCACGAGTCCCTGGGTCATCTTTTCAGCTGCCCAGCAGCAGTGCCGCCTTCCCCAAGGCTCCCCAGAATGCCCCTGGCCACAGGTGGTCTCCGGCAGTCTTTGCTCTGTCTTCTGCCGCCGCGCCCCTCAGCCTGTCTGAGCTCCCCTTCCTCCTCCCCGCCCTCCTGGGTTCCTCGGGAGCATCCCCAGCCCAAGTAGTTCAATGCACGCAGCGTCAAGCTTGGCCTGTCCCAAAAGGGGGTTGAGACTTTTGTCCCCAAGGCCTCCTGCCCCTCCTGGCTCGGGGCGTCTCCGCCGTGCCTCGTTCCCTCGCCGTCCCGACCCCACACGTCTGGGTCTTGCCCGAGCTTATGCTTCATGCTTCGCAGCGTCGCCCTCTCCTGCCCCTTCTGTCCTCCACTCTTACGTGCGCGCCCTTTATCTGGCCTCTTGCCCGCCGTCTCTACCCGTTCCAGTCTGGCGTCCACGCAGCCGCCAAGGCGCGAGAGTGGGGGAAGTCCCCGTCCCCATGGGCACCGACCTTCAGGATAGGCTTGGGGTGTTTTTCCAGAAATCCTCGTTCCTTTCTTTCTGTCCAGGTGGTCTCTAGCCTCCTCTCCTGTTTCTTGTCTCCACTGAGCTTCTCTCAAACGGGCTCTCCTGTGAATTCCTCCTTGATCTCTGTCCCGTCCGGCCACGGCCTCCTCCCACCACAGAGGTCGGCTTTCCCGGCTGAGGGCGCGTGACCCGCAGCTGAGCGCCCTGGGCCTCCTTCCCGGCCTCTGCTGAAGTTCCTCTCCCGGGACGTCCAGCCGTCTCTGCTGCTGCTCTCGCCGGTTTCAGCTCTTCTCTGAGGCGGTTTTCTCCCTCCCCATTTGGGTCTAAGCTCACAGCGGCGGGCCTGGGCGGCGCACTCGATTGGCCACAAGCCGGACCTCTGTAGACCCCCCGAGAGCCACAGCCCGGAAACCCGTCTGGCATCTGGGTGGCCCCGTCTTGTCGGGCTCCTTGCCCAGTCTGTCCCGTTCTCGAGACTCACACCTTTGCTGCCTCCCCTCGTGCACGTCCCCAGTTCATTGATGTGGCTTCTCTTGGTGGTGATGGTACCTACACACATCTCCAGTCGCACGAGCATGAAGATGGCCCTTGAGGGGAAGGGCTGCACTGCCAACCTGTCACCCTGGCCCGTTCTGAGCCAGACCCGACGCCTCGGGGTCCCCGGCCTCGCTCTGGAAGGGGCCTACAAGGCTGGCCGAGGGGAGGCCGCGGCCGTGAGGAAAACCTCGGTCAGTGCGCCCGCCTCCGGTGACGTGGAGGCGGCTGGGGCTCGCGCCCGGGGCTGGGCCCTCGGTGTCCTGAGCCTCGGCGCCAGTACCAAGGACAGAAGTGGAGACAGGGAAACCGCAGGAAGCCTCTTGGCGGCCCCTCGAGGTCCGTTGTCCCGAGCCACCAGAAGCAGTTTGGGGACAGCGAGGTCTAGGGGCTCCCGAGGTGGCTTAGTGACACCACTCCCTGTAGGACCCGAGTGTCAGGGGCCCAGAGCCCACCGTGGCCACCCAGGAGTGGTCCTGCAGGGTCAGCGGGAGGCAGCAGTGAAGAAGCCATCGGGCAAGAGGCCCAGGGTGAGGATGGGGCCGGGGCCGCCTAGCAGGCTCTGAAAGAAGAAGGTGGCCAGGCAGGGTCGGCCTCGGTCTTTGTGCTCCCAGGGACCTCCCTCCACTTGGACCACTGGGCTCTCCCAGATCATGCTTTTTATTGACTTTCTCCCCAGGTGCAAACTCTTTTACAAAAAAGATAATGAGTTCAAAGAGAAGGGTGTGGGCACACTGCACTTGAAACCTGCCGCCAATCAGAAGACCCAACTTCTGGTTCGAGCTGACACCAATTTAGGTGAGTGACCCACGATGAAGGGCTGGCTCTCTCTGAAGAGGGGGATGGCCCCTGAGCCTCAGCTGCATGGCCCTTAGTGGAATGGCAAAGGCCTTTGTTAAACCCAGGCTTTCAGAGGGGGGAATTGATACAGGCCTTGAAGCCGCCGCCATCCTGCTTCTTAGAAGTGCGCCTGCGCTGTGGGGCTCCTGCCCCGGATGAGTCGGGGCCCTTTCGGTCCAGAAGCCTCTGACCTTCGCCCTAGGAGGCCTAGGCTTAGGAGGTAGTCAGAACCTGGCCAGTGGGTAAGATTTCCTTCTGGGCCTCTGCACTAGCCTGCTGTGCCGGGTGGGCGGTCTCCTAGGAGGGCACAGACCGCAACTTACTGGCTGAAAGCCGAGTTTGGATCTTGGGTCTCTCGGACCAACCAGCAAGTAACTGAGCAAAACGTCTCTGACCTGGGCATGCCAGGTCCCTTGGGTGTGTAGTGTTGGCCCGCCATTAGGGCTTGGGGAGAGGTGAGCATCTCGCACCCAGGGCTTCCACTGCAGGACATAGAGGGGGTGCTGGCATGGACCAAGGCCAGGGCTCTAAGGAGGTTGTGGGGAGGGGGTGCATAAGAGCCCTCCCCCTCTGAGGGCTGGGCCGCACCTTAGGGGAGAGGTGAAAGCCCAACTCAGCAGGCCGGGGTGGGGGGCGTTTGTGGATCCACCCTTCTGGCCAGGAGGGCATCTCATGGCCCCTTCTCCATTGACATGCAGGTAACATACTCCTGAATGTCCTGGTTCCGCCCAACATGCCCTGCTCCCGAACTGGCAAGAACAACGTTCTCATTGTCTGTGTCCCCAACCCTCCCATCAACGAGAAGAGCGCCACTGTCCCCGTGACGATGCTCATCCGGGTCAAGACCACCGAGGACGCCGACGAACTGCACAAAATCTTGCAGGAGAAGAAGGAAGTGTGAAGGCGCTAGCGGGTGCAGAGACTCGTTTGCCAAGTTGCTGCTTTTTTCCCTTAAACTTATTCCTTTTATTCTTAACTTTCTACTTTGACATTCTAAGAACGTACAGGTATTCTGAAAGGTATTGTCGGGGGAAAATTACTATGGCCAATAAAAAGCTTTAACTGAACGCAGGGCAGCATCAGCACAGTGTGTCACCCTCGCCTTCCTTCCTGGGAAGGGCAGCCTGGCGCGTGGACCCCAGGGGAGACACTGGTAACTGCTCCTCTGGATCCCAAGTCTGACGGCTGATGTTGGACCGGCGCCCTCACTCAGCAGGGGCAACTTGGCAGTTTGGGAAGATCGACGGGGCGAAGAAGCCTCTGGGACCCAGTAGCAGGGTTTTGTTGAGCTTAGGGTTAGTGCGCCGAGACTCCTGTGCCTTAAAATTGGAGGTCCTACTTTGTCAGGACCTCCCGCAGCCTCCAGGCAAGGTGCAGAAGCTCCCCTGGCCGATGGGTGGGTTGGCTCGGGTGTGGGCAATGGCTGCGGTCTTGGTTCTGCGGCATCCACCCTCAACGTCTGTACCCTCGGCGATCACCTAGGGCACCCTGGGGAAAAGACCCCATCTGTGGGAATTGCCTTTGCCCCATTGAGGGGAGAGCCGAGGCTTTTGGCCAGTGCTAATGTGTGAGAAGACAAGGGGCCTGTTGGTGAGGCTCGTGGCCATGGTCAGCAGACGGTCAGCCTTGTGGACCCCTCTGACCCCAGAGCTGTGTGACCCTGGGGCAGGTTCCTTACCTAAGGAAAACTTGAAACTTGGTGGCCTGCGCTGCCCATTTGGTATCTGCCCATGTTCCTGGTTCTTGGGCTCCCTGGTCCCCTTGGTGTTGTCCAGGCTGCATCCATTGTCTTGGCAGAGGGACCCCTTGGAGGGCAGGCAGGCCCCACCGTGCCATGGAGGCGAAGGGGCAGCTCCCTTAGAGGGATGGCAGGGCAGGTGACACAAGCCTGTCTCCATTGGACACCTCCAATTCTAGCATCCTGAGTGGGTCCTTAAGGCTCGCTCCTCGGCTCTGTCGTGGATTTTCTGGGGGTTCTCACCCACACCCTTTTCTCAGACTAAAGCCCCTGGACTGTGCTTGGTTGGTGTTGCACTGCAGTGTGATGGCCGGCCCAAGGGCATGGTCAGGCAGTGCCAGAGCCCATTTCTGGGCCGCCACCTCGCCCCTGACCCCCAGTCTTGGGACCAATGTTGGGCCGGCACCAGGGGCCAAACATGGGGATGGTCCAGGGAATCCCACAGTGAGGGACTTTATCCCACCCCTCAAGGTGGGGAAACAGGCCTGGAGAAGGAGAAAGCACAGGCAGGCTGTGTGGCCTCGGGTCCTGGAGGCAGCTGGGCGCCTGGTTCTGCTGATTGGGTAGCCAAGGGTGGTCTTCACCTTGTCCCGAAGGGCAAGCTCTAGTGGAAAGGGGTGGGAGCGCTTCTTGCCAGGTGAGCCCCTGATCCCAGACCCATAGCATGTTGAGCCTGGGCCCACTGCCCTACGAGGATGGCTGAGAGTATCCAAGGACCCTGCCTGAAGGGGCTCCAGCTGAAGCCCGGCTCAGAAGGCGCTACCGAGCTGGGGTTCCGTTCAGCAGCTGTCTCGGGACCTCCAAACCCAAGGGATGATTGGCCCTTTTCGGGAATAAAGGGGCAGACTAAGCGGCTGCTGCTCCCCCAAAATGTGGAAGCCCGGCAGCGTTTCCCTTGTGCTCCGCAAAACGTGGTGAGAAGGCGTGAACCCCCAATCTGGCTGTCACTTCAGCCTCACGTCACTGGATGACAATTGAAATGTCATCACTTAATGGTGGAATGGCTCATAAAGTCAGAAGCCCCCGTGGTTCTGCCTTCTACAGGCCACACTAAGAAGCAGGAGAAATCAGTGGCTGGAAGGCCTGCTGTCTGGCCCAGAGCACCAAGGACCCAGCGGCCCGGCCCGGCCCGGCCCGGCCCGGCCCGGCCCGGCCACCACTGGTCCTGACCCACTGTGCTTGCTCACGGTCCCATCCCGGCCCAGAACGCCAGGGAGCCCAACAGCCCGGCCTGGCCCAGGGAGCCCAGCAGCCCGGCCTGGCCCAGAACGCCAGGGAGCCCAACAGCCCGGCCTGGCCCAGAACGCCAGGGAGCCCAGCAGCCCGGCCTGGCCCAGAATGCCAGGGAGCCCAGCAGCCTGGCCTGGCCCAGGGAGCCCAGCAGCCCGGCCCGGCCCAGGGAGCCCAACAGCCTGGCCTGGCCCAGGGAGCCCAGCGGCCCGGCTGCCACCAGTCCTGACCCACTGTGCTTGCTCACGGCCCCAGCGCGGCCCCTCACCCCCTCGCTGTCCGGTCAGATGAGACTACCTGATGGGAGAGGTCCACGCCCGCCTCCTCCCACCCCAGCCCAAGGTTCAGAGGGGCTAAGGATGGAGCTCGAGCCCGTCTCGTCTCCCCACCCTGGTCAGTCATGGGCTGTGTGTCAGACAAACCCCCCCGGAGCCGCAGTGCAGCCCCCCACGGCAGCGTGAGTGTGATCCAACGGCGCTAAAACAGCAGAGAAGCCTTAAGTAGTGGGAGGAAGATGCTCTGAACAGATGTTTACAGCTGTGGCTACTTTACACGCAATCAGGACACATACAGAGGCTATTTACACCCCGTCTCCCCCCGCCCGTCCTTCCAGCAGCAGAGCCCAGCCTTCCTCGGGACCCTGTGGAGTTGGGGGGCCTTGCTGGCCCCAGGGCTCTTGGGGGCTGCACCCCTGACCAGGAGACGACCTCCCCGCGGGCTGTAAGGGGACTCCAGCATCCTCCTGCCTGCAGGGCCTCGTGGGGGTGGGGGGGACGCTCCTGGGAGACTTCATGTAGGAAGTCCTCCCTCTCCTGCCCACGTGTAGAGCCTCAAGAGCCAGAAAAGGGGTCAGGTCTGCAGGGGATGAAGGCAAAGCCAGAAGAGCTGTTCTCCCTTCTAGGGTCCTAGGCTTTTGGCAGATACAGAGCACAGCAAGGGGGAGAGGAAACGAGAATCGGACCCTCAGAGCCCCCTCCCAGAAGGTGCCAAGGAATTGCCTGGGCCCCCACCTTTCGGAGCCTGGCGCAAGTGGCTAGCATACAGTAAGCGCTTAATAGGTGACCAGGGTTCGCTGCCCTAGGCCGTTTCTCCCTTGGACAGGCCCAGACCTCGAGTTCCGATTTTAGTTCCAAGTAGATGCCCAATGGGAGGTGGGCCTGGGGGTGGGGTGCTGGCTGCAGACCTGGGGTCCGTCCCTCTCTCCTTAGCTGTTCTAACCTTCCTAACTGTGGGGAAAGGGGGCAGGGCTGGGGAGCAGGACCTGCCAAGCCGGGGAGAGGAACAACATGCAGGGCGGCAGCCCCTCCCCTCCTAAGCCTGCTTCCTCTACTCCAACGCCCGCCTTGCGGTGCCTTCCCTCCGGCCGGCGGCCGTCCCAGTCTGCCCATGCTGGCCCCCGGCTCCTCCGGGCCCGGCCCCTCGGGCTGAGGCCCAGCCAGGCTTCTCGGAAGGAAATGGTGGCCCTCGGGTGGAGGCCGGAGCCCAGGCGAGAGCCTGATCCAGGGGAAGCTTCCCCAGGACCAGATTCAGACCTGGCCCACCTACTGTGTCCCCTGGGGCTTACTGAGGGGCTCGTGCCGCTCTGCAATGCTGGTGGGGGGCGTGCGGGGACTGGGCAGGGCCGTCCCTCCCAGGTGGAGCATCCGCATCCTCCGCAGGGACCTGCGCGCCACACGGCGGGGAGAGACGGGCTTCTTTGGACAGGCGGGGTGGGGTGGGGAGGGGGCCTTCCGCCTCCTGGGAAATTCCTCTCCCCCAAAGGGAAAAGGAACCTTTTGGCACTTGTCTCAAGATGGAGGCACGGCCTCTGACTTTGGGCCGCATTGCCCAGGCTGGGGATGTGATTCTGATGGAGGCGAAACCTGTCCCCGTGAGTGACCCGCTGCTCATCCTTCTCACTCTCCTGACCCCCTGTGAGGTAGGTGATTAGCCCCATTTTACAGATGGGCAAACTGAGGCACTGAGAAACGAAATCACTTGCCTGGGGTGTTCCCACCCCCGTACTGAGGCCGAGCTGGGGAAACACTGCCTTCTGCAGTCGCTGACCACCCCGAGTCCTCCCGCTGCCCCAGGCTGGCTCCCAAACCGGCCACAATGGAAGCAGGTCAGCAGGTTTATTCCAGACGGACCTGGACAACCCCCGTCCTCGCCAGGACCACCAAACGGGCCCCTCGTGAGCGGGAGAATGGGAACTTGCCCGCCAAGGGGGAGGGAAAATGGAAATAGACATTCACGCCTCCCTTCAAAGTTTCCTTCCTCCATCAGGATATACTGACGCCCTCCCCCCACCCCCCGGCCACCTTCGCCAACTCCCGTCGCTCCTCAGTGTGTCGGACTGAAAAACGGGACTAAAGTACAGTCAGAGGAACGAGAAGCCGCCCCAGCCCCCAAGGGCACCGCCCCTGCATGGAGCGGCCCAGGCTCTCGCGAGGGTCTGGGAGGGTCCCGCCAGGCGTCCAGCCGCCCCTCTCATAGCCCGTGCCCGGAGTGGCCTTTCTCCAGATGGGTGGTGGGTATTCTTTGGCTGGAAGTGGGAGGGGGCCGGCTGTGCGGGAAACCCCCTTCCCCCAGAGCACTTAAAGGACTGCCCTCAGCCTGGCCAAGAGTCCCGGGTCCACTCCTCCCTTGGCCCCTGCGGAGTCATCAGTCACCAGAAGAGGGGCCGGCCAGGACGCAAGCGTCGCCATGAGACCCTCCCCTTGCTGGGTTCAAACAGCCCCCGGCAAAGTCGGCTGGTTCTCATCTGTTGTAAAGCCAACTCCGTGCTAGCGTGAGGACGGTCCGCTCGCCGGCCTCCTCCGGACCCACGTCCTCGTCGGGGCGTCTGCGGCGCAGGCACGGGGGGCCGGGCGGCGTGGGAGGAGAAAGAGGCACTTCAGTGGGGGCGGCTGGTGTTCTGAGAGGCTTCCCTCGGGCGAGCCCGGCCAGGCAGGGGCAGGCGCGGGACTCTGGACTCCGGGCGGTGGCGGCGGGTGTCGCGGAGAACCACGGCAGACAGGCACTTGCACTTGGCAGCGGCAGCCAGGGCAGTGCTGGCTCTCCGGGGCGCGCTGCTACGTCATCAGAATGGGTTTCTGCCGAACTTCCAGGATGTCTGCGGGAGCACAGCAAGGAGGAGGGAGAGGAAGAGAGGGAAGGAGAGGAGGAGGGGAGAGGAAGAGAGGGAAGGAGAAAGGAAAGAGAGAAGGGAAGAGGAAGGAGAGAAGGGAACGTGAAGGAATAAAAGAAAGGAAGTAAATAGGAAAGATGAGAAAGTAAAGGAATGGGGAGGTATTGAAAATAGAAAAGAGGAAATGAGCAAGAGGAAGGAAGGAGGAGAGAAAGGAAGCAGAAGAGACGAAATAAAGCGGGGAGGGGTACAAGAAAAATGGTGAATGGAAAAAATAGATGAGAATAGGAAGAGGTGAGAGAAAAGAAAGCAATGGAAAAACAGGAAAGGAGCAAGTGAAAGATGAACAGGAAGAGAAGGAAAGAGGTGATGAGAAAGAAATAAAGAGAAGAGAAGCAAAAGACAGGAAGAAGAAAGGAAGGGACCAGGGGAGGAGTAAGAGACGTGAACATAAGGACAAGAAAAGGAGGGATGGGAAAGGAACAAAATGGTGAAAAGACCAGAGAAAGAAGAGAGAGGAAGGCATAGGGCGGAGAGAAAAGGGAGAACAGTGGAGTGAATGGAATGGCTCCGCAAACCCGATTTTCTCTGTATTCCTCGGGCCGCCTCCAGCTCTGTCCCATCCCACTCACAGCCCTGACGGGGCTGGGCCGCCCATGGTCCTTCCCAGGACTGAAGGCGCGCGCTGAGGCCCTCGAGGCCTTATGCCCGCCCTTGTCCTCGCCCCCAGCGCCTCACCTTGAGCAGCATGGCTGCTGGGCCCCTCCCCACCCAGCTGTGTAGTCCCCGCCCCTGCTCGTGGGCCCCGCCCCTCCAGGTCCCCAAGCTGGTCCCCCAGGCGGCCCCTGGCCCGGCCTCTCCTCCTCACTGTAAGGGATCTGTTTTCAGCAGCAACAAGGGCAAGTCAGGGAGTCTGGCTGGGAAGCGCACAGGCCTCGGGCAGTCCGGCTCCCTCGCCGCCTCCCCAAACCTTCCCTGGCCCCGCTTGATTAAGGAAGAGCTTCAGGACTGCGCTTGGTACACAGCAAATGCGTAATGAACGCTCCTCCGCGGGCTCCCCGGCCGTGTGCGGGTCAGGGGTGTGCAGATTTTCTGCCCCGCACGGAGATGAGCATCCCCCGCTCCGGCCAGACAGTCCCGCTCAGAGACTCCCGCCTCCCCCACAAGAGCGAAGCGGGCAGGGAAGGGGACACGGCCAAGGCCCGGAGGTTACCTGTTAGAATCCGGTGCAGGGGCAACGTGACGTAGGTTAAGTGTGCATAGAGGAGAAAGTTCCCATCGGCCCGGTTTAGTTTGAGCCACGATCCGACAAGCGACCGCCCCGTTCCCGACAGGGACCTCGACCGTAAATTGGTGGTGTTGTGCAGGTCTGCTACAGGAGGAGGGGACACGGGCGTCAGGCCGGGAGGGTGGCTGCGGCCTCCTTTTCCCGTAAGCAAGGGCTCCTTGGCCCGGCGCCAGCTCTCCCCATAGTCCTGGGGTGCGGGGAGGAGGCCTCCGAGAGCGCGGCCTCACGGATGAAGCCTGCCCGCGGGCCTCGGGGCCGGGCCTGCGGCCGTGGCCACGCCCCCCGCCAGGTCTTCGGGCTCACCTTCGTTATCATCGTCCCGGAAGAATTCCTCGCTGTCATTGGCGGAATGGGACTTCTTCATTTCCGCAATCCGATTCCGGGGCACTTTCCGCTTGAGGGACGGGGAGAAGAAGGCCGGCCGGTTGTTGCGCTCCGGCGTTGGAGGAGTGCTGAAGGAGGTCACCTAGAGAATCAGGGGGGAGGATCACCCCCTTGTCCCCACCGCGGGCACGGGAGGCCCAGGGAAATTGCCTCTTAGGCCGCCCCCAGAAAAGCACCCCCGTTCCGAGCCCCCCGAGGCCCAGCTTTCTCGCCTGTGACATGGAGCAGCCAGACCCGTTCTGTGAGTGGAGGCAGAGGCCCTGCCTGCGAGGGTCTGGCCTTTGCCCGCTGCCAGAGCCCGAACTAGGGGCCCTGGGGCCGGCCACCGGTGGGCCGGTGTCCCGGGGGGCACACGGGGAAACACGCGCGCTGTCACAGCTAACAGAGACGGCCGCCCCGAGGGCAGAGGAGCCGCCGCTCAGCGCCCCCGCCCCAGACAGAGCCCGGACTGCCCTGGCAGGACTTGGGTCACTGGGAGGGGAAATCGCAGAAAACGCCACCTTGGGCGGAGGGCCTCCGGCCTCCGCGGGACAAAGGCAGCCCCGACCCCAGGAAACCCTTTGCTTGGCGGGGCTCCCGAGAGGATGCTCCCCGCCCCGCCCCGCCCGGCCCGCCCGCAGGGCCCCTCTCCCTGCGCCATCTCCACGGGATGCTCCTCAAGGGCCACCTCCTCCGGGAAGCACTGCCTGACCTGTGCCCCCAGCACCCTTACTCTCTCGTGCATGGGGGAGGCTGGGTTGGAGTCTTCCTCGGTCCCGTAGGGGGACGTGTCGCCCGTGGAAACTCGGCTGACCGCCATCTCCGCGTGCCCCTTCCCCTGAGGCCCCTTCATCCGCACGAACTCCATGTTGTTGTACTTGTAGAAGCCAAAAGACATCCGCTGCGCCATCTTGGCCGCCACGCTCACCTGCGGGGTACCACAGGCCCTCAGCCACCGAGCCCGCCGGAGACCCGGCGCTCCCCTCAAGGGGAGGGGCTGAGGGCGGGGGAGGGGCCGAGAACAGGGGGTGTCAGAGGGGGAGGGGCCGAGAACAGGGGGTGTCAGAGGGGGAGGGGCTGAGAACAGGGGGTGTCAGAGGGAGGGGCCGAGAACAGGGGGTGTCAGAGGGGGAGGGGCCGAGAACAGGGGTGTCAGAGGGGGAGGGGCCGAGAACAGGGGGTGTCAGAGGGGGAGGGGCTGAGGGCGGGGGAGGGGCAGAGAACAGGGGGTGTCAGAGGGAGGGGCCGAGAACAGGGGTGTCAGAGGGGGAGGGGCTGAGAACCGGCTGGCAGGAGCGGAGCCGCCCAGCCCCTCTGGCTCCCAGCCTGCCTCGGGTGGCCCTGAAGGTCTCACCCGGTTGTCGTAGACTTTTTTGAGGGCCTCGTATCGGATGGAGCCTTGAAAGATGACGCCCTGGAAGGTGTTGGCCTTGTCACTGGCCACCAGCTCCACGCAGACCATCTCGCCTTCTCCCACGAACATGTCACAGAACACCTGGGGGTGGGGGTGGGGGGTCAGAGCCCAGGCCCTGTGCCCTAGGGCTCCTGAGCAGCCCGGTGCCCGTAGGGGGGAGGCCAGGAGTGTCCCAGCTGTGGTCCCATGCCCTGCCTTGTACTGTGGGGGAGTCGGAGGCCCAGGGAGGGAGAGAACCGGCTGCGCCACTTCCCAGCCCGAGCATTTATTGAGCCCCGGCTGTATGCGGAGCTCCCAGGCACACCCCGGGCCCCTCACCTCCTCAAAGTTGTCAATCATGAAGAAGATGTTGGGGTAGCTGATCTTGGACTCCTCCCCCTTGCTGTCCATGGGGTGCTTGCTGGGAGAGGCGAACACTTGCTGGAAGAGATTGTCGGCAGGGGAGTGAGGGAGGGGCCCCCCGAGCCCCCACCCCCTGGCCGGGCGCCACTGTCAGCGGCTGAGCAAGAGGCAAACGTGGGGGGCCCAAGGGGAAGGGCAGGGCGGGTTGAGGACCCCAGGCCACATGGGTCCTGGACGCGGCCCAGGGTAAATACCCACACGCGTGAGAGGCCTTTGGGACAACGGGGGGACAGCTCCCACACAAGCCAAAGCAGGCTGGCCCACAGTCCCCCAGAGCCCCCGACACTCCTGGGGGGACGACCCTTGGGGCCGGGACCTCACCTGGGACTTCTTCTTGTGGATGTGAATGTCCCCTGTGTCCGAGCGGGTGCACACGGCGCACGTCACCATGTAGTCCAGCTGCGAGAAGGCAGGCGGCGGTTAGGGGGCCGCTGCGGCCCCCTCCTCCGGGGAGCCCCCCACGTCCCAGGACCCCCAGGGGGTCAGCGCCCCCCTCGGGCACACACCCACCTTCTGCAGGATGAGGTTCAGGCAGACGCTCTCCTCCCAGTCGATGTCGGGGTCCCCGAGGCCGGGCAGCTTCTTGGAATCCCGCCGGTAAACTTCCACATCTACCTGCTGGGTGGGAGTCCGGGCCGTGAGCTGCCCGGCCCAGCCCCCTCCCGCCCTGAGAGTCCCGCCAGCAGAACCCCAAAGGGAGCCGTTCCCCAGAGGCTTCCTGAGGGAGTGAGCTCCCCGCCACAGGGGGTGCCCTTGGGGCTGCCCCGGGCTCCGCCACCTGTTTGTGGCAGCCCTTGGCACGGTGCCCAGCATACACCAAGTGCTTAATAGATGCTTCTTGACTGACCAAGGAGCCCGCTGTCCCACCCCCAACAGTGGGGACAGTCTGGGCAGGAGACTCCTGCTTGGAAGCTGCCCTAAATGCCCATAAAACTGGGACTGCCTCCAGCTCCCTCTCAGAAGGAAGGCGAAGCGCCCTTCCCGGGACCCGGGGCGTCAGGCCGGGCTCCCCGATTACAGGGGGAAGGCCCCAGCCCCGCCTGGAGCAGGAACAGGCCCGACGGGCCCGAGGCCGCTTTTCTCGGGGACCTTTCCCCCCATTCGGATTTGATCCTGGGCGGGGCGGGAGAAGTGGGCCACAGCATCGGCCCTAATGAAGGCAGTGGTTTCACACGAGAGCATAAAAGATGCTTTAAATCCACAGTCTCGTCCCGCAGCCTGAACCCCGTCTCCCCGCTCTCCACTGTCGGCCTCCGTTTCCCTCAAGCAGTGTTTGGAGCCCACCAGTGGGCAGCGCCCTTCCCCTCTGAGCCTGTTTCCCCCTCCGTGAAAGAGGGTCCCACCTTTCTGCCCGAGGGGCTGGGACAGGGACCAGTGGGCCATGGAGAGGGACCACCTGGGGCACGCCGCCCCCCGGGGGTGCTCACCTTCTTCCCGTCGTCACTGGGGCTGTCGCTGCTGCCCACGAAGGAGAGCTTGCGGCGCACATAGAACAGCATGTCGTCCTGCCTCGGGGCCCACTTCTCCATGAAGTACGTGGAGAACATCCAGGTCCAAAAGACGATCCGGTCATCCTTGAAGCACCCTGGGGAAGCGGCCGGAGGGGTTGGGGGGAAGCAGGCTGGCACGGGCCCCAGCGACCGACCACCCTCATGTGCCATGCCCGGCATCAGATCCCCCGCGACGTGGGCCGTGCCCGCCGGCAGGTCACCAGCCATGTCCCCGCATGGGCCGTGCACCCCTAAGCACAGGGCAGGAAGCCAGGGGAGAGGAGCAGAAGGCTCAGGGAAGGAGGAGTGCCCCCGTGGCAGCCCACAGCACTGCTGCCCCCGACGAGCTGTGCCAGGCGGGGGGCTGGCCTCACAGCCCAGCCCGTCCTGCAGGACTCGTGTGCCCGTGCCCGTGCCCGAGTCCCGGAGAAGGACTGTGGCGGCCATGGGAAGGCCCGGGTGAACTCAAACCCAGCCACTGATGGGGCCGAGTGGGTGAGTTCCCCGGCTCCTGCAGAGTTAGGGGGGGGCCGCCGGGTTCCTGCAGGTCCCCGAATAGATGAGCGGGCAGACAAGGGAGAAGCTGTGGGCCTCGCGCTCCCAGGAGTGATCAGGGCACACAGTCGGGGGTCCCAACATCACCTGGCACCCACAACTCCCTCCAGCCGGGGGCCAGAGCAAGAGCCAGCCCCTCTCCCCGAACGTTAGCCCAGCTCTCCCCGGCCTTTCTGGGCTCTGACCGCTGCGATCCCTCAGCTGCTGACCTCAGAGGGCCCGGCCCCAGAACCTCCCTCCCTCCCAGGCTGGGCTGGGGAGCTCCTCCCCCACTCTTTTCTCACCACCCCCCTCCACCCCGGGCAGGCTCGGGTAAGGAAGGCAGGGAGGATTTCTGGGCTGGGGGGCCAAAGTCCCCACAGCCTCCCAACCCCCACTCCCTCCTGGGCCCTCTGCCCAGTGGGGGTGATGACCCAGAACCCCATGCATGCCCCGGGCCTCCGCAAACTCGCCCAGCTCCAGGGCAGGGAAGGCAAAAAGCCTGCACGGTTCCCACCCCGGCGGGGCCTGGGCTGAATGGGCCTCTGTCTCCCTGAATGGCGCCTTTGAGCCCCAGCCTGGCAGGAGCTGGGCCCGGAGAACAAAGAGGCCCAGAGCAGCCTCACACCCGGGGCAGGGAAGGCGCTGCCTCGGGGTGGGGGTGGGGGCTGGGGAGGGAGCCCCTGACATTCCTGCTCCCACCTTGGGCTGCGAGTCTGGGCCTGCCTCCCGGGCCGCATGTGCAGCCCTCGCCCAGGCGCCCTCGGGAGTGTGCACGGACCCCCAGCCCCCACCTGGGGGCTCCCTCCTCGGGGCCTCCGCCACGCGAGGCGTTTTCCTCTGGCAGCTTTTCCGGCCGGGGGCCGCTTGGCCCCCAGAGCGAGCCCGTCCTCCCCAGGAAGCCCCGGGGCTGGCAGAGGGGCTGCGGGGACAGAGGAGCCGGGGCTTTTAGAGTGCAGCCCCCGCTCTGCCTCTGGACCAGCCAGGCTCCAGTGCCTCGGGAGCACCCCCAGACCCTGGTCTGCTAGCCAAGCGCCCGGTGCCAGGAAGTGGGCGCAGCTGTGGGCGGGCGGCGTTCGGTGTCTCCTCTGCCAGCAGACACCCACCGGCTTCCTTCCTGGAGCAGCTGCAGACCCCCGCCCCGCCCCCTCCCAAGGCCCTTCTAAGTCCCCCAGGCGCCCCGAGACCGCAAGCCCATTTCACAGAAGGAAGGATGCAGCCCGGGGAATAGTCACTGAGTGCAGCCTGTGCTGGCCTGGCCCCCGGAGAAAACTAGGAGTCCCAGGTCAACCAGGGGATGGAGCAAGGCCGGGAGCAGTAACTGGGACAAAGGAGAAGGGAAGGGGGCCAGGGGGCCAGGGAGCCTTCCTGGAGGAGGCGGAGGCATTCGGCGGCTGGGGGAGGGGGTCTGGAGAAGGCGCCGGCTCCGCCCAAGGCAGGGCAAGGAGGGAAGGGCAGTGTCCGCCATCCTGCAGAGAGGTCCCGGCCCCCAGGAAAGCCAGCAGAGCAATGAAGGGAGTCACGACCCCCCGGGGGGCTGCGCCGCCCCCGTTCTCTCCCGCTTCCCAAAAGGGCTCTCTCCGGGCTCCAGCAGCGGCGGGGGCGCTGCACCCGGGACACGCGGAGGCCCTTAGTCGGCCCAGTTCAGCATGGCCGTGTCTGGGCCGTGGTGGGGAAGGGGCGTCAGCTTCCTTCCCGGGACACGCCCACGGGGGGGAGGGGGGCTGTGGCACCTGGGACAGGTACAGGCAGCCGCACAAAGGACCCAGGATCGCGAGGACGGAACCGGAGCGTGACGGAGACAGGTGCGAGCAGAGAGAAAGGCGCCAGCTGGGTGCGGCCGTCGGAGCGCCCCCTTCCCGGGACACGCCCACGGGGGGGAGGGGGGCTGTGGCACCTGGGACAGGTACACGCAGCCGCACAAAGGGACCCGGGATAGCGAGGACGGAGCAGAGCGTGAGGGAGACAGGCCCGGGCACCCGGAGGCAGGCTTCTCACACCTCCCAGTAAAGGGCCGAGGCAGGCTCTGCGAGGCAGGGTCAGAGACCAGCCCCAAAGGGCTCACAGTCCCCTTCGGGTCTTAGCCCTGGAGCTTAGCCTGTGAAGGGGGCAGGGAGGGGCAGCCGGGGGCGCAGTGGGAGCCCCAGCCCTGAAGGCAGGAGGACCCGAGTTCAAATCTGGTAAAAGACGCAACACATCCGTGGGCAAGTCACTTAACCCCAACTGCCTCAGCAAAAAATAAAAATGGGGGGGAGGGAGGCGTCCTCGGTCCGGAGCTCCATTTCAGGTCTGCCCAGCGTCCCGAGGAAGGAGCTGGCGCCCTTCCCGAGAGAGGGAACGCCTGCAGGACGCTCACGGGGAGGGGGGAAAGAGGGGTCGGCTCACGGAGCTTGGGCTCAGTGGTTAAACTGGCTCGGGGTGAGGGCAGGCACGCAGAAACTAAAGGCCGAGCGTGCCCCTGGCACGCGTCAGGGAGGCTCCAGGGGGAGGACCCCAGTCCCGCTCGGGGGTCTGGGAGGTTTCTGGCTCCTCACGGACGGTGTTGGGAGACCGTCACTGCGCCCCAGCCCCAGCCCCGGCATCCCCCGGCCTTCCCCCGTGGGGCCTCCTGATTATGCCCGGGACACAACTGGGAGTCAAAGCTGATCCTTTTAAATCCCCAGAAGCTGTCTGCTCCGGGGGGAGGGGGAGGGGTGTGCACACACACACACACTCTGGGACCAATCAGGGCAGCGATTCCCCTTGGGGTCCGTGGGGCTAAGGCTCGGAGCCTGCCCCTGGGCTCCTAGGCAGCCCGCAAGGCCCGGGCCGGGACGCCCTGGGAGGGAGGGAGGGTTTGCCCCGCGTGCAAACACACCGGCGGCACTTGTGAGCCCGGAGAAGGCAGAGCAGGGCCTGGGCGGGAAGTGAGGCAGGCGGCGGCCGAGGAGGGGGCTCCTTTCTAGGGGAGCGAGGGGAGGAGGCCGTCCCAAACACGGGGGCCGCACAGCCTCTGAGACTCGGGGGCTGAGAGAGGAGCCGTCGGGCGGCTTCTGAGAGGCGGGAGCTCCTGTCTCCGAGCTCCCCCAGCCCAGGCTCGAGGGCCGTCCCAAACACCGGGGCCGCACAGCCTCTGAGACTCGGGGGCTGAGAGAGGAGCCGTCGGGCGGCTTCTGAGAGGCGGCCGGAGCTCCCCCAGCCGAGGCTCGAGGGCCGTCCCTCGGGACACGTAGGGGAGAGCGCCCGCTGCTCTGTACAGGGGTGGGAGCCGAGGCCCCGCCGGGCCGGCCCCGCCCTCGCTCTCCCCTTGCCTCCGGCGGGCACACGGCAATCCGTGCCCGGCCGGAGACCTGGGACCAGGAGGGCCCTTGGCCAGCGCTGCCAGGAGCCAGCTGGGGAAGCCGAGCTTCCAGCGGGGAACTCCAAGATTACGCAATCGGTGAAGAGCCAGAGCCCCTCAGGGCAGAGGTCGGGAATTGTCCAGGGTGGGAGGAGGCCAAGGAGCCTCGGGAAAACCACTGTGCAAAGAGAAGGCGCCAGAGAATTAGTAATAGGGAACAGGGAAGGACATGGAGTGCGATGGCTGAAGATCTCCCGGGGAAGAAAATCCAGGGAAAGACCTGGAACACAAACATAAAGGGACAGGGAAGAGATAAGCAACAGTATTCCAAGATAGGGAGCCCAAACACCTCGGGGTAAATCCTGTAAAACAAAGGAAGAGGAATCACACTCAAGGAGTCCCAGGATCTTAAGGATTTCCTCGGCGCAGGAAACCCCCAGCATGTTCTCTCTTGGCTAAAGAAAAATAAGAAGCTGGACAGGAGAGATGAATGGCAGAACCAAAAGAGAAAACAACCAGCTGGAAATAGAGAAGTAAAAGACAATCTGGAAGAAGGAAAAACAATCGCCGCACACGTACAACAGATTCATTGCAGCGACTGAAAGATCATAGGTTTCCCCCAAAGAAGGAGCAACTCCAAAAACCTGAACACCGGAATGCAAGAAATGATTGGAGCAAACTCCCGAGAGCTAATAAACATGGAAAACAAAGCAGCCATCGCGAGATTCCACAGAGTAAGTCGACAGAAAAGCCCAACAATGACCACAAAAATTAAACCAAAAACAACTTTGCAAGATCAGAGCTCTGATCCACGCCACTATGGCTGCAGAGAGCTGAAGGTGTGCAGAGAGAGACGTGTTATCAAACAAAAATAAAGGACCGATCTCCGCCATTCTAGTTTCCGACTACAAGGAAGGAGAGACGACTGAGACAAAGCAAGCGTATCACCGAAGCGTCCAAAAATAGAGAGAGGAGAGCCGGGGGAAGTTCAGAAAAGGACACAGAAGCAGGGCAATTTTATTACTACTACCAGGCTAAATTTAATCTACACGGTCCCTCAGCTGAGTTCACAGCTCCAGTTACAAAGTTCTGTTTTCATTTTGAATCATCCGAGCTTCTGAAAATGTGTCCGTAATTTTAAAAGGATGTTTTTCAAAGTGGAGCAGAAATCTGCCTCCTTGTATTAGGCCCCCATGGTGCCCGACTCTGCCGTCTTGGGGCAAGCGGGCGAGCCCTAGGAAAGCAGGCAAAGAGAGGATGCTCCCCCGAGGTAGACGGGCATCAGTGGCTCTGCCAGCCGGGACGCCACAGAGAGGTCACTCCGAGGCCCTCCTCCAGTCCCACAGAATCATCCCCTCGGAAGGGACCCGCCTTGTCATTCAGCCAGTCCACCCTTGACAGAAGAGGAAACCGAGGCACTTGGCCAAGGTAACAGGGAGGCAGGATTCAGCTCCAGGCTGGTCCCACTGCCCAGTCAGAGTAGTAGTGAGTCCATCTCCAGTCACTCTCATTGTAACTCCTTCCTGGCAGAGATTCCTGGGTTCGAGTCCCACTTCTGACACTAAAGTGACCTCCTCAAGCACAAAGTCCCTTCCCTCCCTGGACTGCAGCTTCTTCCCTTGTGATATCAGCAGGGGGGAAGACTCAAGACCCTGCAGGTCTGGGTCTGAGACTCCTCAGGAACAGCTGAAAAGACCTGGCTTCCAAGACTATTTCTGCTGCTCACTGGCTATGGGAGTCTAGGGGAGTCACTGCCTTTCTCTGGGACTTCATTTCCTCACTATAAAATGGAGATAATAGAACCTGCTGAACGTCCCTCCCAGTGAAGTCCTATGTAGAAAATAGCTGGAAATCTATCGATGAGGAGGAAAGGGGCCTGGGAGCACAAACTTCACTCCCGTAGTCACCGAAGCACTCCGGTCCTAGGTAAGAAACAGGGAGGTGAGCGGCAGAACCGAGTAGGGATAAAATACGCACGGGCAGAGGGGGGCAAGAACGCGCTATCGGACAAAGGCCGCTGGGGAAGGTGCCAACGTCAACAGATTCAGGGAAGAGCAGGGAAGGAATTAAACCTGATCCATGAATGAAAGAGGAGGCTATGATCAAGCAAGAGATAAATCCACAGGAGATAAACTGGGTCATTTTGATTATATAAAATTAAAATGTTTTTGCACAAACAGAATCAATTCGGCTAAAAACAGGAAACTGGAAAGAAAAAAGTTCTGCAGCAAACGGGTACCTCTGAAATATATAAGGAACCGACTCAAACTTATAAGAGCCATTTTCCAGTTAATGAGTGGTCAAAGGAGACAGGCAAGCACTTTTTAAAGGAATAAAATCTAAATGATCATCAGTCACATGGGGAAAAAAAGATGCTCTAAATCATTAAATTAGAGAAATGCAAATGAAAAGTTTTGAGGTTTCATCTCACACCTACCAGTTGACAAAAATGGAAAAAGAAAAATGCTGGAGGAACTGTGGGAAAACGTGTATGGACACATCCTCTGGAACTGCGAACTGGCTCAGCCATTCTGTAAAGACATTTGGAACTGTGCCCCAAAGCTATTAGACTCTGGCCCAGCGATACTGCTACTGATCTGTACCCCCAAAGAGATCACAGAGAAAGGGAAACAGCACCTACCAGTGTACATGGTGTTTGCCTTCTTCCAGGAAGAAGGCGAACAGTACTACACCAATGCTGATAGCAGCTCGTTTTGTGGTAGCCAAGAACTGGAACCTGATAGAACATCCATCATTTGGGGAATGACTGGATCAGTTATGGGGTATGAAGATGATGGAAGACGGCGTGCTCTGAGAAATGATTTCAGAGAATCCTGGAAAGACTTCTATGGACTGACGTAGAGTGAGCAGAACCAGGAGAACGGGTTACACAATAAAAACATCGTGAAGAGAAACATTAAAAATTCGGATCAACACAATGACCAAGTACAATTGCGGAGGACTCGTGCCGAAACCTGCCCCTGTCCCAGAGGGACTCGGAGGACAAACCCTTTTGGACACGGCCATGAGGGATATTTGTTCCACTAACTACCTGTACTTGTACCAGAGGCTTTTTTTTTTCCTTATCTTCTCAGTGACTGAGGAAGTGATGAGCAGAGAAGGGAAACTTGGAAAAAAAAATAATTTTGGAAAAATCCTATAAAGCAAGAGCTACAGAAACATCAGCTGTCGTGAAGGAGGGACCACAGATCCCTGGGAACAGCAAGTGAGAAACTCAGCCCGGAGCTGGCTCTGTATTCCAAAGCCAGGAACCTCCCGCCCTCCTTCTGGCCCTGGGAGGGCTGGGGGTGGGAGTGGGAGTAGGGGAACAACAGGCCAAGGAACTGAAAACTCTGAGTCATGGCCACCCATCCCACTTCCTGCACCTCTGCAGCCTGAGGAAGTTGGGGGGCTTAAGACAAGTCCCTCTGCAGCAGGCTTACATCGAGAAAAGTCAAACATGGTTCCTGGCTAGGTCCTTGCTCCTTTAGAGCTAGAATGGAAAGGAATCTCAGGAGGCGTCCCTATCCGAGTCATCTTACAGAGGAGAAACTGAGGCACCCAGGTGAAATCACCTGTCCCCTGTCCAACTCATCTTACAGAGGAGAAACTGAGGCACCCAGGTGAAATCACCTATTCCGTGTCTGACTCATCTTACAGAGGAGAAACTGAGGCACCCAGGTGAAATCACCTATTCCGTGTCTGACTCATCTTACAGAGGAGAAACTGAGGCACACAGGAGAAATCACCTGTCCTCTGTCCAACTCATCTTACAGAGGAGAAACTGAGGCACAGAGGTATGCAATGAAATCACTTGTCCAAAGTCACACAAAGCAGGTAATGAGGGGATTCAAACACAGAGCTCCTCATTCCTGGGGGCCAACTGGTCCTCGGGCCACAGACATGATGGTGTTTCCCATCCCCACAGGTGCCCAGATGCGGCGGCAGCCCTCACAGACAGCCCAGAGCTTGGGGCCCACTAGCAGAGCCTTCTAGAGCCTAGATCTCTCCTCTGCTCCATGAAGCAGGATCAGCATGTGGGAGGGGAAGGATGGTTTTTAGCAGTTTAGGGAACTCCCAGAGAGGAAGTTCCCTTGACAATACAGCTGCAGCTCAGACAGCCAATTTGGGAAGGTGACAAGACTTCTTCCCATTTCACAGATGGAACCAGAAGGGTCCAAACTTTTTGTCCCGGCTCAGGCCGCACAGAATCACGGGAGCTCACCTGGAGCCGAGTTGACAGCCCCCACCACGCCCATGGAAAGGAAGGAAGGGAGAGGGAAGAGCCTGGCTTTCCAGGAAGAAGGCAAATACCAGAGCTTCCCCCACTCCAAGGGCCCAGGCTTTAGAGCCTCGGAAAAAGGAGCCTGGTGGGCCATCAGTGCTGTGACAGCCGGTCTGGCTCAGGCGCCTCCTACTAGAGGAGGGACTCTGAGAAGTCCAGGACCCCAGCCTCCGTGTTCAGGGGCCCATGGCCCCTCAAGTGCCCCAGAGCCCGAGGGATGCCAGGGAACAGCTCTCAACAGCACAGAGAAGGAGGGGAGGAGGGCTGGGGGAGGCCCCACACAGATGGCAAGAACCTCTCCTGGGTCCCAGGACCTGAGGGGCAGACCGGGGCAGACTGCATCAGTGTAGCGGGGAGGGGCTTTACCCACCTCCAGAGCCACCTTCTGTCATGCTCCCTGCAAGGCCGGCCACCAAGGAGTGGAGGGCTCCAGAGGAAAGGACCTTAGGCAAGAGCCCTAAGAACGGGGGAGGTTCAGTGGGCCGAGACCCAGCTGAGTCAGTTTCTCCATCTGTCTAAGACGGAGCCATTGCCACCGGGGCCGAATCATTAGCTAAGGTGACAGAAACACGAGGAAAGCACTTGGGCAGAGGCTGGTCTCTTGCCCACAGGGGAAGCCCTCCCTTTCAGCTCTCTCGGATGCCCTCCCTCTCTCCCTCCAGCCCGGGGGAGGCCCTTCTGATCCAGCTCTTAGAACAGGCTGGCACTTAAGAGCTTAACCAAGGCGTCACCAGGCATCTCTCCCAGGCGCAGCCAGCACAGACTGGCAGCTCCCCGCTAACTCAGCGGCGGAGGCTCCCTGGTTTACGGGCCTCGTCTGGGTCCCATCAGCTCGAACCAGAGCTTGTCCCAAGGCAACCCCTCCGCCCGCGGGCTTCCCGGCCTTGCCCTGATCCCAAAGCAGGGGTTCCCCTCTGCCGACCAGGATGGTCCAGATCGTCCCGGGAAGGTTCCCCTGCCGTGGCCCAACTGTGACAGCTCCCTTTTGTGGCTAAACTCCCTGAGAATGGCCTCTCCTAAGCCCTTACCCTCTGCCTCTGACCACCGTTCCATCCAAAGCACCCTCTCCAACCCTCCTGGACCCCCCCCGCGGCCTTGGACCCGGCCGTTGCCCCCTCCTCCTCAGCTCTCCCGGTTCTCCTCCCGCTCTGTCTCTCTGGGGGGCCCAGCCTGCTCTGCTCCCTTCAGTTGGCGATCTCACCGGGTCTCCTCTCCCTGTCCTGCTCCGCGCACCTCGGGGCTCTCACCTTCAGCTGGACCTTCAACAAGCACCTGAAACGCATTCTCTGTCCCTAAAGCCTCCCCCTTCCCACCTGTCTGATTGGCTGCCGGCCGCAGGAGCCGCTAAAGCAAAGGAGGCTGTGAAAGGCGGGAAAGTTGCAAAGGAGCTGGCTTCAGGGCCAAAGGGTAGCTGGCCCTGTGGGCAAGAGAAGCCGCAGCTGGAGAGGGAATCCCGAGAGAGGAGTGCCAGGCTGGGGCCGGAGGGGCCCCCGAGAGAGGAGTGCCAGGCTGGGGCTGGAGGGATCCCCGAGAGAGGAGTGCCAGGCTGGGGCCGGAGGGGCCCCGAGAGAGGAGTGCCAGGCTGGGGCCGGAGGGGCCCCCGAGAGAGGAGTGCCAGGCTGGGGCCGGAGGGGCCCCCGAGAGAGGAGTGCCAGGCTGGGGCGGAGGGACCCCCGAGAGAGGAGTGCCAGGCTGGGGCCGGAGGGACCCCCGAGAGAGGAGTGCCAGGCTGGGGCCGGAGGGACCCCCGAGAGAGGAGTGCCAGGCTGGGGCCGGAGAGGCCCCCGAGAGAGGAGTGCCAGGCTGGGGCCGGAAGGGCCCCGAGAGAGGAGTGCCAGGCTGGGGCCGGAGGGGCCCCCGAGAGAGGAGTGCCAGGCTGGGGCAGGAGGGACCCCCGAGAGAGGAGTGCCAGGCTGGGGCCGGAGGGGCCCCCGAGAGAGGAGTGCCAGGCTGGGGCAGGAGGGGCCCCCGAGAGAGGAGTGCCAGGCTGGGGCCGGAGGGGCCCCCGAGAGAGGAGTGCCAGGCTGGGGCAGGAGGGACCCCCGAGAGAGGAGTGCCAGGCTGGGGCAGGAGGGGGCCCCGAGAGAGGAGTGTCACCTCATCTGCTGCTCACTCCTGCCTGTCCCCACTCCTGATTCCAGCGCTCGAGGCTGGAGCCGGCTCAGTCCAAGCTAACTTTGAAGGCTCCTTCCCTGGCAGGTCTGGGCCGCCTCCCATCTGACCACATTGCCCACTGCCCCGCCTTTGCCCACGAGGAGCCATCTCAGAGCTCCACCTGCTGAAACCCTCCAGCGTCTGGATGCGACCCCCCTTACCCCCAGCCACCGAGGCAGCTTTCCGGCCGGCCTCCCCTCCCAAGTGCCTTCTGGCGCACCGCATTAGAAAGAGCCTGCTGGGGGGCTGAGGCAGAGGAGGCCAGCAGGGCCAGGCCCCCAGGAGCTCCCACGGCCGGCCGGAGCAGCCCTAGCACCTAGGACAGGGCCAGGCTCTCCCAGGATGCCATGGTGGGTCCCAGGGGGCCTGCTGGAACACTCGGCGGCAGCAGGGCCGGGGCAGCTCTGTGCATCTGCTGTGGCCCGGGGCACTGCCCTCCGCTCCGGCCTTCCCGCCCGCCCCCAATCCTGGGAGCTCCCATTTCTGTCCCACCGACTCCGAGCTTCGGGGATGTTCCCACAGCCCCCCTGCTGGGCTGATGGCCACTTTGCCAGAGAGGAGGGATCCCCGGAGATGACAGCCAAGAGGGCCTGGTGAGGCCAAAGGACAGCCTCCTGCCCCCGGGGCGGACGCTGCTGCCAAAGGGAACCGCCCTGCCCCCACCCCAGGCAAGGTGCCGGCTCCTCCAGGAACAACAAAGCTGGGGGGGGTCTAAGGAGTCTGGGAGCCTCAGGCTCCCCCTGCTTGCAAGAAAGGCCCTATTTAAACTTCTTGATTTCAGTGGGGGGAGTTCCCATTTCCAAGCTTCCAGGACCTCTGCCTCCCCCCCCCACAACCCTTCCTTAGGGGGTGAGCAACACAGAAGCCCCAGGATCTCCGCACACCCTCTCTACCCAAAAAGCCAAGGGCCCCTCCTCAAGGAGGAGGCTGAGGCTCACAGAAGAGACTGATTCGTTCAGGGCGCCCAGCTAACGGTCCTGGGGATCTAGGGAAGGGGCTGAAACGCCAGCTAGCCCCCCCCCTCATTTTACAAAGGAGGAAACTGAAGGCCAGAGGGGACCTGAGGTTCCCAGGCAGTCGGGAGAGGACCCAGCCTGTCAGAGCTGGAGCCGGGAGGCGGGCTATTGTCTCCTGGAAAAGCCTTCCCATTCCCCACCGCCAATGGGGGCCAGGAGAGGGACCCCCGCCTCCCCCATAGGAACGCTCTAAACCTGGGCCGGCTCAATCTCTTGCTCGGCTGGGAATAAGATGAAGTCATTCACCTGGGTGGGAGGGGGTGTCTGACTCACAAAGTCTGCGAGGAGGTGAGAGGCTGGGCTGGGGGTGGGGAGATTTCTCTTCTGCCCTCTCCCCTCCCCACTTCATCCCGACCCCGAATCCCAAGGGCACCTAGAACAATAGGTGCAGGGGGCCACCCCGCTCCATCGTCCCCAAAGGGAGGATCGTCCCCGGGCCCGGGCCCCTGGAGGGCCCGAAAGGACCTCCCCCACCCCCCAGCGTCCCAGCCTCCGCAGCCCCCCCACCCCAGCCCGGGAGACAAAGGCAGCGAGCACGCAGGGAGCCCCGGGAGCTGCCACCGGGGATCTGCAAGCACCCGGCCCGGGGGCGCTCTGCCGCCCCCCCCCCCCTGCACCCTGACAGCTGGCCCCTCGCGGGTCGCTCTCCCGGCCCAGGCGCACGGCCCGGGGGAGGGGGCTCTGAAGGCAGGCGGCGCCCTCCCCCTCGCGCCCGCCGCCCCCCGCCCCCGGGGCCCCATCCGCAGGGCCCCGTGCCCCCTGCCCTCACCGAGGCCGCTGATCTCCTGGCGGAGGCCGAGGCGCCTCCGTTCCTCGGCGATGGCCCGCAGCATCTGCTGCAGGGAGCGGTCGCCATCGCCGTCCCGAGCCCCGCCGGCCCCTGGCCCCGCCGCCGCCGGCCCCTCCTCCTCCTCGTGGCTGGGCTCCGCGGACCGCGTCGGGCCGGGCGTCCGCGACGAGGCCATGGGCTCATCGCAGGTGCGGGGGCCCGCGGGAGGGGGGCCCCAGGGGAGGAGCCCGAGAGGGAGGGGGCCCCGGGGGGCAGGGAGGGCGGACCGGCTCCGGGGCACTCCTAGGGCGATCGCAGCGTCCGGCCCGGCCCGAGCCCGGCAGCAGCAGCAGCTGGACCGGCAGCGCCCCACTGGGGGGGAGGGAGAGGAGAGAAGAGGGAGGGGAGGAGGAGGAGGGAGAGCTTCCGCCGCCCCGCCCCTCGGGCTCCGCCCCGCCCCGCCCCGATCCCTGCCCTCCCCTCGCCTCCCCGGCTCACTCCGCGCCTGCGTCCCAGGGAGCGGGCGGGGACAAGACGGTGCCCGCCCCCCACCCACGCCTGCTCCAGCCGGAGCTGGCTGCCCCGCCCCCGCGTGGGTGCCCCCCGGCCCTTCCTGCCATCCCCGCACCTGGAGGCCGCTCCAGCGGGCCCTTCGCCTCCCGGCCCCGGCGCCCCCCGCGCCCCCGCACCGCAGCCCGGGGCAGCCCGGAGAGCCCTTCCACGGAAATGCCAGGAGGTTACTAGGGTACAGAGTTCCCTCTTGAAGAGGGGACCCCAAACTCTGAAAACCCTTGAAGAAAATCTCCTTCCCCTGGGCCTCGGAGGGACCCCCGCCCGAAGGACAGTGGCATCTTATTATCTGGGCGGGGCCGGCGCAGTCCGGACAGCCCAGATAACAACTGCCCCGGGCCGTTCTCCACTGATGGGCTGGGACTGGTCCTCAGGGGGTGCGTGACTGGGGGATGCAGGCTGGGGGAGAGGAAGGGAGAGCCGGTGGGGAGGCGGGGGAATAATGTAGCTTGTCCTGCCTTCTCCCAGAGCACCAACGGCATCAGGAAGATGAAGGCTTGACTGGAAAATGAACGGGATTTCAGTGAGGGAGGGCTGTGCAAAGTCACCAAGCTCGCTCTCCTCCAAGTCTCCTGTCCAAGGGCACCTGGAGATGGCCCCCAAGGGGGGGGAGTCGGAATGGGGGGCTCTGGGGCGGGCCGGGAGGAATGGGGGACTCGGTTCTCCAAGGTTTAGATGCTGTGGCTAAGAAAGGACAAATTCACCAGAAGCACCTCAGAATTCACTGGAGTTTGGGGTCACCTTAGACGTTCTCCATCAGCAGACTCTTTCTATAGGTCGGGAGCACTCCTGAATGTTGGCAGTTAACAAGGCGTCTATGCTCTGAGAATTGGGAACCACTGGGCAGACATGGCAGCAGAAGGAAGGAGGAGAGAACACGAGCTTGGGCAAAGCTGCTTAACCTGCTCAGTTTCCTCCGCTGTAAAACAGGCTCATAACCCTCAATCCACCCACTCACGGATCCCCTGTCTAGCACTTTGCAGGCCACTTCTACCAGCCTGGCCTCCAGCCACCTTCTCCAGCCAGTGCAGGGGTCTCCCCACCCCCCATATACACACTCGGGGGGAGCACTAGAGTGAACCCCAGAACATATCTGACCGTAGGGTTGTGAGGCAGTCAAAGGACCTCCCCCTTCTCCCTCTTCCCTCTGCCTCTCTTCTCATTAATAAGCAACCCAATGCTATCCTCGAGACAGGAAAAGGCCTGGTGATCCTCCACCCTCTGGCTCTCCTCAGAATCCCCGTGATTCTGAATCATAGGCTCGGGGCAAAGCTTCCTTTCCTGGTCTGGCCTTGTCTTTCCCTTCATTAAGGGTTGCTGGGTTCTTGGCATCAGACTGGAAATTCAACTACAAGCAAACAGGACAATCCCTGGGCTCCAGAGGCTTAAATCCTAAGGGAGAAAGACAGAACATCTCAGGAAACTGGAGGGAGGAGAAATGGGGGGAGAGGGAAAATGGAAGAGAAGGGAGAGTGAAGGATGAAGAGAAGGGAACCCTAACCCTTCCTGATGATAAGATTTGGAAAATTTGTTGGAGACAGAAACTAGAATTGCTCCCTGAGGCAAGCAGGAGAAAGGTGCTGATAGCGATGTCCCGCCCTCTGGGGAAGTCCTCCAGGATGAAATCCAAGTCCTGCCCCTGAGACCCACCCTCTGGGAAGATGGCCGGCAGTCTTCCCTAGCCTTGCCCAGTCAGAAATCCCAGTCAAGTGTCTGAGGCTAAATTTTCCTGATTAAAATCTACTTATGGACCATCCCGTGCTGCGGCCTTCCTCTGGGTCCTTCTGCCATGGCTCTCTGCCTCCTGATCTTTCCCCTTCCTCTTCCCCTTCCCCATGGCATGAGGTATCTCCCCTAACTCCACTATGCTTCCCAGCCCCACTTCTTACAGCTAACTAACTTTTAGGGGACCTTTCAGGTCCCTTTCAGGATTTAGCCTGCCAGCTGAGGATGTGCTCCAAGCTCATGGGGTGCTCCCCTTTCTACTGCGTAATCGTGAGTCCCGTGAGGAACTTGTCTTTCATATGTTCTCTATTTCGTATTGCCCATTTCTGGTGTCCGTGTACCCCTTCATTTTGTCAGGAACCTAGTCCTAAATAATCTGCCTTTTGTCAAAGAGAACCACCATTGGGAATTGTTTGTATGACTGAACCTCAACTTTTGAGGCCTGCGGCATCCGGCGTCTACATCACCCAAATCATTTGGTCCTTGAACCACATCACTGGTCCCCTCCATCTGAAACCTCAGTTCTCCAATCACAAACTGCCCTGGGCGGGAAACCTGTGCTCTCTCCAGCACCCCGAAAAGACTTTGAACACATTTCCTAGTGAGATATTCTTTGTACCCATAGTTCCCTCTCTCTGGATAAGATGAGCTCCTGGAGGTCAGTGATTGTTTCATGTGGCCTCTGTATTCCCAGGGTCTGGTGCTTCGTGGACACTTAATAAATCTTTGTCGAACTGAATCGCACACTTGGCCAAGGATCATCCCGACTGTGGGTTCCCAGACCCGCCCGCCAGGGAAAAGACCCTCTGCTGGTTGGTGCCCTTTGCTCTCAGTGAGGACCAAAATGCCGTCCCTCTGCGGGGGCAGGCACAGGCACAGGCACCCACTGTGGCTGAGCAGATCATATGAGCTCAGAATGCGCTGCCACGGGTGGGACACAAATAGTCCCTGTGAATTTTCCAGCAATTCCCTAACTTGTGCATCTGGAGTTTTGTTTGGGCTACTTCCATTCTGCTTTGCTCAGGGAGCACATGGGGAGGGCTCCCCACACCAGGCGGTCCTGTGCCAGTGTCTCCTGAGTCATGCAATGGAGTGTCCTTGTATCGCTTTTTCTGACCACCTTGTGAGCGTTTGCCCGATGTGGGCTCTCCAGAAAGTAATCTTTTCAGCAGGTGGGCATTTGGCATCTGAACAGTGTGGCCAGCCCAGAGGATTGTGCTTTCGGTGCTAGAGCCCGAACCCTTGGCAGGTTAGTTCCAGACAGCACCTCGGGATCTGGAACCCGTCCTGCCGGGGGCTCCCCGGGAGCTTCCTAGGACAGTCGGGAGGGAGGCGATTCCCTTTCCTGCCAGGCTCCGCAGTCCAGGTTCCGTGGCCAGAGACTGAGGTCAGCACAAAGGCTCTTTAGCTTGCTGAGCAGTCCGTTTCTCCCGCGCTTTCCCACACCTCCGGAGCCAGCCCCGACGCGCACCCCCGGGAAGCAGACGGCCGACGGAAGGGGACCGGGTCGGCATTCAGACCCGCGCCTTTTGCTGGAATGGCTGGCCCACACGGGGAGCGCCCGCGTTTTCTCGGGTTAATCGTCAGGCCCGAATTTGCACGAGCCGCGGGGACTGGATCCCCGTTGTGCCGAGGCTCAGCCTCTGAGGCCGCTTTGGAGGCTGGAGACGCAAGGCGCCCCGCGCCGTCCTTGCGCTTCTGTCTGGGCTTGCGGCCTTTTCAGGTGAGACGAACTGACAGCGGAAGGGAGCTAATAGTCCGAAAGCGGGAAGGAGGAAGGAGCGGCGCGCAGGGCGGGATCGCCTCGGCAAACGCGCGGAGGTGGGAACCAGCGGAGCTCCAGAAACAGCCGCGCGCCTCGGCGGGGACACCAGAGGGGGGAAATGTGAAGGAAAAAAGTCCGGGAAATAGGCGGGAGCTGGCAAAGGGGTCGAGGCTTGCGTTTTATGTCCAAGACAATGAGGAGCCTCGGGAAGTACTGAGCGGGGACCCGTCGCAGGTGGGATTCAGTCTTTTGGCAGCTGGGAAGGAGGATTAGAGCAGAGGGAGATGGGAAGCCCAGCGACAGGGTGGCCGCGGACCCGGAAATGAGAGGGGAGGGGGCGGGGGCAGGTGGGAGGGGGACCAGTGAAGGTGACAGGGGCAGGGGCGGCTGAAGAGCCAGACCTAAAGGGGAACTAACTAGAGGGGAAAATAAGGAAAAGGGTCTCGGCTTCCAATTGTAAGTTTGACTTTACAGAAGAGGAAAGGAAAAGAGGAAGGAGAAGAGGAGAGGGGAGAAGAAAGTGGGAAACAAGGAAAAGGACAGAGGAAGAAAAAGGGCGGGGGGCAAAGAAGGAGGGAGAAGAAAGAGGAAGAAGAGGAGGAGGAGGCAGAGGGAGAGAAAGAGAGGGACGAGGGAGAAGAGGAGGAGGAAGGAGAAGAAAGGCGGGGGAAGAAGTAGGACAGGAAGAAAAAGGGAGGAGGAGAAGAAAGGAAGAAGAGGAGGAGGGAAAGGAGGAGGAGGGAGGGGAAGAGGAACAGAGGGAGAGGAGGAGGAAGAGGAGATGGAAGGGGGGAAACAAGGAGGAGGACAGAGGAAGGAAGAGGGAAGGGGACAAAGAAGGAGGGAGGAGAAGGAAGAAGAGGGAGGAGAGGAGGAGGAGGAGGAGGGACAGGGAGGGGAGAGAGCCGGGCTGGGAATGCGTCCGGCCTCGGAGCCAGGTGCTGCCATATTTTGCAGACCCCCCTCCCCACCGCCGCCCCAGCCCCGCAGGACAGCCCTGAGCCTCCCTGCGGGCCCGGGGATGCGGCTTCCATGTGTGTGGCTCCCTGATGACATCAGCTGTGGGAAGAGAAAGATGAGCTCATGCTCTCTCTTTAAAGAGATACAGCCCTTTTGTTTCCTCTTCTCGGCGGGCTTCGGGGACCCAGCCGGGTGGGCGGGGGACAATCTCGTGTGGTTGGGCCACCGAGGCACTGAATTCCTCGGTGGTCCCTGAGGTTGCATCCAGGACCGGATTTTAAAATGGCAAAAAAAATGGGGGCGGGGAGCTAGAGCAGGGGGTGCTCATCCAGGCCCCCAGCACAGCCCCACCCACTCACCTGCAGCCACAAGAGTGACCGGGGACTGTCTGGGGTTAGGACAGGAAAGGGGAATGGACTTGTGAAAAGCATGAACTGATAGGCATTTTTTTAATTAAAAAAAAAGTCCCGGTGATCTGAGTGGACCACAGGCTTAGTGGAATTCTGAGCTGACTGAGCCGCTGACAGGACCTTAGTCTGCCCGACTAGAAGCATGGAGCTGAGGCCCCTCCTGCCCCTCCCCCGCCCCCATAGACCACCTCGAGGAGGGACCAAGGACGCTCAGTCAGGAGACGGGAGAACCGGGGAGTGACTTCAAAAATCTGATGGGCCCGAAGGGCAGAAGCAGCCCACAGGTAGGAGCGGGGAGGGGGCCTAAATGGCAGCGAGTCCGGGCCAGCTTTAGCCCCGCCCAGCCCCTTGCCAGCCTCCCGCCGCCCTCCGGCCTCTTGCCCGGGGGCCAGGAATCCAGCCCGTGCCAGGCGGGGCCCTCAGCGGCTGCCCCGCGCCCCCCTCCCCCGCTGCCCCCCCCGCCACAGAGTGGGGGCCGACTTGCGGCGCCGGCTGCAGCCGGTTACGGAACCAGAAGAGTTCCCGAAGCCTCGGTGGGCGGGCGCCCCGCGGAAGCAGCCGGGGGTCTGGGGCTGCCTGACCTCCGGGGGATGGCCGCGGGCCGGGCGGGTTCAGGGGGCTGGGGCCGAGGGAGACGGGGAGGGGGGCCGCCGTTTGGCCTCCCGGGCACGTGCCGCCTCCGTCTCTGCCAAGGCGGGGCCTGCTCTTAGGCAAAGATCCCTTTCTGTGGGGCTGCCGGGAGAGGGTCTTCCCCCACTCTCCACCAGGGGGCATCCCAGGCCCGGTGTGAGCTGTTGGAGCTGGGCCAGCCCCTCCCCCCAAGGGAGGATCTGCCGCATCCCTCATTACACCTGGAAGGAAACTGAGGTTCATCCAGGGGAAGGGACTGGGCCGAGATTTGCCCAGACGCAGCCAGGGCAATAAGAGCGCCCTTGCAGGGAAGGGTCCTTGGATGGAGGAAGGGAAACGTCGTCTGTGACGGGACAGGAGAAGGAGGTCTTGGATGTTCAGAGGACCAACCCCGCATCCCAAGCAAAACCCTTCTCTCATACCCAACACCTGGTCAGCCCGCCCCTGCTTGCAGACCTCCAGGGACGGGGCGCTCACCACCTGCAGGGACGGGGAGCTCACCCCCTCCAGGGACGGGGCGCTCTCCAGGGACCGGGAGCTCACCACCTCCAGGGACGCCCGGGGAGCTCACCACCTCCCGGGACGGGGAGCTCACCTCCTCCAGGGACCGGGAGCTCACCCCCTCCAGGGACCGGGAGCTCACCCCCTCCAGGGACGGGGCGCTCACCACCTGCAGGGACGGGGCGCTCTCCAGGGACTGGGCGCTCACCACCTGCAGGGACCGGGAGCTCGCCACCTCCAGGGACGCCCGGGGAGCTCATCACCTCCATAGACGGGGAGCTCACCCCCTCCCGGGACGGGGAGCTCACCACCTCCAGGGACGCCCGGGGAGCTCACCCCCTCCCGGGACCGGGAGCTCACCACCTCCAGGGGTCATCCATTCCACTTTGGGGTGGGTTGAAATTCGAGGGAGTCAATCAGTAATTATTAAGGGCTTAGGAAATTTCCCCTGAAGCGAAATTCATCTCCCTGTAACCTCCCGCCACTCCTAGCTTTTCCCTCTGAGTTCAAGCAAAAAAGTGAATCCATTAAGGCAGAGGCTCACCACATCTGAAGTCCGGAAGTGGCTTTGGATCACAGCCAGGCCATTGTCCCTGGAAAGAAGCTGGAAGACCGCGCAAAACGTTCCCATAAAAGTCATATTGCAAAAGAAAACAGCCCCCGCCCCCCCAAAAAAGCCCTCAGAAAATAAAATAAATAAGAAAAAGGCTGCTTCAATCTGTCCTCAGACCCCGTCAGTTCTTTCTCTGGGAATGGACCGCACTGTTCATCAAGTCCTTCCCAGTCGCCTTGGATCATTGTATTGCTGAGAGGAGCAAAGTCATTCACGGCCGATCATCCCATCCTATCGCTGTTACTTTGCACACGGCACATTTCACTTCGCATCACCCGCGGAGGGAGGACTTCCCAGGTTTTTCTGAAAGCATCCTGCTTATTATTTCTCACAGAACAAGAGTGTTCCAGCAAAATCACGTGCCACACTTTGGCCAGCCATTCCCCAGTGTTGGCATCCCCCACTTTCCAGTTCTTTGCCCTAAGACAAGAGCCGCTAAAATATTTTTGCGCATATAGGTCCTTTCCTTTGTTTTGTTTTTGTTTTTTAATCTCTTTTGGGAGAAGTGCCCAAGAATGGCATTGTTAGATCATAAGATAACTTTTTATTTTCCACGAATTCATTTTATTTTTCCCACTATTTATTTTTGAAATAGCTTTTCCTTTTTTTTTTATTTTAAAAAACAAAAGAAAAAAGGAAAAACAGAAAAGGAATGCAAAACGAAATAAAACAAAAACAAAAGAGAACATTGTCATGTGCCCAGCAGAACATCGGGGAGGGAGCAAAATATAGAACAATAAAATAACAATAAGAAAGAAACACACCTATATGTGTATATATTAGTAGAAGAAATTATATTCATGATTCCTCATCTTTTCCTTGTTTCCTTGTAAATTATTCTTTTGTTTTCTGCTGTCTACTTTTTTACTTTATTGTTTTTTTCCCTTTTTATCCTCACCCCCTCCCAACCAAACTATAGTTAAGATTCATTTATGTATACATACATAGATATATACATACACATACCGTCCCCCTTACACACACATCTTTCCTCTCTCCGCTAACTCTTTGCTTTGATTCTGCCCCTTAACTTGCCTTGTTATTTTTTAACTTCTCCCACTCATGGATCCCCCTTGTGTCTTCTTCCCTATTTTTCAAAATACATGCAAATTTAGTTTTCATCATTATCCTCACAAAACCTTGGGTTCCATATTTTTCCCCCTTCCCTCCCCACCTCAACATTCATTTCTGCAACATTTTGAGTGCCATTTTTTTTCTCTCTCCCTCCCCAAGACACAAAGCAATCTGCTATAGGTTATGCATGTGATGTGAAGTGACTATCTTCCCCTGTCCCAAAGGAGCCCAAATCCTGTTCCTATAGAAGAGCGTCATTCTATTGTCTCCAAACCGATTAGCATCTTTACAGATATTCCCAACAGCCTTTGAGAGACTGGTTAGCCTATCTCTAGACAGAGATCTGGAAGCCAGGTACCTTCCATCCAGTTCTCTGACCCTCCCTCCTGGTTCCAGCCTTTGCATCTGAGAAACCCCAAGCCTCTATTTCCCCCCTAAAGGATCTGTATGTTGAAGATGTTTACCAAGTTCTCTTCAGGACTGAGCCCTTTCTAAGATGATTCTCTCTCCCTCCTCATAGTGCCCTCCCTCTAAGGGCCCCTTTCTCCTAACTCTAGCTTAGTGTGCTTAACTGCTCCGTGGATCTAACCTGCCAATCAAAGGCATCTTTAGGCCTCAAGGCCTATTCTTTTAATGGGTTCTTCCCAATTCCTTTCCTTTCCAACTATACACTCGCCCAATTCTATTTCATATTTGCCATTCCTAGTGCCTATTTGACATCTGATTTTGTCTATAAAGTCTTCGCCTAAATAAACCTTCCTCTTGGCAAAGAGAATGGCCATTGAGAATTTGTCACATGTTTATTTCAAACTAGGACCAGCTACCTCAACCTCATCGCATGGACAATCATTTTAAACAAATTTCCATATTTACCATAGTGGGAAAAAAAAATCGGAGCACAAGGGGGAACCACAAGAAAGAAGAAGCAACTTAAAAAAAAAAAAAAAAGGTGTATCCAGACTCCTTAGACTTCTCTCTGGATCGGGATTAGATTTTCCATCCCAAGTTCATTGGGATTGTCTTAGGATCACTGTATTGCTGAGAAGAGCCCAAGTGTGTGTCAGCCGATCATCACACAATCTCTGTGGCTGTGTACAATATTCTCCTGGTTCCGCTCACTTGCACCAGTTCATTCTAAGTCTCTCCAGGTCTCTCCAGCCTGCTCATCATTTCTTGTGGAACCGTAGTATTCCATTATATTTATATTCATTCATTCCTCAACTCTATCCAATCTCCAAAAAGAACAGTTTCGCACCTGGGGGTCCTTTTCCCTCCTTGAAGATTTCCTGGGATACAGACCCAGCAGTGACACTGTTGGGTCAAAGGAGATGCCAAATTTTATAGCTCTCTGGACATAGTTCCAAATTGGAACGGTTGGGTCAGTTCACAACTCCACCCACAATGCCAGTTTTCCCACATCCCTCCAACATCTATCATTATCTTTTTCTCATCTTAACTAATGGGATATGTGTGAGGTGCTACCTCAGAATTGTTTTAATTTACATCTCTCTAATCAACAGTGACAGAGCATTTTTTTCATATGACTAGAATTGGTTTTAATTTCTTCATCTGAAAATTGTCAGTGCCCGTGTTTGGATCATTTATGAATCCGGGGGGATGTATATCCTTATAAATCTGACTGAGTTCTCTCTCTACTTTAGAAACGAGGCCTTTATCGGAAACACTGCCTGTAAAACTTGTTTCTCACGAGCATAAGCTCTGAAGGAGTGACTTCCCATAAAGATAGGACACGTTCAGCCACGAGATGGATGACTACAAGGGCAGGGCCACCGGCCTCTCTCCCTCCCAGCCCCTCCATTCAGTAACCAAAGAGATTTTCCTAAATGTCACCCCTTACTCTATAAACTTCAGAGCTCCCTATCGCTTCTGGGATCATTGTCCAGCATTCAAAGCCCTTTACAACCCAGCCTGCTTCTCTCTCTCCCGTACCTCACTCCCTAAATGGTCTCATCGTTCAAGGGACTCTGGCCCCCCGGCTATGAAGGCACCAGACCTCTGTCTCTGGGCCCCTAAGCTGCTTCCCTGTGCCCTGGCATCCCTGGCTCCCCCCTCCCCCTGCCTTTTCTGAGCCCCCCAAATGCCCACACCCCTCCGGAAGTCGCCTGCCCTATCCCCCATTAGGGGATCCCTGAGGATCTTTCCTTATATCCCCAATACTCAGGCCCGATGTCCAGCACATCATGGAAGCTTAATGAAAGCCTATGGACTTCATTTGCTAAAATGTGTCTGTGTGTGTGAGAGAGACACAGGACTCTGGGGATGTTGGGGGGAGGAGCAGCCCCAGAGCCAGGCCTGAAGCTGGGATATGGGACTGGAGAGGAGCTGTTCTGCCTCAGTTTCCCTGAACTGTTCTGCCTCAGTTTCCCTGGTGGCAACTCCCTCTTCCTGGCCATTAGGACGGAGGTAATTAGGGCTGCAGGGCTCCGGCCACTGGCATTCCAAAGTAAAACTCCAGACGGCTAATCTCAAATGCTTGGGCATCTCCTGGGCCCGGACTTCCCATCTCTGAGCTTCTTCCCTCCCAATTTTTCAGATTTTGTGATCCTTCCTTCACCTCCAACCTGTCAGAATTAAAAGTTAGGGTCCTCCCCAGTGCTCTGCCCTCCCTCTTTGCCTTTGTTTCCCTAAAAAAGTCTCTGGAATTACTCACTCGTGGCTGGGTGCTTCGAGACAAGAGTCCCCCCCAGCCGGCTGGTCACGGCCGGTCCAGACTCTCCACTGTTAAAATATTAAAACCTCTCATCTCTATCTGGCCTCAGTGTCTCTGGCATTTCACCGCTCTGGTCCAGCCTCCAAAGCCCAGGGAGATGGCCCTTCCCATGGCAGCAGCCCCGTACTGGCAGGGCTCCTAATTTCCCTGTGGGCCCCCCAGCGTGGGCCAGGGCATCTCTGTGACAACCCAAAGGAGTGACCCTGTGAGGCGAGCATTGGGTGTGGCGAGGGCCTGGTGCTTCCTGCCCCTGAGGCTTTTCTGACTGCCCAGTCCAAAGGCTCCCGAGGACCTTACCGAGAGACTCCTGGCACCTGCGGTCAAGGAGGGATGGGGGAAAGGTCAGCCGGCTGAAGAGCAGAGCAGCTGGGGGAGGGCCCTGAGTCAGCCCGAGGGTCCTCCCAGGCATCCGGATGAACCAGTCTGGGCCTCCCAGATTGAATGTGGAACGCAGATAAGCCGAGGGTGGAACAGCAAGTGGCTTTTGTGGTTGGTTGGCCGGTTCCTGAGCCATTTGACCTAATGGGGGTAGACCTGGGCCTGCTGCTGCCTTACAAGTTCCCAATTCCCTTCCCTGAGAGGGCAGGGACTGCTTCCTGTGCTCTTCTGTGGCTGGAGCCTGGCCAGGACAAAGCCATCATGTGGGGGAGAAAGACCCCTTGGGGAGGAGAGCCTCGGGCTGGTTCTGCTTGGGCCCCCGGCCATCAATCAGCCCAACTCCAGGTGTAGAGTGAGGCCGAGGGAGGGCTGGCCGACCCACCAGTCAGCCAGCCTTTGGT
The DNA here is from genome assembly GCF_016432865.1 of Antechinus flavipes. NCBI lineage: Eukaryota > Metazoa > Chordata > Mammalia > Dasyuromorphia > Dasyuridae > Antechinus > Antechinus flavipes. The sequence continues at coordinate 295,891,679 of NC_067402.1, read as the reverse complement.
CAGCCCTTCTCACTGTGGGAATCAAAGAAAAGAAAAGTGTTCCTGCCCTCAAGGGGCTTCCCCGTTAATGGGGAAAACATGCCAGACAAACACAGTAAAGGGCTCTGCAGAGAGAGAGGGAGAGACAGAGGGAGGAAGGGAGAGGGGAGGGAGACAGAGGAGAATGAGAAAGAGGGAGAGGAAGGGAACGGGAGACAGAAGAAAGGAGGGAAAGAGAGGAGAGAGTGTAATGCTGAAGAAACTGAGCAAGACAAGAGATTAGAGACCAATTCAATAGTTTATTAAATGGGACCGATGGACCCATGGTTGATCCCAGGGCTAGACGAGAATATCGTCTCGGAGAGTCCGGCCCCGACTATCGGGACAGCAAGCTTTTTATAGAATAACAAGAACAGTGACATAGTGGGGGAGGTACCTAGGTGGGGATGGTGGGGGAGGCCCCTAGGATGACACAATGGAGGGGGGTTACTGATATTCTAATGACATCTAAAATGGCTAAACCTTTATTTTGTCAAACATTAAGAAGGAATATCTATAACCTAAAGATAAAAAAACCTTTATCTCAAGCATTAAGAGGGAAAGGTTATAACCTGAGGAAGAATAACTCAATAGGATAATTGGAGAAACTGGGTCACGACATTAAAAAGGGAACTTTGGCACAACAAGAGGAGAGGGAGAGAAAAGGAGGAGAGGGAAAAGAGGCAGAGGGAGGGAGGGAAAAGAAAGGAGAGGGAAAGATAGAGAGAGGGGAGCGATGAGGTCTAGATATGGGACACCTTAATGAAATTAGGGTTTAATTGAGGTCTAGTGGCAGGTTCGGGGTACAGGGAGTCAAATAGAGTTTCCATGTAACCCCTTTGCATTCGGCACAAGGATATGGAGTTAAATAAGGTCTAGGAGTGGCGCGAGTCCCCAATAAAAGCATTTATTGGCCCGAAAAGCTAGATTGATAGAAGAGGTTTATTATGGGGTTTGGAGGTAAGGTTAAAGTATAGTTAAGGAAATAGGTGAAGATAGAGATAAGAAGGGCACCGGACACAGGGTTCCAGTGGACAGAGGGTCCTGGCGTGCCAGGGATAAGGCTGGCATGTTTGGGACCCTGCAAAGAGGGGGTTCCAGCGTGTTCCTTTTATAATGGGAGATTTAGCTAGAGAGGCCTGTGGGAGTAGCCCCAAGTTGGCTCAGATCCTGGTGGGGCTGGGACAGGCCCGGATCTTCTATTGGAATTCAAAGGGACCAAGATTTGGGAATCAAAAGGTCTGGATTGATCAACTAGGAGGGGTTGGGAATCCGAAAGAAAGGAACAATCACTTCTTCAAGGGACCACACTTGCATGAGGGAGGAGAGGGGAGAGAGGACTCTCAGAGCAGGTGAAGTCACAGATTTCTTCCTCGTTGTCTAACTAGGGTCATGGTCTACGTCTAAGCCCCCTCCTCCCATGGATGCTGGGTGTGTTTGTGAGGAGTGAACCAGATTCTTAAGAGCACACTTAGTAGTAACTGACTTCCCCATGTTATTTGGTAAAAATGAGTGCACTGGTGCTGGGGACCCACAGGAGGAGAAGCGGAGTCTCTGAAAGGCAGCTCTGGAGCCTGGAGTGGGAGTGGCCAGCCTCGGGGGGCCTGAACTGCCCCCGGGGAGCAGAAGGTGGGGAGATGCTGCTCAACATTGGGACTTAGGGGCCCTGTCGGTTTACTGGGCTTCGAAGTAAGGGGCAAAGATTTTATTATGCTACTAAGAGGGGCGTTAACAGTTAACTGGGGGAAGCCACATGGCCCCTGAGACCATTGCCTGGGAGCTAGCTTCCACGAGAAGCCAGACCGCCCCCAAGAAAAGAAAGAGAAGGAGGCCCCCGAAGTCCAGACCGTGGTTGCCAGCTATCTCAAATGAATTTGCCTCAGTTTGCAGGCTTGAACCCATCTCCTGGGGGCAAAGTGTATTATTTGCCCCTTAGTCAAGAGGCAAAGCTTATTAAAAAGCAAGGAGGCGTCATTACTGGGCCGACTGAATGGGGAGCAAGTTCAGGAAATTCAGGAGCTGGGAGATAAGTGAATTCTCTAGCTCAGGGTGGGCTGGGGAGGAAACTCCAAGGAAGGGAGGGGTCTCGGAGTCCGGTTCCCGCGGGAGTTTCCTGAGGCAAAGAGCTGTCTGGGTTGCGGGCGGTCCCAAAGCTGGAAGATTTAGGGCTTCTGATTTACTGCCTCTCCCAAGGTCAGGGGGCCTCCTGCTGTATCACCCTGAGGAGGGAATTCACCATTGCCAGCTATTGGGAGCTCAGCCCAAAGAAGGAGAAAGAGGGGGAGCTGCTGCATATGGTCAAGTCCTTTGAGGGGAAATATCACAACTTGGCTTTGATTGTAAAGAGAGGACTTCACCGACCTCCCTCCCAAGCCCACCACAAAAGGCTACTTCAGACTGGGAAGAGCGGACAGCGCTCGGCCATGCTTGCCTCGGGAGCAGCAGGGCTTCCAGATTGTGGACAGTAATTCAGGCTCTCTGTCTCCACCCATCTAGCTACCCAGGACTTCACCCCGGGCCAGGACCTTCCACACAAAGCCACGTGGTGGTGGTGGTGGGGGCTGCCACGTCGCATTTCTGATTCCGGGTGAGCTCGGGGTCCACCAGATCTTTTCCACAAGACTGGTTACGGAGCTTTATCTCCTGCATCTTGTTCCTGTGACTATATTTTGACCTCAGTGTCTTGGAGACCGGGAGATGTGGTTTCTGGCTCTGTGACCTCGGTCATCTGAGCCGACAGACCCAGTCACTGAGAAGGAATTCGTTCGTGATAGTTCGGCTCCTCATTCCAGAGATGGCCAGACAGGGCTGGGGTAGCCCAACAGCCCGAGCCTGGAAATGGCTCAGGCCGGGTTTTCTGGCCGCCCGCGTCCGGCCGGAGCTGCCCCACAGAAGGATGGGGTACCAGAGTGGGCCCTCCCCCGGGGGCAGTAGGAGCCCCTTCTGAGAAGGCTGGTGTCCAAGGTTCTGATAACACCAAAGATGTGCTCGAATCGTGCAGGCAAAAGCTCTTTGACATCTGAGTCGGGGATGAGGGAAGTTTCTAAAAAGCTGTTGGTCATTATTTTGAGGGGTTTTAAAAAATATTCTTTCTCTATTTGGGAAGGCAGATGGTAAAAGCCAGAAAGAATGTTAGAACAAGGATGGCAGACCCAGGAGGGAGCCAGAGGGGAACCTAGAACAGGGGATGTCAGAGCTGGGAGGGGGCTTAGAACAGGGGATGTCAGGGCTGGGAGGGGGCTTAGAACAGGGGATGTCAGGGCTGGGAGGGGGCTTAGAACAGGGGATGTCAGGGCTGGGAGGGAGCTTAGAACAGGGAGTGTCAGAACTGGGAGGGGGCTTAGAACAGGGGATGTCAGAGCTCAAAGGGGGCTCATAACACCCAATCTTGTCTAATAAGCACTAAGTACCCAGTAGACCTAGTGCTAGCTGGGATTGCCAAGATAGGACAGAACGAAATCAAACAGCAGTCCCTGTCATCAGCAGCTGACAGGCAGAGAAGCCTCGCTCTGGCCAATTAAGGGGAGGAAGCTGGACGCTTCCTGGGGGAACAGGGGAAGGCTTCCTCTGGGAGGGAGAATAGGAGCAGAGTCTTGAGGGAGGCTGGGGGGACATGCAGGAGAAGGAGGAGAAGACCACTGACTGGATGGGCAGATGCAGGGTGGGGGGAGCAGGGCAGTGACCCTGGAAAGATGGGCGGAGGCCAGAGCATTAATCCGGGTGCCTACTTTGTGCCAGGCCCCGTTCTAGGTCTGAGTGGGGCGAGATGCCCAGACCAGCATGAAACCGTCCCTGCCTTCATGGAGTTCCCTTGGTCGGATTCCTTTGGCATCTGTGTGAGGGGTGGATCGGAGAGGGAGGCCCTGGAGGCAGCGAGGCTGTGATGAGGCTGTTGCCACCGTGCTGGTGAGAACGGAGAAGGGGAAGATGGGGGACGGGTGGAGGCAGAGTGGGAAAGGTGGACTGGAAATCCAGGCTCTTAGAATAGGGTGTTGGTCCAGCCTCTGCCCCCAGGAATGCCTGATCACGGAGCCGCCAAGATCCCCATTGATGTTGCCCCGATAAAGGAGGCAGACAAACATAGGGGGGAGGGGGGACCAGAAATATGGGTTTTGCAGTCACCTTTCCTCTCCTCCTGCCAGGTGAGGGCAAGGGGTGGTTCAGTGTGATGCAAAGCACCTGGCGGAGGAGGATGCCGATTGGTTTGGGGGTGGGGCGGGGCGGGGCAAGCTCTAGGTCCCCAGGGTCCCCCGGGGAAAAGGAGCAGTCGTCAAGCCCCTTTACTCCATCCCTACTTGGCCCAAACATCCCCAGAACCCGGCCATGTGTCCCCTATGGGCTGTGCTTGCTCTGGGCTGGCTGCCTCTGAGCCTGGGTAAGTGATGCCTTCTCCGTCTTCCTTCCTTCCTTCTCCGCCAAAGAGCAGGCAAGGACCTCAGTGAGTGGGGGGAGGAACCTCCTTTTGCAGAGGAAAAGACTCATATGAAGGCTAGTGAGCTGACCAAGGTCTCCTGTGACAGCTCTGCCTCCTACATCATCTAAGCCTCCTTCCCACCATTCTCTAGAATGTCCTAGCGAAGCTTGGGGAGTGGGAAGGCGTGTTTAGAGACCAGGAACATGGACCACGAATGGAGGACGTGCCCCTTAGAGTCAGAGGGGCCCCAGATTTGGGGGTGGGGAAGACTGGCGTTCCCATGGCACCTCTGACAGTCCCCAGCTGTGATTCTGCACAAGTTCCTTCAATCCTTGAAGCCTCAGTCTCTCCAGCCGTAAAATGAGGGGGTGGGCTCCCTTTCAGCTCCCCTGATCCTCCCCCACCCCATTTGCCCCCCAGCAGTGGACCTGGAGCCTCAGCTGGCCAGCATCATGTTTGCCACCAACAACCCCACCTTGACCACCATCACCCTGGAGAAGCCCTTCTGTATGTTCAATGCCTCCAACCAGCACAACGTCTCCTATGAGGTCCACCTGTACGTGATGGTGAACTCAGGTCAGCTCAGTTCTGGGGCGCAGCTCCTGGGAGGCCAGAGCACTGGCTGAGAGTCAGGATAACCGAGTCTGATCCCGTCTCGTGCCGCCAAAAAGCCCCCCAAAAGCAGTTCCCTCTACTCGCCTGTTTCCTTAACTGTAAAATGGGCTAGTTCCGACTTCAATGAGTTGTAAGAGAGCTGGTGCTCTTTCACTACTTGCCAGGTCCATCCCTCTCTCTGTGGCTCCCCGGAACCCCTGCTGCCTCTGTTCCTAGAATCCAGGCTTAGATTGACAGGCCTGCACGGCCAACCTCACCATTTTCCAGTGGGGGAAACTGAGGCTCAGGCTCATTCATAATCTGCCCGGGATGTGCCCGAGGCCGCAGACAACCAGCTTTCTCTCTCCATCCTGGGTTTTAGCTCGGGGTGGGAGTCATACCTCCTTGCCCCGCTGCCGGATGATGGGAGAAGCCGCAGTGCGTTCACTGAGTGCTGTCTACATGCCCTGGAGCTGCGTCCTCCTGGGGCTGTGTCCGGCTCAGCCTGTCTTGCTCCCCCTGCCCCTGCCCAAGGTGACATCCCGGAAGTGGCTGCTGTCCATGCTGAAGGTGCTGATCCCGACACTAACGGTGGACCTCCCCCTGGGGAGCTGCCTTTCAGGGAGCGTCTGGCGGGCCGTGGTCCAGGACAATCGCAGCTTCCCAATCAACAGCACCTTCCAGGAGACGGTGGGAGGGCAGAGAGCGCCATACAAGGCCGCCTCCTTCGTCCTGCCCCAGTGTGCTGACCCGCCCGACCTGAACGAGGCCGGGGACCCGAGCAAAGCCGATGAGATCCTCCGTGCCTACCTGGTCAGGGTCGGAAATGACACTTACTGCTTACTAGACCCCAACTTTAAGGGGGCCTGCAACCCCCCTCTCACGAGGGCCACGGCGTACAGGTGGGTAGGCATCCCTCTCCTATAGCGCTGCCAAGCCAGAATCCCAGCCTAGGAGACTGCCAGATTTTCTCCAGTCACTCGGGACAACCCCTACCTGACCCAGAATCCCCTCCCCCCGGCATCCTTGACAGTGGAGCCCTCCAGCCTTTGCCAGACCTCCGGTGGGGGGCACTCCTTGGCGGCTGAGGAGAACCACTCGATGTCAGCGAAGCTCTTCTGGTTAAATTATGTTCCTCATACTGAACTTCTTCCCAGTTGTCCTGGTTCGGCCCTCTGGGACCCAGCAAAACGGAGATGAACTTCCATCTAATTCATTTCTTATTTCTTAAGGGCCCTTCGGAGGAGCCCTGTGCCCCCTGGGTATCTCTTCTGGAGCATATCCTCAATTTCTGTGGTCATTCTCCCTGGACTCCTTTCTCTCCATCTGCAGAATGAAGAGGGTAAACTAGGAGGTCCCTGAGATCCCTTTTACCTTCAAAATTTGATATTCTCTGTGCCAAGCTCCCTCCCAGCCCCGATCGTCCCCGTTCTAAGGTTCCTCCCAGCTTTGATGGTCCCTGTTCTAGGGAACCTCCCAGCTCTGCCATTCCCTGCTGTAATCTCCCTCCCAGCTCTGATAGTCCCTGTTCTAAACTCCCTTTCAAATTTTCTGTCGAAGCTAGTTTGCTTTTGTGACATCCTGTTCTTTCACCTTTCAGGTTCAAATATGTCTTAGTCAATACATTAAGTGGTTTTGTGGAGGATCAGACCCTGTGGTCTCAGCCAGTTCGGACCAACCAGAGTAAGTGCCTGAGGGTGGGTGAATTGAGGTGCCGCTGGCCCTCCTGTAGCTCTCCAAGGTCTAGATAAGCTCTTGCCTCCTCTTCCTGCTCGGCAGGCGAGGTGAGGAGGAAGCCAAGGCTGTGACTATGGAAGGGAAGGGTTGGAGTGACATCGGAAGGAAAGAGTTTGAACTGGCCTCCAGATCTTGTGGGGGTCTTCAAGTCTAGCTCTCTTCCTACCCTGGGCTTGCTTCTCAAAATCTCAGGTCCCGAGTCCCCTCAGCTCATGGGTCATGACTCCATGACGTGGGCTCTCTCTTCCCAGCCCCATCGGCTGCCTCTCAGAAATCTCCACTAACTCTCCTGAGCCCCTCCCCTCATGCCTTGGGCTTTCCATGCTTTGGGGCTCTTCCTGGCCCTGTCATTGCCTCTCAGAGGTCTCTGGTGCTCTCTTGCCGCCCCTCCTCTCCTGGCAAGCCTGATGCTTGCTAGTGAACCGGGCTCGTGCTCGGGCTGGCGCCTGGTGACGAATGGAGAGGGGACACGAAGGAGGAGCCACTGGGGCCCGATTCTTTCTCCTTCTTGCTGTCTTCACGCTTTCCCTTTCCCTCTCTTCTGCCATCACCCCCGTGTCATCAGTGATAATAACCATGGCTGAGCCCGCCCCCCACTGAGAGAGGTGCAGAAGGAGGCGAGTGCAGGAAGCTCGGGGGAGGACAGCACGAGTCCTTGGAGGCTTCCAGCCCCTGAGCCTGGATGAGACATGCCATCCATGGCCCCAAGGACGCGAGGAACGAGCATGGGCAGCCGCCAGCCAGCACCGTGACTACGAGGTGCGCTAAGCTCCCTCCTGTCGCCTCTTCCAGTCTCTCCACCCTCGGACATTGACTTGTGGCCCGGCAGGCGAAGCGGAGCCATGATTGTCATCACCTCCATCCTGAGCACCCTGACCTTCTTCCTGCTGGTGGGCTTCGCGGCTGCCGCCGTCTTCAGCTTCGTGTGAGTCGCTGCCTCCCGGGGGACACGAGACCCGCTCCCAGGCCACCGAATAGCTCGGCTCCGCGAGCTGGTCCCACGCAGGGCAGGCTCCTGGCCACCTCTCCGCCCCGGGCCTTGGGGAATGAGAATGTCCGGGCGGGCAGGGGTCGCGGGCCAGTGACGTGGGCCCCTCATCTGCCGCGGCCCCATCCGGGCTCCCTCAGCTGGAATACAGCCGGGACAGGGGCTCGTCCCTCAGCCGAGGGCTCTGCCACGGGCTTGTTCTGACTTTATTCAGCTCCAAGATGAAGATGAGAATCTGGCCAGTCACCTCTCAGTTATCATGGGGCTCACGTGCCGATGAGCGCAGACAAGCTTTACCGGGGGAAAAGAGCGGCTGGGCCGGGGGGAGCGGAGCAGGGCCGGGGGGAGCGGCCGGCCCACCGAACCAAAGGAAGAAGAGTCCTGGGCTGGGGAGAAGGCGGGGCGGCGGTCCTGTCCTGGGTCCCTTTTGCTCCCACATCACTGAAGATCAGCAAGCCCTCTTTTAACCTGGTGCCCTGGGGCACGGCCCTCGGGAGCCCACTGCAGTGAGCCCGTTCTCATGCCCGTCTGTCTCTCTTGCGCAGGAGCCTGGGGAGCCCAGACTTAGAGATGCAGCACGAGTCTCAGATCAGCCAGGAGGCGGCTGCCAGAGCGCAGGGAACCCAAGAGCCTTCCTATGCCTCTGGGAACCGAAGGCAGTCTGTGGACCCGGCCGAGGTTTACGCCAGCAAGCTGCAGGGCTGAGCCGCGTCAGGCAAACTCCGGGCGACGGGTGCAGACGTGGTCCTGAGCGCCGATGCCCCGCGTGCGGGCCAGCGGGCAGGGGTGTGTCTGAAAGGACTAGCTGCCGGCATCCGCTCCCGAGGTTTCTTCCGCTCTCGGGAGGGGAGCAATCAATAAAAGTGGCCCCATTGACTCGCCCTGGTTCTTCTGTTGGTTTTGCTCTTGCTGGTGGGTCCTGGAGGTTCTGAATAAATGCCCGGCCGTTGATCCACCGGGGACTCCTGGTTAAGATTTCCCTGACCAGAGCGAGGGTATTGTGTCCAGGGGAGGCTGCTCCCGGCCCCCGTTGCCTTGTGTTCACCGTCACTTGCTGCCCGTGGTGTCATCTGGTCACTCTGACACTGCAGTGTCCGGGGGGACCTCGGTTCCTCTGCACACTGTTCTCTCAAAGGGAAATGTTCTGTCCCTTTCCCCAAAATTGCCGCTAAGGCCACTTTGCAGAACTTTCCAAGCTTGCCCCGAGGGGTGGAGGAATAGCCTGGACTTGAGATTTGGAGTCCGGGGCAGGAGCCGAGTTCAAGTCTCCTTCTACACTTCCTGCTGGCCTCCGCCCCCTCGCCTAGAACAGCTTCTGCTCAATTCAGAAAGACCTTACACAGCCTCGAGTAGTGCATTCGGGGGGACTGGGGACAGGGAGGGGAAGCAAAGTCGAGAGCCCCGTCCTCCTGCTGCTCCCGTTTGTCAGGCAGGGAGACGGAGAGAGATGAGGCGGGATCTCTGAGGAGTGGGGAGGAGGCAGGGCGGCCAGGCGGGTGTAAACAATTCTGTCAGCAGGGAGGAGCACTGAGAGGATGATCACCCCCAGGCCAGCACAGGGAGCACTGAGAGGATGATCACCCCCCAGGCCAGCACAGGGAGCACTGAGAGGATGATCACCCCCAGGCCAGCACAGGGAGCACTGAGAGGATGATCACCCCCAGGCCAGCACAGGGAGCACTGAGAGGATGATCACCCCCAGGGCAGCACAGGGAGCACTGAGAGGATGATCACCCCCAGGGCAGCAAGGGGAGCACTGAGAGGATGATCACCCCCAGGCCAGCACAGGGAGCACTGAGAGGATGATCACCCCCAGGCCAGCACAGGGAGCACTGAGAGGATGATCACCCCCAGGGCAGCACAGGGAGCACTGAGAGGATGATCACCCCCAGGGCAGCAAGGGGAGCACTGAGAGGATGATCATCCCCAGGGCAGCACAGGGAGCGCTGAGAGGATGATCACCCCCAGGCCAGCACAGGGAGCACTGAGAGGATGATCACCCCCAGGCCAGCACAGGGAGCACTGAGAGGATGATCACCCCCAGGGCAGCAAGGGGAGCACTGAGAGGATGATCATCCCCAGGGCAGCACAGGGAGCGCTGAGAGGATGATCACCCCCAGGCCAGCACAGGGAGCACTGAGAGGATGATCACCCCCAGGCCAGCACAGGGAGCACTGAGAGGATGATCACCCCCAGGGCAGCACAGGGAGCACTGAGAGGATGATCACCCCCAGGGCAGCACAGGGAGCACTGAGAGGATGATCACCCCCAGGGCAGCACAGGGAGCACTGAGAGGATGATCATCCCCAGGCCAGCAAGGGGAGTACTGAGAGGATGATCACCTCCAGGGCAGCACAGGGAGCATTGAGAGGATGATCACCTCCAGGGCAGCACAGGGAGCACTGAGAGGATGATCACCCCCCAGGCCAGCACAGGGAGCACTGAGAGGATGATCACCCCCCAGGCCAGCACAGGGAGCACTGAGAGGATGATCACCCCCCAGGCCAGCACAGGGAGCACTGAGAGGATGATCACCCCCCAGGCCAGCACAGGGAGCACTGAGAGGATGATCACCCCAGGGCAGCACAGGAACAACTGAGAGGATGATCACCCCCAGGCCAGCACAGGGAGCACTGAGAGGATGATCACCCCCAGGCCAGCACAGGGAGCACTGAGAGGATGATCACCCCCCAGGCCAGCACAGGGAGCACTGAGAGGATGATCACCCCCAGGCCAGCACAGGGAGCACTGAGAGGATGATCACCCCCAGGCCAGCACAGGGAGCACTGAGAGGATGATCACCCCCCAGGCCAGCACAGGGAGCATTGAGAGGATGATCACCCCCCTAGGCTACGAGGGAGGAGCACTGAGAGGATGATCACCCCCAGGCCAGCACAGGGAGCACTGAGAGGATGATCACCCCCCAGGCTACGAGGGAGGAGCACTGAGAGGATGATCACCCCCAGGCCAGCACAGGGAGCACTGAGAGGATGATCACCCCCAGGCCAGCACAGGAACAACTGAGAGGATGATCACCCCCAGGCCAGCACAGGGAGCACTGAGAGGATGATCCCCCCAGGGCAGCACAGGGAGCACTGAGAGGATGATCATCCCCAGGGCAGCACAGGGAGCGCTGAGAGGATGATCACCCCCAGGCCAGCACAGGGAGCACTGAGAGGATGATCACCCCCCAGGCCAGCACAGGGAGCACTGAGAGGATGATCACCCCCAGGGCAGCACAGGGAGCACTGAGAGGATGATCACCCCCAGGGCAGCACAGGGAGCACTGAGAGGATGATCACCCCCAGGGCAGCACAGGGAGCATTGAGAGGATGATCACCCCCCTAGGCTACGAGGGAGGAGCACTGAGAGGATGATCACCCCCAGGCCAGCACAGGGAGCACTGAGAGGATGATCACCCCCCAGGCTACGAGGGAGGAGCACTGAGAGGATGATCACCCCCCAGGCCAGCACAGGGAGCACTGAGAGGATGATCACCCCCAGGCCAGCACAGGAACAACTGAGAGGATGATCACCCCCAGGCCAGCACAGGGAGCACTGAGAGGATGATCCCCCCAGGGCAGCACAGGGAGCACTGAGAGGATGATTCCCCCCAGGGCAGCACAGGGAGCACTGAGAGGATGATCACCCCAGGGCAGCACAGGGAGCACTGAGAGGATGATCACCCCAGGGCAGCACAGGGAGCACTGAGAGGATGATCACCCCCCAGGCCAGCACAGGGAGCACTGAGAGGATGATCACCCCCAGGCCAGCACAGGGAGCACTGAGAGGATGATCACCCCCAGGCCAGCACAGGGAGCACTGAGAGGATGATCATCCCCAGGCCAGCAAGGGGAGCACTGAGAGGATGATCACCCCCAGGGCAGCACAGGGAGCACTGAGAGGATGATCATCCCCAGGCCAGCACAGGGAGCACTGAGAGGATGATCACCCCCCTAGGCTACGAGGGAGGAGCACTGAGAGGATGGAGCTGTGTGTTCCTGGCCAGTGCCTTGTATCTATGAACTCACTTTATTGAACCAGACAGCCTAGTTCTGTAGCTAGCACCCTTCCCCCAGTTCTCAGCTCAGGCCTCTAGGCCCCGGGTCTTTTCTGGGTGAATTGATGACATGATTGAGGCGGATATTGTCCTTTTAAGAATTGATTATTCCTTTCTTTTGGATTCCCAACCCCTCCTAGTTGATCCAGGACCTTTTGATTCACAAATCCTGGTCCCTTTGAATTCCTTTTTTTTTTTTTTTTTTTTTTTTAATTTTTATTTAATAATTATTTTATATTGACAGAATCCATGCCAGGGTAATTTTTTTACAACATTATCCCTTGCACTCGTTTCTGTTCCGATTTTTTTTCCCCTCCCCTAGATGGCAAGCAGTCCTTTATATGTTGGATATGTTGCAGTATATCCTAGATACAATATATGTTTGCAGAACTGAACAGTTCTCTTCTTGCACAGGGAGAATTGGATTCAGAAGGTATAAATAACCCGGGAAGAAAAACAAAAATGCAGATAGTTCACATTCGTTTCCCAGTGTTCTTTCTTTGGGTGTAGCTGCTTCTGTCCGTCATTTATCCATTGAAACTCAGTTAGGTCTCTTTGTCAGAGAAATCCACTTCCACCAGAATACATCCTTAGCATCAGTTCCTGTAAGCCTCGCCAGTCCTATTTCCTTTGAATTCCAATAGAAGATTCGGGCCGGTCCCAGGCCCACCCGGATCTGAGCCAGCTCGGGGCTACACCCACGGGCCCCTTCGGCTAAATCTCCCATTATAAAAGGGCCAACCTGGCAGCCTCAGGCCTGGCTCGCCAGGGATCTCTGCCCCTGGAACCCTGTGTCCGGAGCCCTTAGCTCTACCTCCCCCCGTTTCCTTAACCTTACTTCCAATCCCCGTAATAAGCCTCTTCTATCAGTCTCCCCCCTAGACCTCCTTTAACGCCACCTCCTCGCGCCGAATCCAGGGCAGTTGCAGGGGCCTGACTCCTGTACCCCACCCTGCCGCGAGACCCCACGGAACCCGAACTTCGCTGAGGGCCCCGTTTCTAGGCCTGTGCTCTCGGGGCGTCTCTCGGCCGCCGGCCCCGCACGCTTCCAAGCCCCAACGTCCGCCCGGCCCCGCTCCCTCGGTCTGTAGAAGGGCGCGCGCCCTCTCGGGGGGAGGGGCCACGCAGTCCCGCGCAGCCCCGCCCCCGCCTTCGCCGGGACCATTCCTCCCGCAGCGAAGCGTCCTCCGGAGCCAGGGCGAGCCCTCCCCCCCTCCCCACTACGGGAAAGGCCCCTCGAGGGCAGGGGTAGTTGCCGTCGCCCGAGCTCTCTGGGACAGCGCGCCTCGGTGCGTCTGGGGAACGTGGTGCAAACTTAGGGTCGGTCCCAGAAGGCCGCCCGGAGGAGGGGAACCCGAGGTGGCCGGAACTTTCCGGTGCGGGGAGGAGTCTCGCCGGAAGGCTCGCCAGCGCACCAGCCGGCGAGTGTTTATTGCGGGTGAGTTTCGTTTCCGGGGTCGACCGGCGTTCCGGTGGCGCCTGCGCGTACGCCTTAGTAACGAATAAATGAGCGCGTGCCTGTGCCGGCTAACGTTTTCTCTGCGGGTCGTTGCGAGTGCGCGCGTTCCCCTGCCCTCTCCCTTTCCTTCCTTCTGCTGCCTCCTCAGCTTGCGTCACAGCGACCGCCGGCCCTCCTCCCCCGCCTAACGGTCTTTCTCGGGAGCGAGGGTCGCGCCTGCGCGTGGTGGTCCCCGGGCGCGCTCCTTGGCCCCTCGCGGTGGAGTGCGCCTGCGCGGGGGCCCTGAGCGGCGCGCGCCGCCCCCGCCCTCGCCCCCGCTCCCCCCTCCCCTGGCCGGAGGTGGTGGATGCGGGGCCTGGAGCGCCAACTCCAGGAGGAGGAGGAGGAGCAGGAGGAAGAGGAAGAAGAGGAGGAGCTCCCGCCGTCTCCCCCGCTACCACCCCTGGTGTTGAGGGGGTCGCTGGCCGGGCCCTGCCCCGGGGCCCCGCGGCCGCCCACCCACGGTGAGTGAGAGTGGCGACTCTGTGCCTCATCCCGGAGGAGTTCCCTCTTAGGCCCACGGGGGGGGGGGGGGGGGGGGGGGAGGGGGCCTCCCGGGCCCCGCCCCACCCCGGGAGCGAGGGCCGGTATTGCCCCCACTTCATAGGTAGGGAAACTGAGGCAGAGAATCCTGCTGTGTCGGAGCCCCCTCCCAGGTCCTAGTGCCCCACGAGTCTGGTCTGGGTGCGCGGGGGGAGGAGAAGGAGGAAGGGGAGGTCCCGGGGCCCGGCCGGTGGGTGACGGGCGGCCCGGGGGCGCCCTGCTGGGCGAGGGGCAAGGGGACCAGGGCCTCTCCAGGAGAAGGCTCGGAAGGGCGCCCGGGGCCCGGAGAGGAGCAGGTTCCCTTCCCCGCCCATCCCCTGGCATCAGCCGCCTGACCCACCTTCCTTCCTTCCGGGCCCCTTTCCTGGCAGACCGGGCTGTGGCGCGGGGGAGGGGGCAGCACTCGGCTGGAGCCCCCCATTGCTGAGGGCGCCGGTCCCTCCGGGGGGTCCCATTGTGTCCCTGAGTCTCTGCGCCGGGAGGGGCCCGCACGAGCCTGTGCCCGAGTGCAGAGACCTGGGCGGGGCCCCGGGCTGGAGGGCGGAGCCCCGGGCTGGAGGGCGGGGCCCCGGGCTGGAGGGCGGGGCCTGCGGCGGCAGCTGCGCGGGGTCCCAGGGCACCCAGGGGGAGAGCCCCCTCCCAGCCCCGGGAGCCCAGGGTTCTGGCGTGTTTTCTCTGGGGTTTTTCCCTTTGCGCTGATCCTTTCACATGACACGATTGCATGGGCAAACCTCTGTGGAAGGAAGAGGGGAGAAAACTTGGGCACTCAAAACCTTACAAAAGTGAAAATTCAGTCTCCTTCTCGCTGCCGAGCAGGGCGCTCGGAAGCTGTTTGCCGGGGCGGGGCGGTTTTCGTTTGTCTCCAGCCCCCGCAGGGAGCCTGGCGGGCACTGAATCAAATTAAACTGGAGCCGTGGCCCTGCACTTGGGGGGGGGGGGCTTGCTAGGGGAGGCCCCCGCTCCGAAGCTCCGTTCCCGGGAGTCCTCAGAGACCACCCTGCCTTGGTCCCGCCCGAGCCCCTTCTCCCTCCTCGGGGAGCCCGGCCGTTTCCCGGCTGTGGTGGGGCCTGCACGCGGCCGTTACTCGGGTCTCTGGGTCCGAGGCCGGATGGAGGAGATGCTGGAGGGCAGCAGCAGCACCCCCTTTCCGGGGCTCGGGCCTGGCTCCGGTTCCCATTCCCCACACGTGGCGGGGCCGGAGCCGCTGGCAGCAGCCCCCTCCTCCTTCCCAAGGCTTGGGCCTGGCCCCGGTTCCCATTCCCCACACGTGGCGGGGCCGGAGCCGCTGGCAGCAGCCCCCCCCCCCTTCCCGAGGCTCGGGCCTGGCCCCGGTTCCCGTTCCCCACACGTGGCGGGGCCGGAGCCGCTGGCAGCCGCCGCGGGGCCTCGAGCTTGGCAGCAGGAGCCCCGGCCGGCAGGAGCAGGCCCTTGTATGGCAGGCTGTGTGTGCCCAGGCGCCCGCGGACTAAGGGAGACTGTTCTGTTAGCTTTTAACCATCTGAGTCCAGCCTCCGGAGGGAGGACGCCAGGAGCCGCTGAGCTGCTGATGGAAGTTTCTCGTTCGCAGGGTTTACCGATGGATTCAGCAGAAAAGACAACAAATAGAAGCGAGCAGAAGTCTAGGTAAGGGACGAGACCTGCCCTGGGGAAGGTCAGAGTGAGAAGGGCGTTTCCCTGGAGTCGCTGCCTCTGGGAAATGCAGAGTGGAGGGTGGCTAACGGCCGGAGAGGCCCTGCAGGAGCCTTTGTCCTGCCTCCCAGGAGGCCCAGAGCGGGTGTGGAGGAGACAGACGCTGGGAATGGACGGATAGGCTGGCTCCGACGCGCTCCTTCTGGGGGGCTGCCTTTTGCGGCCGGGCTGTGCTTGTTTCTGGCATTCCAGCCCTGGCAATGGCTGCAACCAGATTTTTCACTCGTTCTTTCACCTCTCGAGTGCCCTTGGAGACATGACAATGGGCACAGGACTGGAGCTGGGGGGAGGGGAAAGCCGGGGTCCCGACCGCTCTCAGAGCTGCCCCGGTGCCCCCAAGGGGGAGGGAGGGCACGTGCGGTCGTAGTTTGCTGTCATTTATTGGCATGGCATGGCTTCTGAAAAGCGGACCGTTACCCCGTCCTCCTCTTTTGTGTCCAGGAAGTTTTTAAAAAGCCTGATAAGGAAGCAGCCCCATGACCTCTTGCTAGTCATTGGGACAGGCGTCAGTGCCGCTGTGGCCCCCGGCATCCGTGCCCTCTGCTCCTGGAGGAGCTGCATTGAAGCCGTCCTGGAAGCGGCCGAGCAGCTGGAAGTCCTGCATCCTGGAGATGTGGCGGAGTTCCGCAAGAAGGTGATGAAAGACCGAGACCTGCTTGTGGTGGCTCACGACCTGATCCGGAAGATGTCGCCGGTAAGGTTCCAGCCCAGGAGGTTCCCTGGGGCCCGAGGTTCCGCTGAGAAAGCACGTATGGGATGCGGCTGGGCCAGGGTGTGGCCTGGGCCCTTGCGCTGTCCCCGGGGCAGTTCTGGGTTTCCCCATCAGGGTCAGGGCTAGGTACGGGCCTGCAGCCTGGGCTTTCAGTGGTCCTTAGGGATCCCTCAGCTGAAGCCAGGTCAGCAGCCTGGGTGAGAGTGCTTGGGGCACTGAGGGTGAATGACCAGTCCAAGGTGGGAGATGGAGGATGTGAGTCCCAGGCTCCTGTGCGCTCCGACCTCTCCCTGGGTACCTCTGATCAGGGAAGAAAATGCTTCAAAAAGAAGCCCTTTTATAAGTGGCATCAACTGCTACTCTTCAAAGACACGAGCTGGGAGTCTACTTCCGCCCCTCTTATTTCTCCTTTTTTTTTTTTTTTTTTTTTTTTGAGGCAGTTGGGATTAAGTGACAGAGCTAATAAGTGTCTGAGGCTGGATTTGAACTCAGCTCCTTCGGATTCTATCTACCACCCACCTCGCTGTCCCCAGTCCTGCTACTATCGGCAGGGCAGGTCTCAGCTTTGCAGTGGGGATAACCATACCCACCCACCTCCCTTGCATGAAATGCGAGCTTGCTATTCCTGGCCTGGTGCAGGGATCACTGATGCTCTCTGTTGCATGCAGCCTGAAAGCTGCAAAAGGATTCTGGAAATGCTAGTTTGATGCAGTGGAGGAAATTGGGAATTAGGAGTCACATCTGAGAGGTGCCATTTGGACCCCAGCTGGATGATCCAGTAAATCCCTTGGTCTTTGATCGGAGGGCCCGCGATGGTCCAGCTAGCCCTGGAGAGGGAGGGGCTGTGGTTACCAAAAGGCCTCCGTGTACGTTCCGTCAGCGGCGTGCTTTTGTATCTACAGCGCACAGGGGATACCAAGCCCAACTTCTTCCAGGACTGCTTAATGGAGGTCTTTGACAATTTAGAGCAGCATATCCAGAACCCCACAGTGCTGCAGTCGATCCTCAGCCTGATGGAGCGGGGGACCATGGTCCTCACCACCAATTACGATAACCTCCTGGAGATCTTTGGCCAGCAGCAGAACAAGCCGATGGAATCCCTAGATTTAAAAGATAAAACCAAGGTAGGGAAGAATGGCCTCCCCCGATCCTCTGGCTCAGCTACTGTGGGCAGGGAATCCCAATGATCAGCTCGCTCCTTCCCACAAATTTCTGCGCTCATTTTGCTGACTCTGACCCGGTCTTGAGCTGTCAATGTCCGATCCTCCCACCCCAGTCAGGAGCATGTTTCCCAAGAGCCTTCCTTTCCTCCTCTTTGGGCCTGCCGGGACTTTGGTTGATTTCTGCCCTTGCCTGTACAAAATCTTGAAATCCAGGGGTCTTCCGTCATGAATGTGTATTTAAAAAAAATAACAATAATTTAACGAAGAATCTGATGGATAAATATGTCACGTCAAGCCATTGAGCTTTTATTAAGGGAACATTACCATATGCTAAACCCTAGGCTGGGCATTGGTGCCCAGTAGTTTACCTGCTGCTGTCTGTCCAAACCCATCAGCTCATGTTTGCAGGTGGTGTTTCCTGGTTTGGGGGTAGGGGTGACCGCTTGTCACATAGCTCATTAGGATGGCTGGCGCCCCCTGGAGAGGCCATAGTGAGGTTCCTCTGAAGAAAGAAGGGTTACCAAGTTACAGAATGGGCAAGTGATGCCCTCTGCTCCCAGGGCTGATAAGGGGGCCAAGGCCTCACTGGCGATCAAAGTATCCAAATCCCTAGCGCTCATCCTGATTCCATAAGCTGCTCCCCAGAGAGATTGGCCGAGCACAGTGGGAGAGCTCCACACCTCGGGAGCCCTGAGGCCTTGGGGGCCTCGCCTTTTGCTGTAAATACCGATTGGTGTGTGTACATTTTTTTGCTGTTGATCTCAGAAGACTGCGTTGGTCTCTGCTTGATAATGGGGGGACTGGGTCACCACAGGAGGTATGATGGGAGGGGGGGAATGCCTCTTCGGGGAGATGCTATGGAGAACATACTTGTGGATCTCCTAGGTTTGTGATTCTGAGGTCCTTGTGGGGGGACACATTGCCCAGCCAAGCCCTTGGGAACATTTATATTTTATTTATTTTTAAAATAACTTTTTATTGACAGAACCCATGCCAGGGTAATTTTTTACAGCATTATCCCTTGCACTCACTTCTGTACCAATTTTTTCCCCTCCCTCCCTCCACCCCTCCCCTAGATGACAAGCAGTCCTTTACATGTTAAATAGGTTACAGTATATCCTAGATACAATATATGTTTGCAGAACCGAACAGTTCTCTTGTTGCACAGGGAGAATTGGATTCAGAAGGTAGAAATAACCCGGGAAGAAAAACAAAAATGCAAACAGTTTATATTCATTTCCCAGTGTTCTTTCTTTGGGTGTAGCTGTTTCTATCCATCTTTGATCTATTAGCTCTCTTTATCGAAGAAATCCACTTCTGTCAGAATACATCCTCAAACAGTATTGTTGTTGAAGTGTATAATGATCTCCTGGTTCTGCTCATTTCACTCAGCGTCAGTTCATGTAAGTCTCGCCAGTCCTTGGGAACATTTAGCAGCAGAACATCCCTTAAGTAAGCAGTCATTGGACTTCCTTTTAAGTAGAGGTCAGGATAAAAGATGAGCCTGGGTTCTGGTGAGATCCCTGTGGTTGAATTGGGGCTTGTTTTGGCAGGTTCTCCAGTGGGCCAGAGGGCACATAAAGTATGGAGTTCTTCATATTCATGGCTTGTACACAGATCCCTGCGGAATGGTTTTGGATCCTTCAGGATATAAAGATGTGACCCAGGACCCAGAAGTGATGGTATGAAAGGTCTTTTCTCATCATTTATGGGGCCGGGAGGTGGGGGGTTCTTTCGGTGGTTGACTCCCGCCTTTTGTGTGTGTTGGTACAGCAGCGTCTGTAGGGTTGTCCAGGAGTCAAGAGAACCTGGCTTCCTAATCTAGTTCTGATGAGGTCTAGATATGGGGCACCTAAATGAATTAGGGTTTAATTGAGGTCTAGTGGCAGGTTCAGGGTACAGGAAGCCAAATAGAGCTCCCCTGCAACCTCATTGGATTTGGCACAAGGATATGGAGTTAAATAAGGTCTAGAAGCAGCGCGAGTCCCCAGTAAAAGCATTTATTGGCCCGAAAAGCTAGATTGATAAAAGAGGTTTATTATAGGGTTTGGAAGTAAGGTTAAAGTATAGTTAAGGAAACTGGTGAAGGTAAAGATAAGAAAGGCACTGGGCAGAGGGTCTGGCGTTCCAAGGATAAGGCTGGCATGTTCGGGACCTCTGCAAAGAGGGGGTCCCAGCTTGGCCCCTTTTATAATGGGAGATTTAGCTAGAAGGGCCTGTGGGTGGAGTGGGGCTGGGACAGGCTCTGAACTTCTTTTGGAATTCAAAGGGACCAGGATTTGTGAATCAAAAGGTCCCTCACTGAAAATTACATCAACTAGGAGGAGTTGGGAATCAGAAAGAAAGGAATCCTAAAGGGACCACACCCAGATTAGCTACACGGGAGAGTCCTTTTGTTTGGTCTTGGTTTCCCTTTCTGTAAAATAAAGGGGCTCTAAGGGCACTGCCAGCTTTACCATAGTATTTCCCAGAAGGGGTGAAAGCCAGCATCCAAGTCCTCTCCAAAGCCTGGGCTCCAGCGGAGCCTCGGTTCTTCTTCCCCAACCCCCCCCCCCCCTACCAATTTGGAGATCGGACCCAGTATGGAAGAGCATGTGGGCTGCACAACTGGACACTGGAGACATGGAAGCTTAAAGCAGCTCCTGAGCTTCATTGTCGGTTAAGCTCTCTGCCCAGAGGAAGCCTGGACACGGCCTCAGCAGCAGAAGAGCCCGCTAGGCCAGGCCAGGCACCAGGGAAACTCCTGACAGCTATGGCTAGGCTCAGGCACTGTCCCTGGTACTTTTTTTTAATGGATCCTCAAAAGATGTCTTCCCTGAAGTTTCAGCCTCCTCATTTCACAGATAGCAGCTACTTCTTTTAAGCACTCTGACAGAAACATGCTCCTGTCACTTTTTGCCTCTCTAGGAAAGTGTTTTCACTTTGCTGTTTTTGGTGTTTGTCTCCCATTTTTCTCAGTTGTGAGTCATAAAGAGGTAACCGTTGGCCTTTGACATTTGGGCGGTCTCTTTTGGTTAGCAGTTAACCTGCTACCCCTGTGCTTTCTGGCCCTTCTGGTTGCCCTTAGTGGTTCTCCCCATTTTGGATTTTTTTTCTCTCCATCTTAAACCACCTTACTGTTTACTAAGTCTTCTTCTTTACAATTTAAATTTGAGGATTTTAAAGATTTTTAAGCTTAAAAAAAAAAAAAAAGGCACCTCCCCCACCCTCCAACCATGATTAGCAGGCTTTTGTCATGGGGTCTACCCCGTGACTGTTTGCAGGGCCTTGGCCATGTCTGAGCTGCTCTTAGGTAGATCTGGAAACTGAGGCCTTTCTGGCAGGTTTGCCTCTGACAACCTCCAGCTTCTTAATAAGTCTGCTCCTTCTCGTCTTTCTCCTTTTCCTCTAGATCCTTAAGATTCTGGGAGGAAAAAAATGAAAACCCTACTAAGAGTACTGTAAAAATGCCCAAAGTATTCTTGAATAGGTCCTAGAGAGTTGTTAAATAGATCTTTGCAGTAAGTTTTATGATTAGCATAATCAAGCTAATTAAATCGCTTTGAATGACTCGATCCACACCCCAAACAGTGAAAGCCAGGCTGCATGGTTTTACCAAAAAAACGTGTTTTTTGTTACAGCGGGCATTTGTCAAGTGCCTGGTGTGTACCGGGCACTGTCCCATACCTGTTCGGTAGGAGGTCACCTATGAGTACATTTAGCATCCCAATTTTGAAATCTTTTGGTTGCAGAGTTGTAGCTGGTTAGAGCTGGAGGGAGTCTTGGGGCTCATTTAACAGAGGAGATCAGAGTCCTCAGAATTGGAGGGCTTTCTAAAGAGCAGAATCGTATATATTCACGTGGGCTTTAGGAAAAGGCCTGGTGCTTGGGGGAAATGGCTGTGGCTTACCCAGCCCTAGCAGTCAGCCAGGATGGTTCAGGCTGCCTCATTCATTCATTCATTAAACATTTATTAAGCACCTTCTGTGTGTCTGACACTCGGCCAAGTCTTAAGGCTACAAAAAGGGACAAGTGACAATCCCAACCTTTAAGGAGCTTACCCACTAATAGGGGAGACAATTTGCAAATAAACATATGCAAGACAAGCTAAATACCAGGTCAGTTGGAAATAATTAAATGGAAAAGCATCAGAATTGAGAAAATTTGGGAAAGACTTCTTGTGTGAGGTGGGGTTGTAATGGGGACGGGAAGGAAACCAGGGATATCGGGAGTCAGAAGAGCATGCCAGTTGTAAGGGGCAGCCAGAGAGATCTGCCTGGAGACAAGAGATGGAGAGTCTCATTAATGGGGCCTGGGGATGAAGGGCTTTAAACACCAAACTGATGCTGTGTTTGATCCTGGAAGCAATAAAGAGCTTCTGCTCTGGTTTGGGGATTCCCTCACAAGTTCTTGCTCCTTCTGCTTCTTCCTAGGAAGTTCTGCAGAACCTGTACCGGACCAAGTCCTTTCTGTTTGTGGGCTGTGGTGAGACGCTAAGGGACCAGATATTCCAAGCCCTTTTCCTGTACTCTGTGCAGGATAAGGTGGATTTGGAGCACTTCATGGTGGTGCTCAAGGAGAACGAAGACCATTTCTTCAAGCATCAGGCCGACATGCTTCTGCATGGCATTAAAGTTGTCTCCTACGGGGATTGTTTTGACTACTTCCCAGAATATGTGCAAGACCTTGCTGCTCAGATCTGCAGACAGCGAAGTCCAGGTGCACAGGGGGCATGTGTGTCTGTGAAAACCAAGGGGTTCAAGGTCATGAAGACCTAGGACCACTGGCAGCTCGGTGACTGGGGGACCCTTAGAACCAGCCTACCGGGGGCATGGAGCACAGGAAAAGTCTGCCCACAGGGACCCTTAGAACCAGCCTACCGGGGGCATGGAGCACAGGAAAAGTCTGCCCACAGGGGCCCTTAGAACCAGCCTACCAGGGGCATGGAGCACAGGAAAAGTCTGCCCACAGGGACCCTTGGAACCAGCCTACCGGGGGCATGGAGCACAGGAAAAGTCTGCCCACAGGGGCCCTTAGAACCAGCCTACCGGGGGCATGGAGCACAGGAAAAGTCTGCCCACAGGGGCCCTTAGAACCAGCCTCCCGGGGGCATGGAGCCCAGGAAAAGTCTGCCGACAGTGTTGAGAGACAGATTAGGACCAGGATAGCTTATGGCTCGGATGGGGCATGTACTAATCTGTATTTCTCTGTACAGAGAAGGTCAAACTGATCTTGGGGGCACAATCCAGAGGCTGTCCCCAAACTCTTAACTTCTGACTCAAGTGGAGGAGTTAGGGGTGGGGGTAAGTGGTGTCAGACAGAACAAGGGTCCTCGTAGTTTTGAAAGATCATTAAAGGCAGCTTGTTGAGAGGGCTTGGCATCTCGGTTCTGGACCCTGAGGAGTCCCTGGTGCTGCATTGAATGGTGTGGTTAGTGATAAGTTATGACCCTTTAGCTTGTTTGTCCTGCCAGTTTTCAGTTTGAAGGATAATGGTCGGGGGCAAGGGCTTAGATCTTTGAAATCCCTAGATGAACCGAAAGCATGACCCTCCATTCCCTCCCTATGCCCTCATATGAAACAAACCAAATCAAATGGCAAAATGGGCTGGTGTCCGATTGTCTATAATTGGGATTCACTGAGCATTTATTAAGTTCTTGGCAGGTCCCTGTCCTCGGGCCAGGGGCTAGGTATACAGTTAGAACTTAAACAGTCCTCATCCTTGAGGAGCGGATCTCCCGCTGAGATGAGCACATGTGAAGAGCAGCAGCAGCGATTGCCAGGGGAGGAATCGGGAAGCCTCAGGACGTGATGGCTGTGTTGGAGGCACTGTGCTGAGCCTTGCAGGGAGGTGGAGAGAGAAGGAAGAGCTTTCTGCAGGATGAGGACAGCCAGCGCAGGGGCATAAGGGAAGGCGGACAAGATGTCTCAGGCAAGGGATTTGGGGTGTTTTAGACTAGAAGCAGGAGGACGTCACTGAACTTTTTTTCAGCAAAGGAGTTGGTGTGGTCTAGCTAGCTGGAATCAGGACCTGAATTCATATTCTGCCTCCCTCTTACTAGTAGTTGTGACCTGGGTGAGGGGTCTCTTCACCTCTCTGTACCTCGGTTTTCTCCTCTGTAAGGTGATGGTTGAAGTTGACAACCTCTTAGGTCCCTTCCCTCTCTAAATCTGGGCTTTTATGATCTCTCATCATTTAGTCAGCTATGTGGATAAAGTATTGGAGAGGGGAGAAGAGATGGATTTGGATACGATGTGAGTTCCCTGAATAGCCTGGACTCCAGTTGGTAGATGTTACCCTATTAACTGCACACACAGGGCTATGTAAAATCTGATTGGCGGGGGCTTTTTTTTGTGGTCAAGCCTGTGATGGACCAAAAGATAGAAAAAAAAAAAAAAGAGGGGAATAAAACCCTTTGTAACAAAGAATCCCTGTTAGGCAGAATGAATCCATCCTGTGGCTATGTCTAGAACCCCTCCCTTTTCTTGGTATACCTTGTATCTTACCTCTTTGGAAGTGGGAGACATGCTTTGTTGGAACTGGGTTATTCTCCCGGTTCTGCTCATGTGACCCAGGATCCTTGTAAGAGTCCCTGAATATTCCTCTATCAACAAATTGTTGAGCTGTTCTGCAATTGGATTTTTAAAAAATATTTTATTTTATTTTATTTAATAATAACTTTATATTGACAGAACCCATGCCAGGGTAATTTTTTTTTTACAACATTATCCCTTGCACTCGCTTCTGTTCCGATTTTTCCCTTCCCTCCCTCCATCCCCTCCCCTAGATGGCAAGCAGTCCTATATATGTTAGATATGTTACAGTATATCCTAGATACAATCTATGTGTGCAGAACCGAACAGTTCTCTTGTTGCACAGCGAGAATTGGATTCAGAAGGTATAAATAACCCGGGGAAGAAAAACAAAAATGCAGATAGTTCACATTCGTTTCCCAGTGTTCTTTCTTTGGGTGTAGCTGCTCTGCAGTTGGATTTTAGGGCTCTCCCCACAACTTCTCTTTCAAGGTTGGGAAGTTTGTTTTGCTTGGGAAGCTCCCTCCCCCAGGATGATTCCCTCCCTTATCTCTTGACTCACCCCTGACAATCCTAACCTGCGGCACCAAACTCTGTGTGATCAAAGGGAGCTTCCTCTGGGTTAAGGGAAATAGAGCCCTTTGCTATTGCTTAATTTAAAACCTTTCTAGGTTTCTCTGGATTCCTGTGTTTCTTTGTCAGGGTTAGTACTCAGTTCTGGTCATTTTTGTCACAAAAGTTGGAAGATTATGTATGATTCGTGACTTATTTTTTGGTTATAGATCGATCTCTTTTTCCTTTTAGAATATTCTATTTCAAGATCGATCTTGGTTTTAGTGTTCAGGTGCCAAGTCTTGTGCAGTGTAATTGACTTGTGGTTTTTTGGTACGTGAACTGCTTTTTTATAGATGAGTGTGAGATTTTTGATCTGAGATTTGGTCGCTTTTAGGACTTTTTAGGAGGTGATCTGTGGATTTTCTCTATTTTCACTTTGCTTTTGGGTTTTTGTTGATTTGGGCGCATTTTATTTACTATTTATTGCAAAATAATATCTTTTTTTTTAAGTTTTAAAGAATTCCAGTGTTTCTTATCTCTTATTAATCTTTTTTTTTAATGGCTTTTTTTTTTGTAAGTAAAATCTGATTTCTCTCTCACTTCCTTTCCCTTAAAGAAAATTAAAATAAGTAAAAACAACTCCACAAGCCCTTCTCTTGTCAAGCAAATCCATCTCCACCTGATCTCCCTCACATTTGCCTTCTGGAAGGATGCTTGTTGGTTTGGATGTCAGGAAGAAGTTAGATTTGTTTCTTCAGGTTCTTGGTCTCCTTTCTCTTTTTTTCCCCTAGTAAATTTTTTTCAATACATATTGCTTTATGAATCACGGTGGGAGAGAAAAATAAGAACAAAAGGGAGAAATCATGGGAGATAAAAAAATGGAAAAAAAAAGAAGTGAGTGCAGTATGTATTGATTTACACATTCGGTCTCCTTAGTTCTTTTTCTGGATGCAGATGGCACGTTCTTTCCAAAGTCTATTGATACTGCCTTGGATCACCGAACCACTGAGCAGAACCAAACCTTTCACGTTGATCATCACATTCTTGCTGTTAACTGTGAACAACGTATTCCTGGCTCTGCTTGTTTGACTCAGCATCAGTTTGTGTAAATCTTTCCAGGCTTTTCTGAAAAATCGGCTTGTTCATCATTTCTTATAGAACAATAATATTCCATTATCTTCAAGTACCACAGTTTGTTCAGCCATTCCCCAATGGGTGGTTGTCTACTCATTTTCCAATTCTTTTCTACTATAAAAAGAGCTGCTACAATCGATCCCGTTGCTTATAGTCTTATAGAAGCTTCGGTTCCCACTCAATCCATTTCTTGGGTCTTTTTGAAGCTAGTTAGGCTCCTTTTTCAGTTTCCCTTTCCCTCTTTGTCTTTCCCCACTCCCTTCTTCCTCCCTCCCTTCCTGACTTTGTAGGGTGGGGGGGAACCTCTTTAGTTACACAACCAAACCTTCACTGCTGCTGCAGATGAATTGGAGGGCTGCGTTATGGCGAAGCAGAAGGGGTTGTGAGAGGCAGGGATACGGGGAGATGATGAGGCTCCCTGGATGAAGGAGTGGGGGAGCTGAGCCCAAAGGAAGAGTGAGTTGGAATTGGTCCTTCATGATCTTGAGACAGAAACAGAGGGCAAGGCAAAGACAGAGAGATAGACAGAAAAAAAAGCGAGGGGCGGGGGACATGCTGGCCAGCTGGGAGCACCGGGAAGGAAAGCGTCTCCCAGGGGTCAGAGAGACGTGGCCCGCTGGCTCGAGGGGAGATGAGGGATAATCTCTGCTGGCGGTGGTGGCAAATGGAAGCAGAAGGTGGCACCCGTTTCTGAGCGGTGCTGCTTTTCTAGCTCAAGCAGGGAATCCAGCAGGGGATTAATCAATGCTTGCTCTCTGGGAGAGTGGACATGTGGCCTGCGGAGGGACCTTTGGCTGGGTCCCGAAGGGCCGGCGTGGCCGGGCTTGGCTCACGGGATGTTTCTTGTCACTCGTAGATGCTGACCGAGTGGACAGTACAACGCTGTTAGGTAAGACCATCCCCCCGGGCCTGGGAGCACTGGCCCCGGGGAGGAGGCAGCCTGGGCGTTGGGCCGGGAGAGCCGTCCGCAGCAGGGTTTGACCAGTGGGGCCCGCTCTGTGTCTGTCCCCCAGGGAACGCCTGCCAGGACTGTGCCAAGAGGAAGCTCGGAGAGTACAGTATGGGCGTCGATGTTCCCAAAAGAATCAGACAGTCAGATCCAGGTCCGTGTTCTCGGGGGAGGGGCCTGGGGGGTGGGGGCAGGGGATGCAGCCTGGCCTGTCTTGGGAGTCACGTGTTTCCTGCCTTTGACAGATGACTCTGGAGGCTCATGAGATCCCAGAGACCCCTGAAGCCTGTGCCTGGAAAACCAGCCTCTAAGCAGCCACAGTGCCGGACCCAGGACCCCCTCTCGGAGCCTGACACCGAGGGTGTGGCCCAGGGTGGGGCGGGGTCCCCACGGCCTCTCCGCACAGGACTCCTAGGGATTGACATTTTTACGTTTCAGGTATACTTGGAAAGGACTGACGGACACCTACCTCAGGGATAAAGTCCAATGATGGCCTCCCTGTTTGTAAAGACCCTTTTTAAAGGGGGGTGGAGGGAGATGGAAGAACTGGCTCGAGGCCCCACCTCCGGGTGCCGAGGAAACGCGCCTGGGCGTTGTTTCTGTGGCACAGACCCATTAGAAAGTGGTTTATTTTGTGAACTAGAAAAGAAGGGTTTTGGGGGCCGTGGACTAGGCAGGGAGGAAGGGGCTTCCTTGGCGGCGGGTAGCACGGCTCTGGGCCATCCCAAAGAAGTCCCGGGGGCGCCCTCGACCACGTCACACTCCATTGTACCCCGAGATCTGGCACAGACGGTTCTCTCTGGGATGGTCGTAGCTCGGATAGCCGAGCTGGGTGGTGGCCGGAGGCGGCGGCCGCGGGACCTGGAGTCAGGTGGAGTACGCGGAACTTTGCCAAGGGCCCGCGCCACTCTAAACGGCAGGCCTGGCATGGCGTCGGGGCGCTCGGCCCGAGCCGTCCGCGTCTGCCCGGCGCCCCCACTGGTGTGAGGCTGCCTCCCCTCGCTGGGAGATGGGGCCGACCGAGCGACCTCTGGCCAAGGAGCTGCGGTGGAAGCCAGGAGGTGAATCCAGCCCATTTGGAAGCCTGGTCCTCTTTGATGTCTCTGGTCAGTAAAATAAAGCCGAAAAGAGCTCAGCCTGTGGGTAGCGCGTGCTTCTCTCGCCCGGGCTCCGAGGCGGCGCTGGGGAGGGACTGGAGAAGCCCCCCGAGGGCCCGCAGCTGGCTGGGGGCGGGTCTTTGGTGCAGAGCACATCTGGCCGTGTCCCAGCAGAGCCAAAGCCTAGGATGGGCCCAGGGTGCGAGTGCGCGGCGGGGTGATCCTCACGCATGAAGCAGTCGCCGCCGTGGCCGTTAGATGGGCTCTGGGGTTCTGGGTCCAGGGCTAGTGGGGTGGTGGAGCCGGGGGCCTGGGGCATTTATCTCGGCTCCCTCACGCACAAAGCGAGCTGGAGAAGGAGGTGACCAAACGGGTCAGGAAGCATGGGACCAAATAACTGAAGAGGAGCAGCGAAGGGGTCTCCACCACGTGGGGGATGGGCCTGTGCCGCTCGGCATCCTGCCCGGCGGAGGCTGTGCCCCCTGAGCACGTGAGCCGAGGGAGCCGGGGCTCCGCCTGTGGGACCCTCACTGTGGCACGGACAGTTGGGACTCCCAAGTAAAGTTGTAAACGCATTCACAGCAGCCTTCCCTACTGAGTCTGTACCCAAGAGAACAAAAAGGGTCTCCTAGCCTTTGCAGGGTCGCCTCGATGGCATTTTTCTGGCTTGTTCTTGTATCGGAGTCTTTTTCTTCCCCAGACGGTTCCGAGTGTCCTCATGAAAGGGCTCACAAAAGAAGGGCCGCTTCTACCGTAGCTCAAGCAGCCGAGTCCTGCACAGGCGGCCGCTGCAGGCCGCGGGCCCAGTCCCGCCGCATGTTCCTACACCCTCCACACAGCTCGGTTTAGGACAAACGGTTCTTTGTGGTCTGTTCCCATTGGAGTTCCCGTGCCCAGGAGAGAGCACGGCACTCGGGGCACCTCTGCCCACGTGGCCACCGGTTCTGACCCATTTCTCCCTCGTTCGTCGCTGCTGGAGCCCTGCTAAGTCGAACGAACCCTGCCCGTGCCCATGGAGGCAAGGGAATGGGGAGTCTGGTTTATCAGCTGATCTGCTGCCAGAGACTTCAAGGGGACCCTCCCGGATTGCGTGTGGCCGGGTCCCACCTGTCCCGAGTGGGAACACGCTTAGGCCACGTCCTGACTTAGCTTCAGGCCGTATTTCGGATCAGATCCGGGCTCGGCAACGTGTCGTGGCCACATTAAAAGCTCACAGAAGGACATTTCTGGCAGGGCTCCCCGGCCTCTCAGTAACTTTGTTACCCGGAGATCGGAGGCCCAGGAGGCAGCTTCTGCTTATTTCTCTAGCCCTTTGCCCTCATCTTCCTCTTCCCTGCTCCACTCTAGGCTGTGGGACTGAATAGCACAAAAGGTAAGTCGGCGCCCGGGGCTTGCTTAGCTCTTCCTGGGCTGCGGTGATTCACACCAGCTCGGGCGCCGGTGACGTCCCCCCTGCTGGATGTTTTACTCTGGGCCCTCCCTGGGGCTTCTGCTGGAGGCCTGGCCTCCCGACACAGCCTCGTCTCCCGCCCAGCCACACTTGGCTCTTCTCGGTTCTTACGCCCGGTGCTTTGTCTCCCATCCCTGAAGCTTTGTGCTGGCCGGCATTTCCCCCTGCTCTCTTCCTTGGAGAAGCCTTCACTGTCTTCAGAAGGCCAACTTCTCCACAGGAACCCTTTCCCAAATCCCCTCCTCCACAAGGCTGGCTCTCCTCTCACACACTAGCTAGAATTGATTTAAAATCGAGAGACCACCACCCTCAACGGTGGTTAAAGCCCAGAACAGTTGGTTTGGGTGCCCGTATTCCCAGTGCCCAGGAGGTGTTTGAAAAAGGTGATTGCCAAGTTAAATGCAGCCCCTTGGGGGTCACGGCAAAGGCGGGTCCAGGACAGAGGAGCCGCTCGGCCTTTCAGAGAAACGGCAGATTCTACAATAACAGAAAAGCATTGCTCCCTTCCCTCCCACTGACTTAACGACCTTGTATCTTTTCCTCATAAAAGCATCTGACAGCGAAGGATGAGAGCGGCCCAAGAAAGGGGGCGAGGGCGCGGGGAGCTGCAGTGGGCGCTCCCAGTCCCAACCCCTTCAAAAGGCCACCAAGATGGTCTTGGTCGTCCCAAAACTCATTTAAACCCTAACTCTGGAGACCTCAAAGTCCAGAAGGGAGCGGGAGGCGGGGGAGGGGGGTTCCAAGTTCTTGCAGCCCCCATTTACAGCTTACAAGGTTATGTCTTAGCAAAAAAAAATTGTTTTAAAATTTACTCTATTCTTCTGTTTACTTTTCACTGTTCAGAGACTGCAGTCACTCAGTATGTGATTTTGCAGCTGTAAACATGTGGCCATCAGGGAAGTGGGGAACGGTAGCCCCGAGTTTTCTTTATAGGAATTTTGTCACAAGAGAAACAAGCAGAAACTACACAGGGGGGTCAGAAAGGGGCTCGGGCTTCCCTGGAACCCCAGCATTTGAAGAGCCAAGCGAAGCCATTGGGACTGATTTAGGGGCAGATGTGTTCCAGCCTTAAGGGTAACTTGGGGTCCACCAGTCGGGAAGAGCCTCGGGGTTGGGGGCTCCCCTCCCCAGGGGTCGACCTCGTGTTTCTGTGGCTGCTTGTCATTAAATCGGCTCCACCTTCCCAGATGGGGCTGTTGCTCCCAAACAAGAGGACCGAGAGCAGCTCGGGGTGCGGGGCAAGGGGCCGTCCGCCTGCCCGGCAGCTTCCGGAAGGGGAGAGATGCCATCCGGTTCTTTGGCTCATTTAAAGGATCGGCTAGTTCCTCCCAGGATCCGTCTGGGTTTTTAGTCTGCCGACTGAGCAGCTTCCGACCGGCCCAAGCTCCAGAGCCATTCACCAGCTTTTCCAAGCAGAGACCCCAAGCCTCATTGCTTTGGTTTTTTGGCCTCCTGTGCTTCAAGGAGCTTTCCCGAGGGAGTTTGCTCTCGGGGCCTATGTTTGCTAATTCTGGTTCCCATTTTATGTATATATACACATGCACACAGACATACATGTAATACACGACACATGCAAATATATTTTGCAGTGCATGTACATGTGCACAGAGTTTTGTGTGCATGCATGTGTACACACAGCTCAGCATGTTCACACGCACATGCACAATGCCCCGGGACATTTGCACCTGTGTGATTTTGTGTTCATGCATACCTGGTTTTCCTTACATGTGTGTGCACATATACGTGTGTGCATACACACCCATCCTTAAAGGTGACAGGAGAAGCCCCAGGAGCCATCCCCACAGAAACCGCGGGGCAGGCGCTGGCCCTGACTACCACCATAAGGCCACGGGCCGGGTGGAGCCCTCCCTGCTCTTTCCTGCTTCAGGATTTTCTGAGCCGAGGCCGTCTCTCCCGCATAAATGGAAAAGCAAAGGGTTCTGAGGAGAACCCGGCCCAGCATCCCCGGAGAGGAGGGGCAGCCCGCTCTTGACTCTCTCTCACGGTAACGAGCTGCTTCCATGCCCACCAAGAGCCCGAGTTTGCTCTGGAGTTGGGGAAGATAGTTCTTTAGGCTTGGGGGGCATGCTTGGGTTGCCCCCAACTTGGGGGGTCTTCCCCCCCAAATCCCCAGACTGTCAGCTGCCTTCTAGGGACCACTATCTCCCCAGTTCCATTTGGGGAGCCCTTCCTCTCCTGGGGAGGAGGGGCCCTGGGGCCTAACTGCCAATGATCTCCAAACATATACACCAAGTTTGGGACAGAAGGATTCCCCAAGACTTGTCTCCTTTCCCAGAGAGCCTGGGTTTCCGGGAAGCGTCAGTCAGCTCGCAGCCAAAGTTCCCCACAAGAAATCCCTTCCACTTGGTGCAAAATGGCCAGTGGGCCCCAAAGAGGGGAGGGAGGGGGCAGCTAGAAGGTGCACCAATCTTAAAGTCAGGAGGGCCCAATTTCAGATCCAAAGCGGGGAGGGGTTCTGCTCAGGGGCCTGGTCTTCACCCCCAAATCCTACATAAGCTTCCTTCACCTGGGATGAGCAAAAATGCAGCCAAGGTAAACCGAGGCACATTTTCCAGACTAAGGGTAGTAAGAGTGATAGAGGTTCCGGATAATGAAAGTGCCTCAGACCTCGGTGAGGGGCGGGGTCAGGGAGGCAGAAAAGCCTCAGACGGGCTGCAGCTGGGGGGAGTGGGCGGTTCCAGGCGAGCCCCTCTGACGCTGGAGGCCCACTCACCTCTCACGAGACCCAGCAGCCTCTAGGAATGGCGGCCAATCAGGACCCTTCCCCTTGGAGGAGGAACGGCAAGAGGTGGGGGCATTCCCTTGGTTACTGTGCTGACTGTGGGGACAGTTAGCTGAGCCCCACCCGTTACTGGTGTAAGGCACCTGCAGCACCTGGGGCCGCCCTTAACCCCAGTGCACTGATGGGGAAAGGTCACAGGGTCACACTGCTGTGTCCCACCCACTGCAGGGAAGGCTTGAAGGGCCGTTGCCCCGCCCCCCGTGGGACCTGGACAGGAAAGAGGGGGATGGGGGGCTGAGGGTGAGCCCGGGGCACCGCCTGGGGAGCCGCAGGGCTTGAGACAAGGGGGACCAAAGGTCAGGGGGTGGGGACCAAGGAGGCTGGAAAGCAGGACGCCCCTGGGTGCAGGACAGAGGGCAGACCAGGTGGCAGGTAAAGTGGCAGAGGTGGCACCTGGTGACAGAGGTGACAGTGATGAAACGGGTGGCAGTGACAGGAGGTGGCACTTGGTGACAGGAGGGTTGGCCGGTGCCGTGGCGGGCACGGTGCCAGGGAGGGAGCCCCGGGCTGGCGGGATGAGCCATTACTGCTCCCTTGGGGACACCCTCCGTGTTAGCCAGGGAAGCAGGTGGAGGTGGGGGCGGCCCAACAGGCCTGGGGCATCCCTCCATCTCATTTCACAGAAGGAGCCACAGCAGAACCCAGCTCTGCAACAAGATTTATTCCCCGGGGGTACCCCAAAGTGGGGGGGTCTCAGGCGAGCAGGGAGCGGCCGTTGCGGCGCCTGCCTCGGTGCTCCCTGTTGTTGCTGTCCGGGTACACGGACAGGTCCAGGGTCAGGACTCTGCTGAACATGCAGTCCCCTTGCTGGAAGGGAAGCGGACATGGGGGGAGGGAGTTATTTAAAAGCTGGGTCTCCTCAAAAACTCCCCCCCCAGGGGCGCCCCAGTGCCCGGTGCCCGTTTTGCAGCCGATGGGGCCGAGGCACCAAGGCTCCCGACCCAGGCTCCGTCGCCTTCGTTGGCCAATGCCGACCAGCCAACGATTAATGAGGAAGGCGCAGAGGGGGCACTGACGGCCCGGCACTGGTGGTCCCATTGCAGTGACAGGTGTGGGGTGGAGGGGGTCCCAGTGAGCGCCCCCCAAAGGCAGCAGAAGGGCCTGAGGCCCTCAGTCCAGAGGCGCGAAAGAGGCGACTGAGGCAGGAGGGGACTGGGCCTGCCAGCGCGCCCGGCTCCTGCGGGCATTACCTCGGGGTAGATGCCCACCAGGGCGTCGGCTTTGGAGTAGAACTCCTCCTTGAGAGAAATGACGATCATCTGGAAGTGCTCCCGCGTCTGCTCCCTCATGTAGCTCGACACCTGCCCGGCACAGGGACACAGCTTGTAGCCGGGGCGGCGGCCGGACACTCGGCACTGGCTGCTGCGACCGCCCGGGGCTCCCGGCCCTTCCCCGCTGCCCGCCCAGGAGTGTGGGCTGGGCCGGGGGGCTCCCACAGACCGTGCCCCCTCCAGCCCCCGTCCCTTCTCAGGGAGGGGCAGGGAGCTGGCTGTGGCCGCCCCCCAGGCCTGGACCTCGGTCCTGACCCCACTTGATAGAGGAGGAAGATGAAACTAGGGGGTTATCAGGGTCAGGGGTCACCCAGGAAGGAAGCAGAGGAGGGGTAACAGGCCATTTCTGCCCCCACACACAGTCCTTCGTGGACACGTAGGGACCCCAGTGGGCGTGGGCTGACACCTAGTGGTGCTGCTTTGGCCCATAGCAGCTCCTTCCCCGAGAGTCCCCTCTGAGGACCCCTCTCAGAGCCACAGGGTGAGGGGCCAAGTCCCCCCGAGGGGTGGGGGGCTCTGGTCCAGCCCAGGCCTCTGAGCAGGGGGAGGCCCCATGGGACTCACTTTGTCGATGTTTGTGTTGTCCAAGGCCGCGTCCACTTCGTCGAGGACAAAGAATGGCGCAGGACGGAAGCTGAAAGAGACGAGCGGGGCCCGGGCCCAGCAGCCCCCGCCCCCAGAGGCCTCAGCACCCAACGCAGCCGCGGCCCCCCTGGGCTCAGACGGTGTCTGGTCTGGTCCCACATGGGGGGCGAGTCTGGCGTGACCGGGGGCTCTGCCAAGACTTCCATGTGGGACATAAAAGGGCCCGTCTCCAAGCCAGCTCTGCCCCCGGCGCCCCCTTCTGGAAGGACAGACCCCTGACCCTGGGGGCAGGGGCACCTGAGGCCATCCCACCCCAAGCTCTGGAGCTACTCCGAAGCCGAGGCCCTGGTGGGCATCTCCCCCAGCCAAAGCAGCGCCCACGCTCCCGAGTGTGCCCGGCACCGCCTGGCAGCGTCTGCAGGAGAACGCCCGCACAAACTCGCCACTGTTCCAACTGGGGCGGGAGAGGCAGAGGTGGCCCTTAGAAGGGGGCGGGCTGGGCACGGGGGCCCCAATCCTGGGCCTTCCCTCTGACTGCGGGCCTCAGGCTCCTCATCTGTGAGCCAGGGCCACTGTGCCCGGCGGGGCCCAGGGCAGCGGCTAGGATGCCGGCTCCCAGACTTCCGGGCCCCACAGCCGCTCCCGTGGCACAAGCGTTTTGGGGTTTGGGAAAAGGGACAGGCCGCCCCTCGTGCGTGCGGCGAGGAGCCCCGCGGCGGCCCGCACTCACCTGTGCACGGCGAACAGCAGGGCCAGCGCCGCCACGCACTTCTCCCCCCCGGACAGGTTCTCCATGGGCATGAAGCGCTTGCCCGGAGCCACGCAGTTGTAGCTGATCCCTTCCAGGTAAGGCTCTTCTGGGTTCTCGGGGCTGAGGAACGCCTGAAAGGGCGTGGGAATGAGCGGAAGCCGGCCTCTCCTCTCCCTCCCCCCGCCAGGGGAGCCCCCCTCACGCCATCTCCGTGCAGGCCCCCGCGCTCCTTGCATCTCTTGGGGGCACGCACACATGCACACCCAGGGACCCCGTTTCCCACCAGAATGGCAGCAAGGCCCGGCCAGAGGGGCAGCAGCTCGGGGAGCCTGTGCCATATGCTGGTGCGGCGCTGATCGGGCAGGGTGCCCAGCCGAGAGCCCCAGGTCAGTCAGCGGGAAGCACATGCCAGGCGCCTACTGTATACAGCCTACTGGGGATTCGAGGACGGGCAAAATCGGCCCCCCAGCTCAGGGGCTCGGGACCTGTCCCCCAGGGGACACCGACTGCGGGAACCCGTGCGGTACAAACCAGACACAAGGGGGTGAGACGGAGGGAGTCTCGGGAAGGCACGGACACCATGGGGACAGAAGGTCGGGCCTCCCGTTTCTGGCACTGGGAGAGGGAGTATCCTGTCCGTGTGGCTGGTGCCGTGCTGGGGGCCAAGGGGGGAGGGGCCGGCTGATGAAGGCTTTGGATGCCCTGGGGGAATCTGAGTTTGGGGGGGGGGGAGACCAAGTCAGCCCTGTGCAGGAGGGCAGCTGTGGATCAGGATAGGGACCCCCACCCCCAACCAGGGCACAGCCCCGCAGCGGAGCTGAGAGTCCGGCGATGAGGACGGGGAGGGCTCAGGGGAAAGAGAAGGGCTGCCAGGGCTGCGGTGTCCACGGGACCATGGGCTGGGAGGTCTCAGAGTCAGTGAGGGGGGAGATGGAGGGGAGGGGGGCAGGGCTGCCCCACAGCCCCCAGAGTGGTCCCTGCAGGTGCCAATGGCATCCCCGACTGAAGGGCACAGAGAAGAGAAAGGGGATGCCCGGAGGAGAGCAAGGAGGAGCCTGCCAATGTCAGCCCCCAATGCCAAAGGCCCGGGGTTAGGGTTAGCAGTGTCCGGCCTCCATTCTGGGCTCTGGCTGTGAAAAGGCCGAGCGATGCAGGGCCGCGGGAGGGCGCAGGATGTTTAAGGGTGGGCAAGGACCCGTTTGTGAGCGAGGGAAGAGCCAGATTCAAAAGGGCCAGAGAGCCCAGGGGTGGCTGGGCTGCGGCCACGGGGGGACCAGGATCCCCAGAAGAGCCCACGGGTTTCTGAAGAGGCAGAAGAACCGAGACACGATGGCCGGCACGCAGGGGAGTGCCCGGAAACCTCGGCCTCGGCCTCCCCAACTACACTATAGCCTGCGGCCACATGGACGCCGATAAAAGGGGGCAAGGCCTCGAGATGTGGCGCCCGACCATCCTGTCTGTCTGTCGGCTAGGAACCTGTCCACAGGCCGCGGCGCTCCGGCCGGAACCGAACTTGCAGCGGCTGCCTGGTTTAAGGCTGAGAAAGGAGCTCCCCGGGCTGCGCCTCGTCCCGAGCCCTCATGGGGAGCACGGGCGGGACGAAGGTCGCCAGGACAGGGGTCGACGACCTCTGGCTCGCAGAGGTAGCACTGATGGAGGCAGGTGGCGAAGAGCAACTAAGGAGCCTCTGGGGAGGTCAAAGAGCAGCGCCCCAAGGCTGGACCGGAGGCTGGCAGCAAGAAAGCAGACCTTGGCAGCTGGTCCCGCACTTCCTGGCAAACGAGGGAAACAGGAGGGGGACGGGCCTGGCCCAAAGAGCGCCGCAGAAAGCTGTGGCCAAGCCGGCCAGTGCAAGGGCGGAGACGTCCGCTCGCCCCCGGGGTCCGCGGCTTCTCAGAGCGGGCCAGCCGGACGATAAGCTTTTAAAGGCGGGGCTGGAGAAGGGATTGGGCAACCCCGCCAGCATCTACCTTTGCCGGGGAAACCCCAACCTGGGTCACGGAGTCGTACACAGGAGAAAAGGGATTAAAGAGCCAAAAATTCCCTGGAAGCTGAAAATACTTTGGCTTCATAACAAGACGATGAGACTCACCAGAAAAGACCCTGGTGCTGGGGAAGGGGACGGCAGAGGAGGGGGCGGACAGGCAGGGTCACGGGAGCAAAGAGCAGGTGCTGGAAGAGGGACTGGGGGCCGGGAGTCGCCCAGAGTCGGCCGCGACTAAGTGGCTCAAGGCGCACAATACAGCGCCCCCACGCGGCTCCCCGAGGGCAGGCCTGCCCAGCCCGGGGCCAGAGGCTGACTCCATGCGGCGCCCCGTCCGGAGCAGGGCAGGAGTGGGACAGCCGAGGGGGAGACAAGCTCCCAAAGGCCCGAGAAGTCCCAAAGCACAGTCCCAGGCTGAGGAGGCGCGGCTCCGCCCCCCTGAGCGAGTGGCCGAGGCAGAAATGAGCCCCCGCCGCAGGGGGACGTGTGACCGCGGGGAAGTGCGCGGCCTCAGACCGGGAAGGAGGCCGTCACTCCCCACAGATGGGCCTCTGCCGCCCGACGGCGGGGCCTGGAGACCGGGCGGGCCGCGGCCCCTGCTGGGGGGAGCCCACGGGCGCACACGTACCTGGGCACCGCTGTTTCTGCAGAGCTTTTTGTAGATATAATCGACGGACAGTGAGACGTGCTCAAAGCACTGGCTGAAGAGGTCGTATCTCCTCTTCTTCACCTGCTCAAACTCTTGTCTACAGATCCTGGCTTCCTTCCTGCTGGCCTCGAAAGCTGCGAGACAGTGATGGGGACCCCTTGTGACGGGGACCCCTTGCCTCGGCGGCCCCTCCCAGGCCCGCCCCCGGTGGGCTGCTCCCCCACGTTTCACGGCACCCACGCTCGGGTATCACCCAGGAGGTGCCTCTCCCCCCAGGGCGGGGCGACCCCGCATCTAGGGGCAGGGTCTCCTAACAATGACCGGCCTGGGCACCCCAGACAAGGACAAGGGCCCTCGGCTCTAAGAAGCGGATGACCGGGACCCGGGGGCAAAGGCAGCGCAGCCAGTGGCGCAGAGCGGCCTGGCTCACCATCGATGGACTCCTGGAACTTGTTGCGGACGGTCTGCAGGTTCTGCTGGGCTCGCAGGTTGGGGGCCGTGGTCTTCAGTAAGACGTCTTCCTGGGTCGCCAGCTGCTGCTGCAGGAGCCCCAGCTGAGTCTTTACCTCCTTGTCAGACTCCAGATCCTGTGGGGCCAGCAGAGGAGGCCGGAGTTCAAGCCCCCGCCCCCCCCACGCTGGCCACCCCCGCCCCGGGACGAGGGTCACTGGGTCACCTTCAGGTCTCCTCGGAGGCTGCTGTAGTCTATCTGCAGGGTCCCTTCCTGCTCATACATGGCGATGGTGCTCTGCGTGCTCTCAGGTTCTGCACCCACCTGCAAGAAGAGGCGGCGTCTCCAGGGGACCTCAAGCCCCGCACCTGTGACTGGGTGCATCTCGGGGGCCTGGGAGGCCCCCGGGTTGGGAGGAGAATCGGCCCACTCCCAAATGCCTTCCAGGATGGGGACCTCACCACTTCACACGAAATTTATTTCACTTTTTAACAGCGGGACAAAGCGCTTCCATCTGGTTCCCAACAAGAAGCTGAGACTCCTCTCCCCAAATTCTACCCTGGCACTCATGAGCAGCCCCAAGCACAGCTCTCTGACACCGGCCACAGCCTCTCCCCGAGGCTGGCCGAGGGAAGCCCCCCCCCCGGGAAGCCCCCCCTTCCTCCCCCCTCCCCCACCGGACAGAGCCGGGGCCGCCACTCTGCAGCCCGGCCCGCCACCGTACCGCCACGTGGATGATGTCGTCCAGGGAGCCCGACAGGAGGACGACCTCGATGTCCTGCACCTTGCAGGCGAGCAGGATGTTGTGCCTCTCGAGCCGCTGCTGCTCCAGGGCCGTCTGGACGGCGACCGTCTCCTTCTGCATCTTGCCCACCTCCCTGCGAAGGCGCGCTCATGTACTCGGGCATGTCCACGCACGTGGGAGGCGCCGTGACGGCCCGGGCTCAGCCATGTCAGGCCTTCCAGGCCGAGACAGACGGGATCCTCCTGGGGGCCCTGGTAAAAGCTCACCCCTCACCCCAGCAGCAGCACACACGGGCCTAAGCATTTCACAAAATCCCAGCCCCCCTCCCTCATCGAGACAGCTGGAGTGCCCCAGAAATCCCAGTATGATGGACCCCCGGCTCCCGCCCAGGAGGAGGAGAGCTAGAGGGGCCTTCCTGGAGTTCTGGAGCCCCGAAGGCCCGCCCTGGAGAAGGCAGCAGCCGCCGCCACCAGACTTGTGCCCAAAGCCCAGACAGACCCACGGATGGGCAGAGGCAGAGAGGTCCCTCTGCGGGGTGGGCTTCCCCTGGACTCCGGAGGCATTTGTGGGAGACTGTTGGGGGCATCCTGATAGGACTACCTTACTATCCCTTTCTGGAAACTTCAGGCAGACTGATGGCAGCTCACTAGGGACCCTCTAGCAAGGTTTCTGCTCGTCTCAGGGGGGAGGTTGGGCTGAGGGAACCCCACCAAGGAGGCTGGAAGGACAGTGGCATTCTGGGGCAGCTCTAGCAGAGGGAGGGGTGCGGGGGTCATGGGAACTGATGAGATTCCCGAGCTATGTGGGGGAGCAGAGCAGAGGACCCAGACAGGGCCCTGGAGACCCTCCTGATCAGAAGCTGTGAAGGCGCAGTCTGAGAGGGAGAAGAACCAGGACGGGAGTGAGTATGGGGGAGGGGAGGAGGAGGGCTGGGAAGAGGTCTCCGCTCCTGCTGGTCAGGGGGACATCTCAGCAGCCAGAAGGGAGGAGCAAGAATGGCCCCCGCTCCTCTGCCCTGGGCGCCCAACAAGGCCCTCGTGTTTGCTCGCTTCAGTGGTGAGCTTTCTCTTCTTCTCTTTGGGAAGCCCCAGGTCTTGAGCCATTTCTGGGTCCCCAGAGCCCCAGCCCCGCTTTTCCCTGGAGGGAGCACTCACTCAGCTCCTCCCCTTCTGGTCTCTCAGGCCGTCCCCGCAGCAACAAGCCCCTCTCCCTTCCAAGGCAGGGCTCTCGGCCCTCCTCAGGGAGGCGGACACCCCTCGCTGCTTCCAGACCCTCCCTCGGCCGGCCTCTCTCTCGAGTTCCTCGCTCAAGCAGAGCCCACCAGAAAGGGGCCCTCGATGCTGCCTCAAGGTGGAGAAATCCCACTGACGAGTCCCTCCGCGCAGCTGCTACGAGCCTCGGCGGGCCTCGCTGCCGCTTGGACTCCTCTCCCTTCGCTCCTTGTGATTGTTCTGCTTCCCCACCTCTCTGAAGTGACCAGGCCTCTGCGCTGCCCCATCCCGCGGCCTTTCCCTGGCCCGGCCCCGCCCTCCCAGAGCGCTCTTCTCTCCAGGGGGTCCCCCTGCTGACGGCTCCTCATCTCCTCCGCTCAGTGCCCCTCCATGGGGGCACCCTCTTGTCATCCCACACTTCCCCTGGGGCTTTCCTCGAGCCAGGGCTGGGATGCTCACCGCTCTGCCCACATCTCCCACGTCATCCGCCGGCCCCATCCTCACTTCTCCAACTGCCCACTCGACTTTCCCCACTGAGGTCCCGTAGCTCTCACGTAACCTCATCCACACCCCCAGCCCCTCGGGCTGTCCTGGCCTGCTCCCGGTCCAAAGGTGCCAAGGCCTGCCGAGCAGACATCTCTGATACACCCATGGGGCAGAATTCTCAGGAACTGGGGACTGATATTGGGAAATCGTGACTTCCGCGCAGCGCCCCCCACCTCCTCATTTCCTGTTGATGCACAGAGCACCAGCACCCTCAGTGCCCCTGGCTCCCCCGGGCCCTCCTCCCTTCGTCACCTCCGTCCTACAAGCCCCCTTCTCTGATGCTGGCTGCTCACCTCTTCCCACTGTGGGCCTGCCTGTGTCACCCACCCACCCCATCAGCCCCTTCCTTCCTTCCCAGCCTTCGTGGCTGCTCCCTGTCTCCTGACTCCGGCATTAGCCCTGCCTGTCCTCCACACCCGGGCACGCCGCCGCGAGCCCCCTCCAGGCCTCAGCTGTGAGGACCCGCTCCCAATGCTCCGTAATCAGCAGAGCCTGAGATGACCCCCCCCCCCCCAGCATCCTGCAGTTATCTTACTTGGATAGTCATTTGCCCCGTTTCCACGTTAGGTCGGGAGCTCGAGGGCAGAGACTGATTTGGGGTTTTTGGCCTTCCTTTGTGTCTCTGGCACATAGAAAGGCTTGACCACAGTGAGGGCCATGTGCTCCCTTGGGAGGCGATGATTCTCCCTCCTCAGAGGTCTTCAGGCAAAAGCTCAACTACTATTTGTCAGGTCGCGCTGCCATGGGGATTCTTTTGTGTGGGGAATTATACTCGATGATAAAAAAGGGGACCCTCCTCACTCCCAATTCTGAGCTTCTTTGGACTAAGTCAAGGCTTGGGTAATCCTCGTGCCTTAGCCCAGTGTCTGACAAGGTACTCGATAAATGCTTATTCCCTTTCCTCCTGGATGATCATGACCTAACTATGCTTGGAGCAGATGACAAACTATAGAACAGCAAAAAGAAATGGTCCACGGTGCTCTGAAACGTCCACACGCCTGGAACCCCGGAAACCGGGCCCAGTTTTGTCAAGTCATGCCAGCAATTACCTGTTGATGGCCAGAAGCTTCTTGCGCGCCTCCTCCACCTGGCCCTGCATCTGTTCAATGTCCGTGTTCTGCGCGGTACACACGTCCTTCAGCTGCTGCCGCTGAGCCATGAGATCGTCCACAACTCGCAGGCAGCTTTCTTCCACCTGCATGGAGAAAAGGCCTTAGTCCGTCTCCCAGCTTCTCACCCCCTCCAAGCAATCACCCAGGCCTGAGGTGAGCAGTGGAAGAGCACGGTTCTAGGCCTCCAAAATACAGTAAATCAGCAAGATTTTGCTCAGGGGCAGGGGTGAGGGCTGTGCCCGCCTCACCGGCGCTCCAGTGGAACTGCCAGGATGGGAAAGTCTTTCCCCAGACACTCACCAGCATCTCCTCTAACTTTCAGTGCAACAGTGATCTGGGATACCAAACGGACAGTTAAGTGACAGGCCAGGGCTCAAAGTGAACTCGGGGCCTTCTCATTCCAAAGCTGGCCTAGAACCAACCACTCACCACGCTGCCGTATCTGGCCAACAAGGCCAAACAGTCTAAATTTGGCCCATTTTGCTGGAAGGAGGTCTATTTTTCATTTTGAAGCTGACTCTGAATTCTAGCTCAGGTTTTTCTACGTAGCCTTTTTAAAAGGACCAGGTTTTATTTATGTTACAGAAGTCAAACAAAAGTGCACTAGTGGACACTCTTCTAAGAATCAGCTGCTGCAAAGCAAATTTCTGATGCCTTCTAGGTTTTTTAAAAGAGTTGTAAGAGACCTAACTCGAAGAAACAGCCAAGATTCTTTAAGAAGCTGAGTATTCATTCATTTTCTTGGATTCAAAGAATTTTGGGACCAGAAGGAATTTGAAGTTCCCTTTATGCAATCTGCAAGGCTGGTGGGCTTGACTTGGCTTCCTGAATCCATTAATAAAGGGAAGATTTGTGCCCATCTGGAAGAAAGAGTGGTGATCACTTAAAGGCAGAGTGGCTTCCTCACGGAGATCTCCTGCCAGATTTTATTCCCGAGGTGGTCATTAAAATGGCAAATCGGAACATCCCTCCACAGCCAGACAGACTACCCTTGTGGACAAGATGGGAAAAATGAGCACAGACAGAAGTCCAGTCGGGCAGACTGAGAACTGGCAGAACGAGTGCAAGAAGACTTAAGAAAGAACCAAGATCAAGCAAGAAGGAAGTCAGCCCTTGCACCAGTGAGCGTTTTTAGAAATGGCTTAGAGAAAAGCAGGATGAGCACATGCGCAGGTGATGGGAAGTTTGAAAGGACAATTCCCCGGTGGAATGGGCGAGTGCAGGTCAACAAGAGACTCCAAAGCTGGACTGAACCTAATAGATTGGAGCTTGATCTCCAAGGTCAACATCCTTAGGACAGGAAGGACAAGAGGTCGTGTGAAGAAGAGCCACCTCAATGACACTGACAACTGTCTCAGGGTGAATCAATGTAGAAAGAAGGGAAACAGCAGCACACAGAAAATGCAAGCACACTTGCATTCAGCATCACTGATACAACAGATTGCTCAAGAATGGCACACCTAGTAAGAACATCAAGATTACTCCTGGTATCCAATTCGAATTCACCAAGACTTACTACGTGCCTGTTGCTGCACATCCAAAGACGAAACTAAAGCAGTCCCTGCCCGCCCTCAAGGAACTTCATTTGGAAAATATGCTTATATTCTGGGTTAGGAAAAGTGCCCAGACTTTGATATCTAGAAAATCACAGACAGGAGAAAGAATCTTATGTACAGTGAACAGCAAGGCTGCCCCTTTTAACTGGATTGTGTCAAAGGAGAAAGAAGAGCTGGAGTCAGACTGTAAAGGATTTTAAATGCCAAGCAAATGCTTGGTTTCTTTCCCATGGAAACAAGGAGCAAGTGAAACTTCCTGAGATTTTCCAAAACAAGGAAAAAATTAAGAGACCTGCTGTGTTTTAACCCAGTCGATTAAGGCACAGAGATCATAAAAGACAAATGAGACCGTTTCAATAAGGTAAAACTAAAAGGCTTTTGTATGGATCAAATACATGAAGATAGAGTAAGAGAAACTGTGGCTTGGAGAATAGATTGATTATCACTGCTAAATACACACACCCACAATTCTCTAATAGATAGCTGAAAGATCTGTGCAAATCACAGGATGCCCCCAATCACTAAGAGTTCAAGAAATCCCATTCCAACCACTATGAAGTGTCACGATCCCCACCAGGGAATCAATCAAGATGATCCACAAAGGGGCCCGGAGGCCTTGGCACAGTGGCCCTAGCGGTAAAGCTGTCTTGATTTGAAATTATGTAAGAAGAGGGACCAAACCATTCACACTCTGACTCCAGGATCATCTGAGTCAAAAATGAAGGTCCAGACTATACTGAAGTATCACAGCAGAGCTTTTGTGGTAACAGAAACTGGAAACAAAGTGAACACGTATCAATGGGGAATGTTGCTCGACAGCAGAAACTGTGGTGTAAAAACAGAAGGCCTGAGTAACAGCTGTCTCAGGCAGCAGTTACAGCGTACTATCTCGAGGTCGCCTTTTGCTGATAACTAAAATAGCAGGTCAGAAAATGCTGTCAATAGTTTTCCTGGATTTCTCCTCTGATTGCTAAGATTGCTGGCTGGAAAGAATTACTTATAGAACTTAATGACTAAGGAAATCCAGAGTAGTCATTCGTGCTTCCATGTTGACAGTGACCTAGAATTAGGAAGACCTGGATACAAATCGTGCCTCATAACACTTACTAAT
This sequence comes from Antechinus flavipes, assembly GCF_016432865.1. Lineage (NCBI taxonomy): Eukaryota > Metazoa > Chordata > Mammalia > Dasyuromorphia > Dasyuridae > Antechinus > Antechinus flavipes. The sequence continues at coordinate 295,847,791 of NC_067402.1, read as the reverse complement.
GTGTGTGCTCCTGGGCCAGTCACTTATTTTCATGCCTTTACTTCCTTTTCTGTAAAACGAGGCAGCTGTGCTCGATGGAACCCTATGGCTCCTTGCAGCTGTCATCTAGGATTCTGTAGTGCTGTGGCTGCACAGAGGACTCCAATGGAGTGAGGGGACTCGGAGTTTGTTAGTGATGACTTAGCTAAGGACAGAGGTGGACACTCGCTCTGGGTGTGGACAATGCCATCCCGGAAGGGCATCCGTAGGGTCAGGGTGGTAAAGCACCAAACAGAACCCCGAGGACAGGTACAAGGAGCAGCAGCACCCCCTGGGCACCCGTCCGGCAGCTCTCGTTATCAGCACATCCATTTCTTCTTGAAGCCAACTTCTGTTTCCCCATAACTTCCACCCCTGCTGCTTTACCTCAAACCCTCCAAGAAGGCCCCTCTCCCCTTCACCCTCCTTGCTGGCCTGGCACTCACCAACGCATCAAACATGGCGCCTACAGTACAACACTCCAGAGGGGGTGCGCTGCCATGTCCCCTCCTCAGTTCTGAGAGCTGCACCCCACGACTGCTTAGCTTTCTGGATGCTGCCTGCTAAAACCTCCATTTCCAGGCACACTGCAAGTCAATAGTGTGTTCTCCCATTGAGTAAGAGGAAAGTAAGCAGGGAAAACCCGCGGCTCCCGGTAGCTTCCCACACCAGTCTCCTAGGTAGCAGCAGGCGCTGGGGAGGCAGCGCCACCGGCCTAGGGTCCTGCCCCTGCTCCCTTCCCTGTTCCTGCAGAGGGCTGCCCTGGCCTCTCTGTATCTCAGGCTCCTCCCTGCCTCCTCCTTCGCCCAGATCCAATACGGCGCCAGGGCCTGCCGAGTTCACCTTGGCAGCATCTCTCCAATGTGACCCTTCCCTCCTCTGATGTTCGCCTGGCCCCCCGGACTCGGATCCACCTGGGGGTAGGCTTGCCACCACAGGACCCCCCCCTCAGAATCCCACTGGCTCCAGGTCAGGGAAATGGGTGCCTCTCCTGAATGCCCCGTGGAGGACACCCATCCTCTCCTTTCTGACAGAGGGCAAGGCCAGTCCCCGCCCTGGCTTGGCATTGGGGCAGCACTCCCCGAAGCCGTGGCCATGGGCCCCTCTCCACCTCCATCCTGCCCTGGAAGCTCCCTTTCTTGCTAGCCAACTTGTCCTTGGTGGGCTCCTCCTCTGCACCTCCTCCCCTCCTAATGCACTCCCTGCAAAATCCTTGTCTCTATCTCCTGGCTTGGGGCACACGCTGGGCTGGAACATCACCCTCTCGGGGCCCGGGGACAGCCCCAAGCCACATCCCTGGCTGCTCTCCTCCATCTTTTGTCCTGCTCCAAGTCAGAGCCACTCAGAGCCGCACTCCAGCCCGTCCCCAAGGCCGGACGACCTACCACATCTCTTGGCTCTGCTGCCTCCTGCCTCCTCAGCCTAAGCCGCCCGTCCTCTCATGGTCTCCTCCCCTCAGCCTCTCCTTCATACACCTGCCAAAGTGCTTTCCCCAAGCCTGGATGTGTCACTCCCATCCTCAATCAACTCCTGTGGCTCCCTATGGTCTATAAGGTCTATAAGGTTCCACGCCCTCCAGTGTGTATCCAACACTACGTTCTCTAACTGCCTTCTAAAGCCCTCTGCAGCCCGGCACCACCCCCCTTTCTAGACTCTGCTGGGGCCCCACTTGCCCCCTCTGTGCCTCAGCAGACTGAGGCCCAAGCCCGGAAGGCATCCTCTCCTCCCTCCTCCTTCCCCTGTATCCTGCATGACGACCCCCCTGCCAGGGCTCCCCTCCCCAGGCCCATAAATGATCTCGGGCTTATTCCACGTCCCCATCGCCCAGCTCTTGACACAGCTTTAGGCCACAGCCGAGTGTCTGAGGACAGAGACTGCGCTTTTGTCTCTGTGACCTTAGTGCCTTTAATGAGCCGGGCTGGGGGCCCCATCAGGAGTCAAGAAAGCCCATGTGGTCTCTGCCGGGCAGTGTGCCCCTGAAGAGACTCGGGGGGTTGGGGGAGTGCCCAGGGGCAGCATGCAGGGGTTGGGGCGGGGAATGCAGGCTCTGATTTCACGCCACAAAGAAGACTTGGGAAGGATGCTCTGGCTCCCTGAAGGGCTGCGTGCGGACCTCATGGGGCAGGAGCAATGAGTGGAAAAAGTAAGAAAGGAGACCCAGAGGCAGGGGCCCAGGCTGCCAGTGAGAGTTCACCCCAAGGGGACTAGGCTGCGCCAGGACTCCCCCAGGAGGGTCTCCAAGCAGAGGCAGCGGGACCCTGGGAGGCCTTTTGGCTCAAGGCTGGGTGGGCTCTCTCCACTGAGTTCAAAGACTGACTGGCAACAAGGCATGTGACCAGCCTCCCCCTCCTTCCAAGGCATCGGGTGGGCGGGCAGTGCTGGGAGCCCCGGCTACCTCCTTCAGACTCTCGATGTCGCTTGTGTCTTTGAGGACGGCCTCTTTCAGGGCAGAAACCTTATTCGTCTTCTTCTTCAGTTGGTTGTGGCTATATTCAAGCTGAACGTTCAGTCGAGTTTTCAGTTTCTCAAACTCCAGCCTGGAGACAAAAAGAAGGTGGTTCTGGGGCTGCTTCCTGCACCCAGCACTCGGTGGATCCCCCTGGTCTGTCCTATGAGGAGCGCACACGTGCTCTCGGCCTGCTGTTAGCCCCTGGGGTGCTCCCAGCAGCTCTGACGTGGTGGTGCTCACTGCAGGGGGCGAGGCGTGGTACGGAGAGCAGCCCGCCCTATCCAGCGGCCCTAGGAACACCAAGATCCCAAAAGCTCTGGGGGAGGGTAATGCAGGAGGGAAGGGACCTGCCCCCTGGAAACTTGCCTGGTTGCTGTGGTTCCCAAGCTCCAGATTCAGCCCTGGGCAGCAATCCCTTTCCTGTCCACGTCAGTGAATACCCCTCCCCCATTATAGGCTTGGGTATGAACGGATTGGGTTCCATGATCTCCTATGGACACCACATAATTCTTTATACTTTGTAAAGGGTTTTCCTAATGAGGACCTCCCTGGGAAGGGGATGTCAACGCCACTGTCCCCTTTCAGAGGAGAAACAGGACTCAGAGAGGGTCAGGGCTGTGCTGCCACGAACAGTTTATGCATGATCAGGATCTGTGGCTCGAACCCCCAAATCCCAAAGGAATGTGTTGCCTTTCCATGCTCTCCTGTGAAGTTTAAAAGGGATTTCTGTGCAAAATAAAAGGGGGATGGAAAGGTACCTCTTCTTGTCAATTTCTTGCTGCTGTTTCACGTGCTGGTTTTCATATTCACGTATGTTTTCGACGCCAATTTCTTCACAGAAATCATGGAAAATTTCATCTTCCACCTTAAATGATCCAAATCCAGTTCAGTTTGATAGGACATTGTGTAACTCCCCTCACTCTTCCCTTACTTTCTGACATTTGCTCAGGCTCCTCTGAATAAGGACGAAAGAAGATGTATCTGGGCTGACCGAAAGGCTTTCCTGACAATCACTATTCATGGGGGATCGGCAGAGACACCGGCCCGAGATGTCCCCAGAGGGGAGGAAACCGTGGCATGAAGGTACGCTGCGCCATACTCTACAGGCCAAGCGCGTGCTCAGGGTCCCACAGACGCGCCATCTACAAGGGAACCTTAACTACCGAGGGTCTTGTCCCGCAAGACCCAGCTCAAATACCCCCTGCTGCTTCCCAGGCTTTCTTGTCTGGAACAGAGTCCGTTTGCTTTTATTTTCTTGGTCTTTATTAACATGTACAACTTCGAGGGGCTGCTAGGGGGCGCCACAGTGCAGAGCACCGGCCTGAGTCAGGGAGACTCCACTTCTGAGTTCAAATCCAGCCTCAAATACTTTCCAGCCATGTGACCTGGGGTGGGTAACTTCACCCTGGCTGCCTCAGTTTCCTCCTAGAGTGAGCTGCAGAAAACACAGCAAATCACTCCTGTAGCTCTGCTGAGAAAACCCCAAAAGGGGTCATGGGGAGTGAGATAAGACAAAATGAATGACAACAGGGACATTATGTTTATCTCCCCTGTTCCTTTCTGTAAATTACTTTCTCTCCCCCCCACTGGAAAAAGGAAAAGGGGATCCTCCTAACCAATACTCGTGGCCACGGCTGGCTGCAGGAAGCTCCCCGAGGGCAGGCCGGCCTTGCACCCCCTCTCCTCATTCAGTCCTCTCAGCCCGATGCCCCCCAATTGCCACTCCATCCCGCACATGAGACCCATCACCTTATCTATCCTTTCTTGGAAGTCAGTGATTTTTTGTGCTCTTTCCTTGATGCCATCACTCAGCATGGTATACTGCGATTCAATATTCAGTAATTCGCTCTGTAGCTGGGACTGTTCCTAATTGTGAGAAAGAAGATGCTTTTGTCACATCATGTGTGACATACCCTAAAAGGGGCACACAGAGGGAAACCGAGGCCGTGCCAGGCTCCTGGGAGGTACCGGGGAAGGGGCAGGAGGAGGGTCTGTTAGGTGGCAATGTCTGAACAATCATGGTATCATCAGAGCCGGTTACTTCAGTGAGACTGTTTTCAAGTATGTCAAGTGTTATAAGGTACCGTCGCCATTATTAAAACGAAGCATCAGCCTAATAATGTTAGTTGTTGAGATGACTGCTGGGAATGCGATCTGTGCTGGAAAAAGCCCAGGAACATCAGAGCTCCAGGGGAACTGGGGACCACTCCCTCCAAGCTGCTGTTTCCCAAAGAAGCCCGAGCAGGCTGGCTCTGGGACCATTCTCCATGCCCACGACCCGTGAGCTTGCTGCCCAGAAGCCGCCAAGGACAAGGCTGGACGCTCAGTTTTACAAGTGTAACCTGGGTATGGTCGGGTGTAGGAAAGCATGACGACTACATTCGGGGCAGTGGCCGGCCCAAGGCTTGGGGGAGGGAGAAGGCAGGCAGTGTGAAGCTCCGCACAAAGGGAGCAGGCAACCCCTGTTTGCCTCACCGAAGGCCCAGGGGAACCATCCCCAAAGCCAGCTCAGGGCTTCTCCCTCTCACAGTGGCTAAGCCCATTCACTAGATTTCTTCCTGGGCCACGACATTATCTGTGATTTCTGACAGACATCCGCTTCGCTAAATGAGCAATGGTATTTGCTGGCAAGGCCGCTGGGCCTTTGGATATAGCTTGGAAGTTTCTTCTGGCTAAGGGTTAGTGACAAGGGAAGACACTTCCTGGGGAAGGTTCAATAAATACAATTCTAACTGGATATTCATTCTCCAAGGAGAGAAGAAAAGGCCAACCTTGTGGTCCCAATGGGAAGCAGAGCCTTCCTGGCAAAGGGGATGCTCACAAGCCCTACCTGGGTGATATCCGGCCCCCCAAATAGGAATCCAATCAAAAGCTCACCTCAATGCTGCCCCAGTCCCTATGCTTCCTCCTGGCTCTGTTCATAACCAAATGCTTTCAGAAAGAGATACAAGGGGAACTTTCAATGGCTTCTAAAGGGAGGGAGGGGCAAGGGTTCCTCTGAACTTTGTCTCGGTTGGGCCCAGAGGCCCGTGCCCAGCTCTGAGATAACAAGAGAGCCAGACCACCATCATCTTGAATAGATGGGCCTAATAGTTCTGGAGAGATGACAGAGCCTTCAGGTGGCATAAAGTGGGGGAGCCAGCCAAGGATGCTAAGCCCCCCCCCCAATGGTTACTGGTTGGAGGGCTAGCAAAAAACTACTGCTCAGAGAGATGGCTTTGAGCTCCTTTTTTGTTTAGATTCTATGAGAAAACAAATTCGACTCATTTAAAAACTGAAAGCCTCCTGTCCTGTCACCTTGTGAAAAGCGGCCAGCTGCTTCTTTTTAATCATCTCTAATTCGTTCTGAGAATATTTGAGTCGGGTATGAGTTCCTTGTAACAATGATTGTATTTGCCTCAAATCTGTTTCTTTATGGCGTATTTTCATCATGTCCTAAAAAAAAGAGAAACACTGCAATAAGTTATCTTGTCTTTTCTAGTCCTTTTTCAATGTTTTTTACCTACTTCAACAGTTACTGACTACATCATGTGGGCCCAAGTCTTGCTAGAAACTTGGCTTTGTGGAAGGAGGGTCCCCAGCTTCACTTCCACATGCCCTCGCTGGTCCCCCCGGGGCCTCTCAGCTGCCCCTTAGCAGAAGACACCCAGTGGTTCCCCTCCTGAGCAGTCTCTTCTCCAGGTGAACACTGGCATTTCCTTGCCACAACTCTTGCATGACCTAGCCCCAAATGCTCCATCCTTTCTGAAATTAATGTACTTCCTTCAACTGATTACCCAGGAAAGATTCTGGCACGAGGGCTGAGAGATGCCAAATATGCAATTCAATTCACCCCGACTTCTTAGACCCTAAGTAAGGGGCAGGGGCTTCGAAGACAAAGAAGGAAATGGGTCCTGCCCCCAACAGCTTCCGGCCTCCAAGGAGGTGCTGCCAGAGGCCCAGCTGGGAAGGGCAGCAAGGTTCTGACAGAGGCAAAGTCAGGAGGGGGCCCTTTCTGGGCCCAGGATACCAGAGGCAGCCCTGGGTCTATGGTGTGACCAATGAGGACTAGACATCATACTGCGCAGAGCTTCAAATGACGGGAGGATTTTGTCATGTATTCAAAAGACAACAGGAGAAGCCTAAGGAATGGCTGGTCACCTTGGTCTTAGGAACACAGATATCCACAGGGCAGCGAGGACAGCAGCAAGCCAATTAGGAGGTGAGCACCAAGGACCGAAGCATTTGGGAAGCAGGGGACTGACCAATGAGGAAGGGGATGGAGGAACAGAAAAGTTGAAGCAAAGGGAGCCCCAGGGCATGAGCACATTCACCTTTAGCTCACTGGTGAGCTGGTCTCTTCTTTCCTTCATTTTGTTTAGTTCCTTGTCATCCCAGCATTTGGCTTTGATTTTTAAGTCACTCGACCCTCCAGAAATGACTCCCGATTTCAAAAACAATGTTCCATCCAGAGCTACTGTCTGTAAAGGCAAAGGTGCTTCAGTTGTGAGAAGTCACCTCAGCAGGCAGAGAGCCAGCCCTGAAGTGACCCATTGGCCTTCCACAGAGGACAAGGGACTGGGGAGGACCAAGTGGGTTCTGCAGAACCAGCAGGCGGCCTCTGACCCAGAGTTCAAGAGAATGGGAAAGGGTGAGCTAGGTGCAGGCCAGCAAGACCCACATCCACATGACTTCAGTACTTTACAGATTACATCAATATCAATCAATATCATTATAACTGATTCAATGAAAGCTGAAAAGGTTTTAGTCAAAATTTAACAGCCATTCTTATTAAAAAAAAAAAATACCTCTAGAAATCATAGGAAGAAAATAGTATTTGTCCAAAACCAAGAACAAATGTAGACAATGCAGAAAGGCAATGCTTATCACCATTACTATTTAAAATAGTGCTCAAAATAGCAATAAGACAATGAAAAGAAATAATGAGAATAAACACAGGCAAAGAGGAAATAAAACTATATTTTTTTGTTTTTGTTTTTTAACAAATAATGAAAGTATATTACAAAATTTTAGGGTTAATTAGAAATTAAATAAAATAATTAACAACTTATAGCAGGATATGAAGTAAATTATAGCATTCCTATCTATACAAGCAAAAGTATATATTCCTATATGCAAAAAAATATATAGGAAGAGCTAAAAGGAGAAATTTCAATCTAAATACCTACAGAAACTATAGTTTATAGAACGCGTATCTATACCTATGTCCCAACAGATACTTTTCAAAGGAAGAATTACAAACTACAATTACGGGAAAAATACTCTAAAACTAATAATTAGAGAAATGACCACAAGCACCTCTGAGATTCTACCTCAGAGCTATTGGCCGCTGAACAACAGGCATGCCATGACCCTGCCGGGTCAGCTGGGAACTGATATACATGTATGTATACCCTTTGCTCCAGATGGATTTCTAAGGGCCTCAACCACAAAGAGACAGGAGAAAAGAGACAAGGTACTCTTAAGCACAAAAGTCTTTATACTAGTTCTTTTCATGGGGCCCCAAACTGGAAATTAAGGAGTATCCTTCTCCTGGGGAAGCCCTCCTGCTAAGCAGAGTGGGACAGAGGCAGGTAATGGCCTATGCTGGGGCCATAACAAATGACGCAGGAGAAGGCTTTCGGACTCGCAGGCTACGGATCATCTCCTAGTCTCACAATTCATCCTGTCCTCCTGAAATCATGGAATGGGATATAGACTCAATCAAACAAAAAGCTGTGTGGGGATGGGGAGGGGAGAGGAGACAGAGAAAGGGAAAGGGAAAGGAGGAGGAGGATTAAGCAGATATAAAAACAAAAACTAGGAAAAATGAGAAAGCTGAAAAGAGAGGTGAAAAGTCATTGCAAAAAGGAAGATAAGCTGGTTTCTAACAGCAGAGAATACACAAGATGGCACAGATCTTGCCAGGTCACTTAAAGCAGGGTCCCTCAAATTTGTTTCTAATCTTTTAATCTAGGGGCAAGCATACTTTTATTCTGAGAAGATTAAGATTTAAAAAAAGTAAAGGGGCCTAATGTTGCCTTAGGGCAGCTTCCCAAGATTAACAGATACCAAAAGCAGCTCTGGAAAGGGCCCAATCAGAGCCCTGATGGTTCCTTTTGAGGGGGTACAGAGCCCCACCCTAATGAAAAGTCTGAATATGGGAAGTCAGAGCAAAAGAATGAGCCAACAAAAAAAGAACCCAAACATAAAAGGCTACTATGGATGACAAGGATGCTCAAGACACAACCCAGAAGAAGAAAGTGACTGCAAAATAGGTTCAAACAAAACTTTCAATAAAAACATAGCTTGGGCACAAGTTCAAAAAGAGAAGAATTAAGAGAATTTCTTTTTAATTTTATAAATGAAACAAGGATAATAAAAAACAATGAAAAAGAGAAATGAACATTTAGGAAAAAATATTTTGAAAAAGTTTAATTAGCTTAGTACAAGAGTTGCAGAACTGCATCCAAGCAAGAGACTCCTTGAAAATAGAGATCCAAACCTAAGTTAATCCTTCCCTAAGAGAAAAGGAAGGTAGGGAGAGAGGGAAGGGAGAGAAACATAAGATAGCTCATATAAAAAACTTAATTTGGAAAAACAGATCAAAGAGAGGTAATGTAAGAATCCTCAGAATAACTGAAAGCCATGATTACAACTCCTTCCTCTAAACCCCAAGATATTCCCTTAGAACCCAATTTCATTAGGGACAGTTGCAGAAAGAGTCAAATGACACTGAGGTGATGTCTGGATGATCTTAAAAGAAGAAAGCAAAGGGATGAAAAAAGGAAGACACTATGGAAAAAAACAGAGAGGTCAGGAAGGCTGCGGAAACACCACCGGGGCACCAAGGCTAATAAGGCTGCACCTGGAAGGAGAGCCGGGGGACAGGCAACACATGAGCCTTGCCTCATCAGGAATGGTTAAAAGAGGGAGGATGTGTGCCTCAGAGCCCAAAAGCTGGGAGGAAGCGAAGGGGAGAGGGGCCATCCTGCCCAGGAAATTAAGATTCCCATCAGCAGTATTTTAGTTTCAACGTAAAATGAAATCAATCCAATGGTGAGATGTCTCTGGGTTTAGAGGCAATGAAAGGGCACCTGAGATCCTGCAGAATGAGCAAGGACGCATGAGAACTTCAGGTCAGTCACAAACCCAAACACTTGTAACCACAAAGGGCAATTTATGAAGAATGTTTAGATGGAGTTAGGGTACGTAAGGTTCTGGGCAAGGAAAGAGAAGAAAGGCAGGGAAGCAAGAGCCAGCAGATGGCTCATGCTGAGGGTGCCCCCTCACTCCCTCTTCTTATTTATAAGAAGGGGGCAGGAAACAGTGAGAAAAAAGTGTCAGAGAATGAAATGGGGCGGGGAACAATAGTCAGAATTGGGCATGGGCTGACCTTCAGCTAGAGTGAGGGAGCAGAATCTGAGATACACTGTAAGAAACACCCCCGAAACTGAGAGACGGCCACATTCGCCAAAAGGCTAGAGCTCCAGCTAAGTCCAAAGGGTGGGTGCAGGAAAGGCATGAGCAGACTTGGTGTGATAAGAGAGATAAAGAGGGAGACCATGTTATACTGAAAGAGTCACCCTATAGGGTGGCTTCTAAACACTTAAAAAGAAAAACAAGCTATAGTGACAAATAACAATCCTGGCCCTTATATGAGTTTGGCTCTCCACGGCCAGGAACTGGTGTTGCTATGCCCAGGTCACAGATGAGGAGATTAAGGCAGCACCAGAGAAAAGGCCCTTCCTGTCAGGGAGAGTCTGCCCAAAACCTAGGTCACGTGCTGTTGGCAAGACACCTTCTCCGGCCCCTTCTGATCGTCACTCTGAGCCACCCGCACTTGGCTGGGCACATGCTTTCTCCAGGAACACTAGGGGCTCCTCTGCCCCCCTACAAGGCACGCTCTAACAGACAGGCTCCTGACCTTTTCCCTCATCTCATTTATGGGTGTATCAAGTTACAGGGCCAAGAAAGTGTGAACATAAAAGCAGGGAAAAGTGAAATCAATTAAGGCACGTGTTTGCACGCCCGTTGCATGGGGGTGGTAAATGCTCACCCCCATCACATCTCAGCACGTTTCCCAGCTGCTCATCGGTCCCCCCTCACCTTCAGCCGCTCGGACCCGCCAAAGGCCACGTGCCGGGCTTCTTCCACAGTCTCGCACACAAGCCCGTTGCCGCACACAAACTGGATGACCTTCTTCAGCTGCGGAAGCTGGGTCTGCACAACATCTATCACCATCTTGGAGCCTTTTATCTCCCTGAGCCTTTCATTGATAGGCTTGATCTGAAAGACACAATAAAGAGCACATGAGGTGTGATGCTCCAGGAGTATCCCGCGCTCAGGGGGCATCCTCAACCAGTCCAGCTCTGGCAAGCAGACAGAGGAGTAAAGCACCAGCTGTGCAAGAAGAGCTAGGAGACTGGGCCCAACCCCTCCATTTCACAAAGAGGAAAGCCGTCCCTTAACAAGCATTTCCCGAATACTAGGATGTGCCAGGCTAGGAACCGCAGAGGCCTACAGAGGCGGCGCTGCTTGTGGACTCACCCTTCCCCCACCCCAGCCAGCCTGGCAAACACACCCAGTCTACATGTGCGGGGCTTTGGCAGGATTGGGGGAGATCAGCCAAGCCCTGATAAAGGCAAGAGCCTTTAGGCAGAGCTGCGAGGGGAGCCAGGAGGGCTTCTGAGAGAAGGAAAGGGAGCATGAGCCAGAGAGAAGCGGGCACTTCATCTTCAAGGCCACGGAGGAATGCCAGGTGATGGAAGCTTCCCAAGCCGAAGGAACTTCCACTTGGAGAAAGACAACAGAGGGTTGGGGTGACCAATTCAGAGGCTCAGAGTTCCATTCTGGATATGTTGATTCTGAGATACTTTGGGGGCATGTCCTGCATGGAAGGGCAGGGCCCTTCCCTTTGTTCCTCTTCTGTACCTCCAAATCTGGGCCCTGCAGTCCCATTCAGCTCCCTGCCATCCTCTGGTGACCCGAGCCATGGACCTCCCCTGCTTTTCTTCAGTGGTATGAGTGAAGATAACCACTGACAGATTCCGTTTCTAATTTATGGATCTGATCTCAACTGAGTGCTCTTTGTAAAAATACCTAAGAGGACTCACAGACACTAATACAAAGTGAAGGGAGCAGAACCAGAGAACAATGTATCCAAACAGCAATACCATGATCCATCCAAATCCAAAGGACTCCTGAGAAAACACTTGCAGAAAGACAACTGATGGGCTCAGGGTACAGACGAAAGCATGTTGTGGTTGCTTTTGGCGGGAGACATGACTCACTGGGAAATGAGTTCTGCAAGACTACATATGTAGAGGTTATAACAGATTTTGGTTTTGTTGCCTTCTTATTGGGGTGGGGGGAGGGAGAGAATTTGGAACTAAAAAACAATCCCAATTCTTTTTTCCTCAGAATTTATTAATTTCAATAGAAGGCAGAAAATCTTTTCAAAACTTAGCAATAACCAGAACACCTGTCACCCAACTGTTTGCTGAGTGTGGGTAATTCACAAAAAGTCCTAGCCATACACTATTAAAAGTTTTGGGATTTGGGCAGAATAGATTCATTTCATGGTTTCCTTAGCATGTGCACAAAATAAAATATGATTCATTTCATTTATCCAAAACTTCTTGAATCCAGTTTCTTCAATTAATCATGAGGGAATGACTGGCCAGTCAGCAGTTCTGAGAAATGATCCGAGTTCCTGGGCATGCCACTTTATGGTGGCGTCCCTTTATCAACTGTCAAGGAGGCAGAACTGACACTTCTTTCACATCAACCCAGTTAGGTCAGATTTTAAGCAATCACTATACGTTAAAAAGATTGGTGTGAGAGGAGAGGAAGTGGAGGCAAGAAGTGTGCGCAGAAATGCTGAGGACTCTGAGAGACAGAAGAGGATTGTAGGAGGACAGTGGAAGGAGATGGCCACATCCTGGGCACTTCAGAAGGCACCGAACCATTCTGAGATGTTGAAGAGTGCAAGGTTGAGAGAAAGTGCTCATGGCAGCCATGGTATATGGGGACTAGAGAACCAATCAGCAAGGAGGCAGGTCCCAGCTTGCTCCTGACTCTGTACACAGTACAGGAATCTGTGACCTGAACGTAACCATGGGTCTTACTCGGGATTGCTTCAGAGTCCCCTGGGACCTTTTTCTGCCCCCAGGTGCTCAAATGCTTCCTGTTGCTTTGCCCAGCCCCTACCCATGTCTCTCGTCCTAACTGGTCCTGGGTGGGACAGATGATTTGCGATGACTTTTTTTTTGGGGGGGGGCTTTCCCAATTAGATTTTGGCTGGGCCTATTTCCTAGGCTGTTATGGAAGAGGTAAACTGGAAAAAAATGTTGGCTGTCACCCCATCATCTGGATTCTGCCTCTAACAACTCCTAGTTTCCAGTCTCATGACTAAACTTTTTCCTTTACAATGAAGTCCTTTACAAAAGAAACTGTTATTGATTCCTTCTGACATCCCTGATGTTTTCCAGCCTTCCAGAAAATCACTCTGAATAACAAGGAATAAAAGGGGAAAAGATCCAATAGTCCATTTAGGGCTAAATCAGAAGGCCTTTATCCTGCGGCTCCTCATGGGCTCTGCAGGCTCTGATCATGGTGGCCACCCTCTTTTCTGGTTTTTCCCGACAATGCTTTTCTTGAATCTTCCAGCTGTTCCCAAGTCTCCCCAGGTGATCTCCAGCCCTATCGTGCTCCTCGATTGTGGCTCTAAGCCAAGGTTCTGGGCCCTTTCCACAATGAGTTTACTGATCTTGACAGAGCTAACTCCAGAACTTTGATTCTTGTCCTAGTCTCTAAAACCATCAACTGGCTACTGGATTTCTGAAACTAGATGGCCTGTGGGCATCTCAAGCCCAACACATCCGAAAGAAAACACACATTTTGGAGGGGCACCACCAGTGCTGAGGAGGATTCCTCAGTTAGCCTCACTATATCCAACATGGAACCAAGTCTTTTTTCCACCTTGACAACATCTCTCATATCCCTTCCCCTCTCTTCATTCCCACAACCATAGCCTCATGTGATGAGATCATCATCTCTCACCTGAAGTATTCAGGTAGCCTCCAATGGTCTCCCTACCTCAAACCTCTCCCAGTCTCTACTCAATGAACTCTAGGGGATGACCTCTACTACTAAAGATAAGCCACTCACTCTGGCATTCAAAGCTCTATGCAGTCTGGCCCCAACTACCTTTTCCAGTCTTACACACCGCTCCCCTTTGTGGCCTCGATGGCTTCACCCATCTCCCACACCTGGAAGGGGTTCCCTCATTACCTCCAAGATGCAGCTCAGACCTCATCTTCTACATGGAAGCTCTCTTGGCCCCTTTCACTAATGGTTCCCCTGGCCCTCTGAATCAGGATGTGTCTATTGTTTGCACATCTACGAATGAAGATAGTGTCCTCCACGAGCACGGGATGTCATTTCTGTTTCTGGGACCTGTCGTTCAGCACGTGCTCCCTGAATGTTCACCCAACTGATGAATGTTGGACAACCGAGTCTTTGAATGGCCTGTGGTGCTCCAAGCTCATACCTTCGGTGCTTCTGTGAAGACTGGCTTGACGAGCAGGCTCTCACAGTACAACTGGGCAGTGTGTGCTTCCTGCCTTGGAGGGCCTTCCAGAAGCAGCACGTTATTGTGGAAGGTCAGCTCGGCAAGAGGATACCACTTTATCACGACTTATGAAAGATACTTACATCAAGGTTATCCAGAGCAAGGAACGTCTCAGCTTCAGCTCTTTCTTCTTTCAGGAATCGAATGCAATCTCTTGCTATTTTTTCAGAAACTACCACAATAGCTGTTAAGTATCTGCCAAAGAGTTTGGTCACAGCAAGCTGGTACTTCTTATGAATGGGATGACATAAATCAAGGAGTCTGCCAAACTTGGGAAAGTTCAAAAGAAAAGCACACAAGTATTTAGTGCATGATTTCTTTCAGTTTAACCAAAAAGCACAAATCTATCATTTTCAAGAGGATAAAAAATTCCCTTGATTTTGCTACAAGTGCAGACTTGCAAATGTCACTAGCATCTTGCATTTTTTCAAGTACTCTAAATGTACAGAATGAAGAGCCTCAAAAGGTGATTCCAGCCATTTCAGATGCCAAATGTTTCAGAAATCATCTAAAATTCTATGTTTTTAAACAAGGCAACCGAAATAAGAGCAGACTCTGAAAAGTCTAAGGAAAATACTCCAGCTCATTAAAAATAGGTTTGCCACAGGGACTGTCTTCAGGGAAACACATTTGTAGCTTTTTGTTCTTTAGGCTCAAGGAGGTCTGCATTCATTTCTGTCTACTCCAAGGTCTCATGATGAGGAGCTCCTGCCCTATGGCAGGGAAAGGCTGAACATCTGGTGGGCAAGTCCCACGAGCTGCCAGAAAGGCTTCAAGGACCAACCTAACACGAGACTTGGCCATCCCAGTCAAGTTCAGAGACTCACTCCCAGGAAGCTGGGGCCAAAAAGAGGAATTTTTTTGGCTACAGTAACTCATGAGAATTAGGTAAAGGGCTATAATTGTATTGGTGATTAAGGAAACCGTGGATCTTTTATAATATTCATGAAGTCTTATTTTCTCCACAAGACAGTATGGTCCAGTGGAAAGAGCCCCTGCCTGGGAATCAGGAAGCCCATTACCTACCAGCCCCAGTTCCGACCCTCCCTGGCCATATGACTCTGGGCAAGCCACATTTTACATCTGTAAAATAGGGAATCTGATTGCTCAGAGTACTTGGAGAAGGTTTGCTTCCAAGTACTCCCAACACTACAGAACCCCAAGAACCCAGTGCTGCCAGGGGCTCCAAAGGCACCTTGGCCAGCCCTGGTGCCCATCTGCTGCTCAAACTGTGGTTTCTGCCTGACTTCCACATCTCAGCTTCTCAATCACATTTGTTTTTCCCACTGAACCGAAAAGCTCCGAATCTAATTCACCCAGAATGCCTAAGTCAAACGTTCTAGTTACCACAGACTCGGGATAAAGCCTTTTCATGCACTCCAGAATCTCTACTTTCTTTTGCTGGCGCTTTCCTTCATGATGATCAATGCGTGCATCCTGTAACTCCATTCTGATGAAACTCAATTCTTCATTCACTTTGACCATTCTGAGTTTGGACTCCTCAATTTCCTTAACGAGGGTTTCTTCTTGTTGGGTTTTCTCTTTCAAACAATTGCTAGATGCCACAATGACACAGAGGAAATGAAAAGCGAGATGATGTCATCTGCTGTTGTCAGGAATAGTAGGGGGGAGAGGCAGATTAATTACATGGTCACCACAAGCAGGGTGGGGCACTCAGAGAAGAATCTAATGTAACCCAAACCATCCCAAAGAATTGTCAGTCATAGCTGAGGACATTTAGTTTCGATGCAAAAGGCATCCCTGACAAATGGCCATCTGGCCATCACCTGAAAGCCACCAGTGATGAAGATTCGCTATCTTTCCAATTTAGGATGTCTTGTATTTAGTACAATTTTTACTTCTTATTGCTAACTAAATGGTCAAAACTTAAACACTCTTTTATTAATTCTAAAGAGCATTCTGGAGAGTAATTTGGAAGTGCACCTAATGTTCTACAAAACTCTGCTTACTCTTTGAGCCAGCAATACCCCTGCTAGGTCTGTATCACAAAGTGATCAGAGAAAAAGGAAAAGGACCTATGGGTATAAAGATACCAACAGCAGTTCTTTTTCTGCTAGCAAAGAAATAGACAGTGAGGAGATGCCATCCACTGAGGAATTGATGAATAAGATGTAGTCTTATGTTGTGATGGACTACTACTGTGCTAGAAGAAGTGACAGGAAGGATGGAAAGACTCATATGAACAGATACAAAATAAAGGAAGGAAGCAAGAAAATATTATAGAATAACTGTAATACTACATGATGATCAGCTGAGAAGACTTAGCTATTTTCAGCAATACAATGATCCAAGACAATTCCATAAGACCCATATGAATAATGCTATCCACCTCCAGAGAGCCACAGAAAACCGATCAACTCTCGAGTGAGGATTGAAGTACACTTGTATCACTTTATTTTACTTAGTTCTGTGTGTATTTTTTTTTTTTGCAACATAGATAATGCGGAATGTTTTTGCATGACTTCATATGTTTAACTGATATATTTTTCTCTTCTCAGGAAGCAGGAGGAAAGGCAGGTGGGAGATAGAGATTTGGAACTCAAAATTTTTAAAAATGAGTGGTAAAATTTTTTAACATGTAATTAGAAAATATCAAAATAAATATATACTTAAAACTTTAAAAATATATAATTACTTTTTTATAACTAAAAAGGCATTTCAGGCCCTTCCAATACTAAAGAATTCAGTGCTCAAGAGGTCATAGAGCTCACACCCAGCACCTTTCCACCAAAGCTTCCTGCCCCTCCTGCTTTCTCTTTGCTCTCGTGCTATTCTCTTCTGCCATCCCACCAGAGTAGTAGGCGCTTGAGGCCAAGGATTGCTTCATTCTTGTCTTTGTAATCCCCACCATGTAAATGCTTCAGAAATTTCGAGAATTTCACTTTCTCAGATGAAGTTCTTTGAAAGATGACATGATTCCATAATTGTGTTGAAAGGTCCCAAGATACCCACGTCAGCACCAATGAACAAACTACCCCGAGCTGACACCTGCCTCATGCTTTGACTTCTAACATCTAACATCAAAAATCCCTGGTTACGTCATACAAGATGTGCTAAGCCCCATCTACAGATGAGGCAAAGGCGGCTTAGTGACTGACAGGGTCACACAGCTGAGGAGAAGCAGGTTCTCCTGACTACAATTGAGGTTCTTCCTGCTCCCCCTAACCTGCCTCCCCAGGGAGGAAGAGATTCTACTTCTGGAAAGCAGCCAGCACGGGACTCTTCCAACATCCTGTGGTGAAGACCTTCATGTTCTTTCTGATGGAAAGGGATTAAAAGGGGGGCAGAAGGAAGAAGGTGAGCTACTTCTGGACTCAAATCTTCAACAAACAAGAATCACCATATTTGTTTCTATACCTACATGCAAGTATTTGTATATTCCTCCAATTTCTCTATGCGTTTATTATGGTCTTCTATTTGTTCCTTTATTTGCTTTAAATTTCCCTAAAAAAGCAAATGAAATTTAAAATCAATTATGAGAGCTACAAAAGAGACCTTAGAGAAATGCTCGCACTTTACCCAGCAGGCCTCAACTGGACTTGAAGACTTATTGGATGTTGGTGGTTTGGGAACTGCTCCTGTTTCCTGAATAAATGACACTTAAATGTCTACAAGTATAATTTCAATACTGAAGACTTAGCTCTTTTGAAGGCTAACTCTTCCTATTCCATCCAAGAGCCACAGCCAACCCAAAAGGCTTGCAGAAGCTCCCTTTAGCTACCAGAGCCAGGCACGCTGGACCATCTCTCATCCCTCTGCAGCCCGCATCTTTTCCAGCCTTGTGTCCCTTCATTTTTCTTCACAGCTCTGCTCTTCCAACCCAAGTGGCCATGAGCCAAGCTTTCTATAGTTTCCTAGAGCACAGATTCCTGACCTGGGACCCTAAACTTGCTGGCTTTTAAATAATTTGAAGACTATTTCAAGACTTGGTTTTCTTTATTATCCTTGTTTTATTTGTGTTTTGTTTCATACATTTAAAAATGTTATCCAGAGAAGGGTTCCACACATAGTCACTGATTACCCACAGCTTCTTCCCTTCTTCCCCTCCACAAAAGGTGAAGAACTTCTGGTCTCTACACTCAAAGTCCCTTTAACCACTACATGATAGTCCCCGTGACCATCTTTGATCCGAATCCCATCCCTTCAAGGTCCTTCTGGAAGGGAGATGTCCCACACCCTTGCCAGTTGCTAGGACTCTTGACCATGCTGACAACAATTATTTATTTGGGATATGTGTGTTTCACCGTCCCTGTAAAAAAGGCAGGGAACTATTAGTAGTCACCTTTCTACTCAGCAGCTAGAACAAGGCCTGCATACAACAGGTCCATACAACCTGTTCACTGAAGAGCTGAGCATGAACCCTACCTATAGGGCTGATCCCCTTGTATACTGGTCTGGAAATCAAGCTACATTTCCTAATGGAAACTATGCAACGAATGAATAATGGTTACATTCAAAAGTTAATGCCCCAAAGGCGTCTTGAGTTACCAGATCACTTAGCAGAAGGGCAGAAAACTGTCTTCTCCCCTTCCTGATTCACAGTCAATTCTCACCAGACCAATCTCCTGCCCAACTTCCTGAAAACTTGTCTGGCTCCTGGGTTTTCCTGACTCTTGCTAACAAACAGGTGGGGCTGGCATCAAGGTCACACTGACGGGTGACAAGATGCGGCCTACCTGAACTTCTGTTCGCCGCCTCTCCCCAAAGGCCTGTCTCTCCTCATCTGCCCTCTGCTCCCACTGCAGCTTTTCCAGCTGCTGCGTCATGGTCGCCACCTTCTTGATCACTTGTTCCTTAAGTTCCTTGTACTGATCCAGCTGGATAAAGAGCACCCAGACATGCCTCACTCAGTGAGAGAAAGGATAGGAAATTCTCAAAGCATAACAACTTTATCCAGCAGATAATTATTATTACTAAAAAATAAAGATCGTATACAGGTTCTGTAATTGTTGGCAACTTTTGTCCAATGAAATAATGCAGATATAAAATGAATGTTTCAGGTTCTACAACAGCTCAGCTCAGATAGCTCGCAGTTATTCAAAACAAAATTTTCAAGTTTTTAGCAATGTGCTCCAAAAACAAGATGGGCCAAACTCTTCCATGTGACCTTGGGGAGTGAAAAATGTTTTGCAAAATTAGATTCAAGCCAGAGCTCTGGAATGCTTTGTGTATGTGTAGCTGAATAATCTGTGGTCGTTGTCTAGTCCTTTCAATTGGGTTCAATTCTTCATAACCCCACATTTGGGGTTTGCCTGGCCAAGATACTAGAGGAGTTTGCCATTTCCTTCTCCAGTTCATTTTACAAAGAAGGAAATTGAGGCAAACAAAGCTAAGTGACAAGGCCAGGGTCACACAGCTAGGAAATATCTAAGTCCAGATTTGAATTCAGGAAGATGAGTCTTCCTGATTCCAGGCCCAGTATTCTATTCTCTGTAACATCTAGTTGCCCTCAAATACAAATACTTATATACAGAGAGAGAATCTCCAAATATTGTATGCATGATCATTTGGACATTTAAACATATTACACATTATGTAATATTACACACAAAATAATGTTAAAAAATAAATTTGCATGCAAAAAATTTAAAATTATTCATGTAAACAAGCAAGGAATAATATCAAATTTGGGGCTATGTTTAGTTCATCCTCTTTCTGTCATTTAAACAGTCATCTAAGTTTCTATACTGTCACATAGCTTTGAGAAAAATTTTCTTTACATTTGTGAGCAGAGAAATTAAAGTGAAAAATAAGAAATCAACTCTTTGGAAAACATCTTCTGGCCACAAAAGCAAATCCTATTAATATAATTCTCAGATCTTGAAAGACCACCAAATGGCACTAGTCAATCATTGTAGATTCATAGGACATAAAAAATATTTTATGGAGAACATGTCCGGCACTCACAAGGTGGTCAGAAAAGGCGATAGAGGGATACTCTCAAGGGATCTCTTTAGAACTGATTGTATGACATGAGAGAGACAAGCACAGGACCACCCAGCATGGCGTGAAGGTACTGTGCTCTTTGAGAACAGCAGAATTGCAGTAGCTCAGAAGAAACGCGAGATGTGCAGTTAGAGAAGTCACCCCAAATGTTCATAGGGACTATTTGTGTCCGACCTGCGGCAGAGCACTCCGAGCTTGTATTGGTCTGATCAGCCACAGTTGGACAAGCTGTAACTCAACTCTAGCATAGTGATACCGTATTTTGGTCCTCTTCAAGAACAAAGAACAACCACCAAGCAACGTAGCACTTCCAAGCTGCAGGGAACCTAAAATACCTCCTCATCACCTCACATTATACATGAGGCTGAAAGAGACTCCAAAGTCAGTATTCCTATAAATGGAAAGATGAAGCTTTAAAATTAATTACTAAGTACCGCTAGGCAAAAAACATTAGAAACATAGGCTGTTGGTTCCCTCTGGATCTTCACCCAATTCTTCTCCCCCACAGCAAACCCCAGAGAGCCTGACGGGGAGGCTTCAGGAGGCTGGATTCTCACCTGACTGGCTTCCAGCTCGATGTCCCTACCACGACGCAGTTTCTCTTCTTCAATCTGCTTCTCAAAGTTCCTCCAGCTCCCGTCTAATTCTTGCAGCTCTTTTTCCAGGGCTTGGATATCATCTTCTTGCTTGGCACACTGCTTCTCACTGACCTTGATGGACTTCTTGGCCATCTCCAGCTTCTTGAGGTGATGTGAGGTATTCTCCTTGGCCTTGATGTACTGGGGCCTCTTCTGATTCAATACTGCATCCAGAGCCCTGGAAAGAGAGATGACACTTGCCTGCTTACTCCAGAGTCACTGGCAAGGTGAGGATCACATGGGTTTTCACAACAAGGCAATTGTATTTGTGTGAGTTACGAGACCCTGGGCACATCCTTTACATCTCCAATTCCCTCCAGGTCAACAGGCAGGAGAAGAACACATCCTCTATCTCCCTGACAGGGTTGGGGGGGAGTCAAGAATTTCAGATTTCAAGGGATCGACAACTCTAATTGTACTTACTTTAAACCTACCTCTTTTTAAACTAAACAACTCACTTCATCTCCTTTTCCATTTGCTGAAGTTCTCTGGTTAACTTTCCAAGGTCCTTCTTCTTGTTTTTCACTATGTTTTCATCAGCAGAGACGGAGTCTTTTGTGAGAGCCAATTTCCTGTTCATTTCATCTAGTTCACCGGTCAGAAAATGAATTTTTTTCTCATTGTGGTAAAGCTGAAAAAGCTGCAGGTGTATCTTCTTCTCTTTCAGTTCCTCGAGGAGGACCTGGTAGCGGTCGGCCTGATTGGGGCAAAACCAGAGACGACCTTAGGGAGCCTGGACACTGGTAGGCCATATACTCCTCCAGCCCCTCCCTCCATGGTTGCACCCTTTCTGTCTGGTCTCCCTCTAAGCCTGAGAGGTGCTGACTCCTTATCATTCCCCTCCCCTCCCATGCTCCTTTCTGGCTCACCGTGCCCCACCCCCCCCAGCATCTTTCATGACTTCTGAGTCACTACCACCCTCTTCCTCCCTACCTCCCTCCCCCCAGTACCTTCCCCCATTACTCCTCTCCCCAATCCTGCCCTGCAAGAAGTATCCTTGGGACTCAAAAGACAGCGCCCAGGTGCCTCCCAAAACAAGCCTCCAGAGGCTCACATCATTCACACTGCACTGATTATGCCCTTCCTGGGAATCAGCCCTCATGGGCTTAGGCTCTAAGGGGAAAGAGCTACTTCCCAAATCACCAGGAAAGGCACTATAGGACCTTGAAGGGCAAAAGGAACCTCCAGAGATAAAGGGAGAAGAAAGGGGTCCATCCTGGTCTGGAGGCTGAGGGGGAGGCCATTTAGTGCCAGCACAAGGGGATTCACTGGGTTGTGGCCCCATTTTGGAGGCAAGGAATGATGCCATCCAAAGAGGGTCACAGGCAGGAAAGGTGAGTCTTGGCAAGAGGTGGGAGAGGCTGTGATTAAGAAGACCCTGAGGAAGCTTCAGATTAAGACTTAGAGGTCTTGGGTGGTCAGGGAGGGTGGAGGGAGGTAGGATACAAATTGGCCAGGGCAGTATTGAAGGGAAAGCTCAATGTCCTCGTGGCTCTGGCTCTCCAGCATCTCCCACATGGGCAATACCATCCTGGCAAACCAGCCTCGTAACCCATCCGATAAAGAAGCCATTTGCAGCCCAAGTGCCCCAAAGAGCACCATGGAAGCAGACCCCAAGGACACTCAAACTGTGCTGATCCAGCAGTACCACTGCCAGGTTTCTAGACCAGAGAGTAGGAATGAATCCGCATGCACAAATTTATTAGAGCAGCTCTTTTTGGGGTGACAAAGAATTGGAAACGAAGGGCTGCCCATCAAGTGAGGAGTGGGAATGCAAAGCTGGGTACGTGACTCTGGTGGAATACTGTTGGGTGAGGAGTGATGAACAGCACGCTTCCAGAAAGACTTCCACGAACTGATGCTGAGTGAAGTGAGCAATCGGGAGAACACCATACACAGCAACAGCCACGCTGCAATAATCAACCATGCTGGCAATCAGTGATCCAAGACAATTGCAAAAGATGAGAGAAAATGCCATCCACATCCAGAGAAAGAACCAAGGAGTCTGAATGCAGATCAGAGCAGACTATTCTCACTCCCCTCCCATCTTTTCTCTTAGAAAGAGGGAGAACTATCTTCAGATGCAATTGGAAAAAAAATTAAATACTATTTTTAAGACTATCTAGAGGCAAAGAAAGCCTGGAAAAGGGCACAGGGTCCACATGTGAACAAAGCTGCCAAAGGACCTCTGACCACACAGTGAGGCTGGAGGCCAAGGTCCACGGACTGCCAGCGGCCACACAAAGAGCCTTATGCTGAGCATCTCTCAACATGCAAATGATGGCCAAGGGCATCAGCAGGTGGGCTCAGGGGGCAAAATGATGGCTTGTCCAAAGCCAGGTGGATCATGGCAACAGCTTCCACTTAGGCATCTCCTCACAAATATGCTGGGAGAGAGGGGCCATTCTCCCCACTTCACAGATGACTAAACCCAAGCAGGCAGCAGGGAGTGGCCTGCTCAGGGTCACAGAGGGAGGAATTCATATTCCTCCAGATGGATTCTGTTATTATTGCTTCTAGTTTTATCAAATCACCCTTTGGTAAGCAGAGAGGTGCGAGCTTGTAAAATCGTTAGGAGAAATCACTAAGTTACTTTGGGGAGTACTGTCATCCAGCTGCCCCTGGCTTGGCAGGCCTCCCCATACAGTGCTGGGAGGATCTTGGCCCACTAATGGAACTCCTCTCTCTGCTGGGGTCCAAGGAATGTTCAAAAAGGCCATGAACTCCGTGCATTTTCTCTACTTTCCGTAGCTTTGCTAAATTTATCATTTCAATTAATTTTTAGTTGACTTGAGGGCCCCCTTGATCCAGACCACCCAATCCCCTCCAAAACATCAATTTTTTGTTCTCTTTATTCTCATTTTCTTTTTCTTATTGTAATGTCCCAGCAAGCATTTCTCCTACCCGGCTAAACATTGCAATGATAATGGACATCCTGGCTTCAATTTGATTTTATTATTAGAAAGGCTGCCAACCTTTTTCCGTTATCAACATAGTTTGCTCTCAGTTTGAAATTCTGTGGCACAGTGTTTTATACTCGGAGTCAGGAACAAATCAAATTCAAATCCAGCCTCACACACTTCCTAGCTGGGTAGCCCAAGACAAGTCACTTCACCTCTGTCTCAATTTCCTCATCTGTAAAATGGAGATAATTTAGCAATCATCTCCCAAGGTTATTGTGAGGATATAATGAGACCATATTTGTAAAGTGTTAAGTATAATGCCTGGCACATCATAAGCATCACACAAATGTTAAGTATGGCTGTTATTATCAGTTACTGTATTAAGAAGAAGTCCACTTATTCCTATGCTTTTGAGTATTTTGAATAGGAGACATTATTAGGTTTTGCCAAAAGGATTTTTAACACTTACTGATTTAATCATGCAGTTCTCATAATTTTTGTTAACATGATCTATAATGTTTGCATGATTTCCTACACTGAATCAATCCTATATTCCTGGCATAAATCCAACTAGGTTGTAATGCATAGTTATTTTAATTTGATGTTATAAGGGGTAGCTTGTTGGTGTAGTGGATAGAACCCCAGCCCTGAAGTCAGAAGGACCTGAGTTCAATCTAACCTCAGACACAATACTTCCTAGCTGTGTGACTCTGGGCAAGTCACTTAACCCCAACTGCCTCAGCAAAAAAAAAAAAAAAAAAAAAGTTGCTATAGCCTAAGTGATGATAATTTATTTGAATCAATGTTTTACTTATTTATTTATTTTAATAATTATTAACTTTTTATTGACAGAACCCATGCCAGGGTAATTTTTTTTTTATAACGTTATCCCTTGCTCTCACTTCTGTTCCGATTTTTCCCCTTCCTTCCCTCCACCCCCTCCCCAATATGGCAAGCAGTCCTATACATGTTAAATAGGTCACAGTATATCCTAGATACAATATATGTGTGCAGAACTGAACAGTTCTTTTGTTGCACAGAAGAATTGGATTCAGAAGATAAAAATAATCCGGGAAGAAAAACAAAAATGCAAGCAGTTTACATTCATTTCCCAATATTCTTTCTTGGGGTGTAGTTGCTTCTGTCCATCATTGTGAATCAATGTTTTATTAGGGAGATGGGTTTATACTATTATTTCTCCCTGACTTAGGTCTCAAGACTCCAATGTGTCTACATTCAGAGCTTTTGGGAGGGAACCTCCTATTTTTTTTTGCAGGCAACATATGTAATTTTGGAATGGACTGGCTTTAACATACATATTCCTGGATGCTGGAGTTTTGTTTCAGGAACACATGTGAGGTTCATTCAGTCTCTTTTCTGATGACAAGTTATTTAAACAACTATTCTCCTATTTTGAGTACTTTCTATTTTTATAAGGATTCAGACATCAGATTTGCTGGCATGTAACTTAGCAAAAATAACTGGACTACTGCCTTTACTTCCTTTTCATTTTTTTAATGAATTTTCCTATTTCATTTTTTCTTTCATTAATCATTTTAGCTATTTCAGTAGTTGTTGCCCCCCCCCCCAAAATAGCTTCTACTTTTATCAGTTGTTTATTTTCAAATTTGTTAACATATGATTTGATTTCCAGAACTGCTACTTTGTGGTTTTGGTTTTTAGTCTGTTCTTTCCCTCACTTGCTAATGAAGGCATTCATAGAGAAGGCATTTCAACAGGAGAGCTTTCACTTCAGCCCACAGCTTTTGGTGTGGTTGTGCTAGCTCCCAGTTCACCACTCAAGTTGTTTGATGTGTAAAGCAGGCATCCTAGAGCCTAAAACACTGGGGACCCCTGAATGGCACCTGATATAGCGTCAACCTTGAAAAATGCCCTAGAGGATTCTTAGGATTCATTCTGCAATGAATGTTGTATACCCAACAGTTTTATCCACAACTTGAATGAAAACACTGATAATGTAATTCTTAAATTTCCAGATGAGGCAAAGATAGGTATAGGTAACCGACTGCTTAATGGTATTTGGGATCAAAAGGGATCTCACAAGCTGAGGTCATGGACCTGATCCAGTAAGAAAAGAGATCTAGCTGAGGCTAGATCTATGTAGGTACAGGATGGGCAGGGATGGGCAGGAACATGATGGCTTAGTCTTCAGTATTTTACATGAGTGAAGAATCAAAAATCAAAGTATTTTTTTAAGCATCACCAGGTGTCAAGAATTATCACATACTAAACATATAGCAAAAAGAGCCTGAACTCGGTGCATCAGATCTGAATAAGACAGACACCCACGGAATGGCCTCAGTCCTCGAGTTTATCAGGGAGGCAATGGGAGGCCGGAAGGACTCCGGACATGTGGTCAGTCTGCTGGTCCCCTAATTCGGCAGAAGCTGGGGGCTACAGAGCACAGGTGCTTGGGGGGGAGGGGGTTGCGGGAGGCTCCCTGCAGAAGGGAGAAACCAGGAAAGCCAGAAGAGGTAGGGAGGAGACAGGGGCAGGCCCTCCTCCAGGATGCTGCTCATACTTAGATGGCCTCGGATGTTTCTGTGGTTCCCAGGGGGCTTAGGGCACAGAGTGCTGCACCTGGAGTCAGGGAGACTGCTCAAGTGCAGGCTCAGCCACTTAGGAGCTGGGTGACCTGGAGCACTGTATGCCTCAAGCTTTCCTGTGAAAGCAGCACAGTAATGGGCCCTCTCAGGGAGTAAGCCCAGTCCTTACAAGGACCATTCACTGACCAAGTCCACCTCAGACTGGCCCACAGGGCCCGCCTAGTGCCTAAGCCTACCTGCTCCCAGAGGGAGCCCTTCCAAAAGACCTCCTCTGTGCTCTGGCCCTCACATCCCCTTGGGAAGGAGGGGCAACAAGGAGCCTGGCTTTACAGAGCTGGAGCCCAAGGCAGACCCAGCTTTCTGGAGTCTGGTGTGTTTTGGTGTGGTTGTGCTAGCTGCAGCCAATGCTGCACACTCACCTCTTCTTTCTCCAACTTGGCATGTTTGCGTTCAGCAGCCACGTTCTTTTTCTTATTAAAATTAAACTGGGCGTCCTCTTCAGCTTTCTGTACCTTTTTCTTCTTTCTGTCATATTCTTCAATAAGCTCCTTTGAATTACTAATTTCTTCAAAAAACTGAGTCCTTTCTTTGGGTTTTTTCATCGAAATAGATTCTACAGTGCCCTGAAACAGAACATGGGCCCATCAGACAGTTGGGCCATAGTAATTAAGCGACTACTGTGTGCCAGGCCAATGTTTAGCAGCACGGGCACAAAGAATGGCAGAAACACCAGTCACACGAGGGAGATGCCCCAAAGTAACGCAAGTCACAAGGTTGGGGGTGGGGGGGAGAGGCGGCTGAGAGAGGTGGAGAGGTCAGGACTAGTCTGCTTCAGGGGGACAGGAACTGAAGGTGGAGAGGAGGCAACTGTAGGCAGGGGTAAGATGTCCAGGTGAAGGAGGATCCCTGAGGAAGTCAGAGCAGCTACCCCTGACGAAAGACATGTCATCCCTAGGCGCTGCACCCACTCAGCCACCCGCCCTGCCCTGTGGTCTGTCCAGCACGGAGCATCCCCAGCAAGGGGGCCACGGCCTCCCAATCACAGATACAACATCCCACTTCCTATGAGCCTAGTTTTTAATCCCTCTCTTGCAGTCACTCCACAGGCTGTTCTGATTCTTCCTGGTTACATTTATTCCTTCAAAACCCAGCAGCCACTGCTCCTTAGCTATTTACCTGAAAAACTAGGCAGTTCCTGGCTTTGACAATTATGCCAATTTTTTCCAACTCTGCTACATAGGCAGAACGGTTGACAGAACTGTCATTAAAATGATATTCTGATGATCCTCCTAGAAGAAATAAAGACTAAGTTACAAACCATGCAAACCAAAATTTATATATATATATATATATATATATATGTAATTTTATAATAACTTTATATTGACAGAACCCATGCCAGGGTAATTTTTTTTTTACATTATCCCTTGCACTCGCTTCTGTTCCGATTTTTCCCTTCCCTCCCTCCACCCCCTCCCCTAGATGGCAAGCAGTCCTTTACATGTTAAATAGGTTACAGTATATCCTAGATACAATATATGTGTGCAGAACCGAACAGTTCTCGTGTTGCACAGGGAGAATTGGATTCAGAAGGTAGAAATAACCCGGAAAGAAAAACAAAAATGCAGATAGTTCACATTCGTTTCCCAGTGTTCTTTCTTTGGGTGTAGCTGCTTCTGTCCATCATTTATCAATTGAAACTGTTAGGTCTCTTTGTCAAAGAAATCCACTTCTATCAGAATACATCCTCATACAATATCGTTGTCGAAGTGTATAATGATCTCCTGGTTCTGCTCATTTCATTCAGCATCAGTTCATGTAACTCTCTCCAGGCCTCTCTGGAATCATCCTGCTGGTTATTTCTTATAGAACAATAATATTCCATAACATTCATATACCACAATTTACCCAGCCATTCTCCAATGGATGGGCATCCACTCATTTTCCAGCTTCTAGCCACTACAAACAGGGCTGCCACAAACATTTTGTCACATACAAGTCCCTTTCCCTTCTTTAGTATTTCTTTGGGATATAAGCCCAATAGAAACACTGCTGGATCAAAGGGTATGCACAGTTTGATAATTTTTTGGGCATAATTCCAGATTGCTCTCCAGAATGGTTGGATTCGTTCACAACTCCACCAACAATGCATCAGTGTCCCAGTTTTCCCACATCCCCTCCAACATTCATCATTATTTTTCCCTGTCATTCTAGCCAATCTGACAGGTGTGTAGTGGTATCTCAGAGTTGTCTTAATTTGCATTTCTCTGATCAATAGTGATTTGGAACACTCTTTCATATGAGTGGTTATAGTTTCAAATTCATAATCTGAAAATTGTCTGTTCATATCCTTTGACCATTTATCAATTGGAGAATGGCTTGATTTCTTATAAATTTGAGTCAGTTCTCTCTATATTTTGGAAATGAGGCCTTTATCAGAACCTTTAACTGTGAAGATGTTTTCCCAGTTTGTTGCTTCCCTTCTAATCTTGTTTGCATTAGTTTTGGCAAACCAAAATTTGACACGGTTCATCCAATAAGTATTAAAGGTTTCTACAAAAGCATTTGTTTTAACAAAACCGAATTGGCCCCATAATGACTCATATCTGATCAAATGCTCAGATGACCACCACTAACATGGCAGATCACACCACCCAAAGTTTTCTCTGGCTGACCAAGTCTTCCAGACACCTTACTATTCCCAATGCTTGGACCAGGTGGAAAATGAGGTTAAGCTAACATGAGCACTGGGACTCGACACCAATTAGACATCTATGTCTCAGTCCCCGGTGGGGGCGGGATGCATCTTGCTATGGGGAAAGGCTGCAAGGTGAGCCCTACCTGCCAAGCTAGGGGTCTGTTAGCTACTGGGGGAAATGGAGACAAACTGGGGAGAGGGCTTCCTGCCCTCCAGGAGGGACAGTTTATCTGGGGAGAAAAACTCTTGGATGAGGGTGCTTCACTGTTGGAAGCACCAACACACACTGAGACAGCAACAGAACAGAAGCCCCACCCTGGGGACAAGAGAGGAGGAGGGGACCAGGAAATGCAACAGAGGAAGAAGGGACTGGGCTGAGAGGAGAGGGAGGAGGGAAGGGCAGGAGGGGGAGGGATGAAGAATGATAGGTGGAAGAGGGGAGGGGCAGGAGGGGGGAGGAATGGAGGAAGAAGGCTGGGGCAGGAGAGGGGGAGGAATGGAAGAGGAAAGGGGAGGAGGAGAGGGGCAGGAGGGGGGAGGAATGAAGAATGATAGGTGGAAGAGGGGAGGGGCAGAAGGGGGAGGGATGAAGAATGATAGGTGGAAGAGGGGAGGGGCAGGAGGGGGGAGGGATGAAGAATGATAGGTGGAAGAGGGGAGGGGCAGGAGGGGGGAGGGATGAAAAGGGGAGAAGGGGAGGAACAGGAAGGGCTGGAGGGGGGAGGAATGGAGGAGGGGTTGGAGGAGGGAGGAGGAGGAAGGTGGGTGGAGGAAGGCTGGAGCAGGAGAAGGGGAGGAATGGAGGAAGAAGGCAGAGGAGGGGAGGGGCAGGAGGGGGGAGGGATGAAAAGGGGAGGTGGGAGGAACAAGAAGGGCTGGAGAGGAGGGGGTCCCCACGCACCCCGGATAATCCGGGTAAAGGTTTTCTCCTCGCCGTCCTCCTCCACATACACGGCCTTCACGCTGGCGCTGGCCGCCACGGGCCTGCCCACGTGGGCGCCGTGGATGAGCTCCTGGACCGTCTTCACGCGCAGGTTGTTGGGCTTTTCGCCCATCACGAAACTCAGCGCGTCCATCACGTTTGACTTGCCTGGGGGAGAGGGAGGGGTTGGATGTGACAAGGCGCAGCTGTGGCAGGGCTGTCTTCACCAGGTGGCGCTCCTCTCCCCCCTCCCGCTGGGTCTCTCTGAGCCTCAGTTTCCCCAACATCTCGGCATTATCGCCCCCTACCCCCCCAGGACCCGGCCTCGCCCCCGCATCGCCCGAGCGTCCCAAGCAAAAGCCGAACCGGAGCCGTTGGGACCGACGATGCAGGTGAAGTTGCGGAAGGGCCCGAGGACCTGGTGGCCGCGCCACGACTTGAAGTTCTCCACGAGCAGCCTGTCTAGGCGGCCCATGGCAGCGGAGAAGCGGGAGACCGCCTCGTCCGCGTCAAGCCCGCAAAATGGCGGCGGAAGCTAAGGCGAAGAAAGCGCGGGAAGCAAGTGGGGGCGGCTGGCGGAAGTGAGTGATATTGTGGGGAACTCTCGCGACACCATGGGGAGGAGATGTGCGCGTGTGCAAAGAAAGAAAGGAGGCGGGGTCGCGCAAAACCTTGAGCGTCGTTGCTTAGGAACCGACAGCGTGCAGCTGTTGCCGAGGGAACGCGGGAGCATCCTTCTCTGGAACTCCGGCAGCTGCTGCCTCGCTGGCTCGGTCGCTCACAGCACACCCTCCCTACTTCATTTGGCTTCCCGAACTTCGGGTTGTACCCGTTGCCCATGATGTCCATGAGGGCGAGCAATGTGGTGCAGCCCCAGGACTACAAAGAAGCGGCTGCCCTGGAGAGGGCCAGGCACGCGGAGCTGCAGCTGCAGAGGCGCTTGTTGAACGCCCGGGAGCGGTTGATAGGGGTGAGCTTACCCGAGCTGGGAGGAGAAGGAAACTGAGGCACGGGGGCGGGGACAGCCCTGCAGGAGGAGGGACTGAGGCAGGGGGCGGGGACAGCCCTGCAGGAGGAGGGACTGAGGCACGGGGGCGGGGACAGCCCTGCAGGAGGAGGGACTGAGGCACGGGGGCGGGGACAGCCTTGCAGGAGGAGGGACTGAGGCATGGGGGCGGGGACAGCCCTGCAGGAGGAGGAACTGAGGCACGGGGGCGGAGACAGCCCTGCAGGAGGAGGGACTGAGGCAGGGGGGCGGAGACAGCCCTGCAGGAGGAGGGACTGAGGCACGGGGGCGGAGACAGCCCTGCAGGAGGAGGGACTGAGGCACGGGGGCGGGGACAGCCCTGCAGAGGAGGGACTGAGGCACGGGGGCGGGGACAGCCCTGCAGGAGGAGGGACTGAGGCACGGGGGCGGGGACAGCCCTGCAGGAGGGGGACTGAGGCATGGGGGCGGGGACAGCCTGCAGGAGGAGGAACTGAGGCACGGGGGCGGAGACAGCCCTGCAGGAGGAGGGACTGAGGCAGGGGGGCGGAGACAGCCCTGCAGGAGGAGGGACTGAGGCACGGGGGCGGAGACAGCCCTGCAGGAGGAGGGACTGAGGCACGGGGGCGGGGACAGCCCTGCAGGAGGAGGGACTGAGGCACGGGGGCGGGGACAGCCCTGCAGGAGGAGGGACTGAGGCACGGGGGCGGGGACAGCCCTGCAGGAGGAGGAACTGAGGCACGGGGGCGGAGACAGCCCTGCAGGAGGAGGGACTGAGGCACGGGGGCGGGGACAGCCCTGCAGGAGGGGGAACTGAGGCACGGGGGCGGGGACAGCTCTGCAGGAGGAGGGACTGAGGCACGGGGGCGGGGACAGCCCTGCAGGAGGGGGACTGAGGCACGGGGGCGGGGACAGCCCTGCAGGAGGGGGAACTGAGGCACGGGGGCGGAGCCCCACCCCTGCAGGAGGAGGGACTGAGGCACGGGGGCGGGGACAGCCCTGCAGGAGGAGGGACTGAGGCACGGGGGCGGAGACAGCCCTGCAGGAGGAGGGACTGAGGCAGGGGGCGGGGACCCAGCTCTGCAGGAGGGGGAACTGAGGCACGGGGGCGGGGACAGCCCTGCAGGAGGAGGGACTGAGGCACGGGGGCGGGGACAGCCCTGCAGGAGGGGGACTGAGGCACGGGGGCGGAGACAGCCTTGCAGGAGGAGGGACTGAGGCAGGGGGCGGGGACCCAGCTCTGCAGGAGGGGGAACTGAGGCACGGGGGCGGGGACAGCCCTGCAGGAGGAGGGACTGAGGCACGGGGGCGGAGCCCCACCCCTGCAGGAGGAGGGACTGAGGCAGGGGGCGGGGACAGCCCTGCAGGAGGAGGGACTGAGGCAGGGGGCGGGGACAGCCCTGCAGGAGGAGGGACTGAGGCAGGGGGCGGGGACAGCCCTGCAGGAGGAGGGACTGAGGCACGGGGGCGGGGACAGCCTTGCAGGAGGAGGGACTGA
Organism: Antechinus flavipes; assembly: GCF_016432865.1. Lineage (NCBI taxonomy): Eukaryota > Metazoa > Chordata > Mammalia > Dasyuromorphia > Dasyuridae > Antechinus > Antechinus flavipes. The sequence goes on along the minus strand of NC_067402.1, from coordinate 295,815,532 downwards.
GGCATGGGGGCGGGGACAGCCCTGCAGGAGGAGGAACTGAGGCACGGGGGCGGAGACAGCCCTGCAGGAGGAGGGACTGAGGCAGGGGGCGGAGACAGCCCTGCAGGAGGAGGGACTGAGGCACGGGGGCGGAGACAGCCCTGCAGGAGGAGGGACTGAGGCACGGGGGCGGGGACAGCCCTGCAGGAGGAGGGACTGAGGCACGGGGGCGGGGACAGCCTGCAGGAGGAGGGACTGAGGCACGGGGGCGGGGACAGCCCTGCAGGAGGAGGACTGAGGCACGGGGGCGGAGACAGCCCTGCAGGAGGAGGGACTGAGGCACGGGGGCGGGGACAGCCCTGCAGGAGGGGGAACTGAGGCACGGGGGCGGGGACAGCTCTGCAGGAGGAGGGACTGAGGCACGGGGGCGGGGACAGCCCTGCAGGAGGGGGAACTGAGGCACGGGGGCGGGGACAGCCCTGCAGGAGGGGGACTGAGGCACGGGGGCGGAGCCCCACCCCTGCAGGAGGAGGGACTGAGGCACGGGGGCGGGGACAGCCCTGCAGGAGGAGGGACTGAGGCACGGGGGCGGAGACAGCCCTGCAGGAGGAGGGACTGAGGCAGGGGGCGGGGGCCCAGCTCTGCAGGAGGGGGAACTGAGGCACGGGGGCGGGGACAGCCCTGCAGGAGGAGGGACTGAGGCACGGGGGCGGGGACAGCCCTGCAGGAGGGGGAACTGAGGCACGGGGGCGGAGACAGCCTTGCAGGAGGAGGGACTGAGGCAGGGGGCGGGGACCCAGCTCTGCAGGAGGGGGAACTGAGGCACGGGGGCGGGGACAGCCCTGCAGGAGGAGGGACTGAGGCACGGGGGCGGAGCCCCACCCCTGCAGGAGGAGGGACTGAGGCAGGGGGCGGGGACAGCCCTGCAGGAGGAGGGACTGAGGCAGGGGGCGGGGACAGCCCTGCAGGAGGAGGGACTGAGGCAGGGGGCGGGGACAGCCCTGCAGGAGGAGGGACTGAGGCACGGGGGCGGGGACAGCCCTGCAGGAGGAGGGACTGAGGCAGGGGGCGGGGACAGCCCTGCAGGAGGAGGGACTGAAGCAGGGGGCGGAGACAGCCCTGCAGGAGGAGGGACTGAGGCACGGGGGCGGAGCCCCACCCCTGCAGGAGGAGGGACTGAGGCACGGGGGCGGAGCCCCACCCCTGCAGGAGGAGGGACTGAGGCACGGGGGCGGAGCCCCACCCCTGCAGGAGGAGGGACTGAGGCACGGGGGCGGAGCCCCACCCCTGCAGGAGGAAGGACTGAGGTGGGCCGATTTCTCCTGTTTCCCCTGAATGTGAGGGATTGAGACGCGAGGCCCGTTGTCTCTGTGTCAGAAGCAGCACTGCAGGGATGGTGCTGAAGGAAGGCTACAAGCCTCTTAACTTGTGGGCCTCACTTGGATCCTCCGTAACACGGATACGTGGCCCTTGAGTTCCTGCGGCAGGGGAGAAAAGTGCCCCCGTGTGATCCATCCTGCAGCCGCCAGAAGCTTGGTTTGGAGCAGCTCGGCCGCTGCCTGCCCGGCTGACCCCCAGGGCGTGGGCAGCCTCGGCCTGGATGTCTCTGGGGCCCTTCCAGCTCCCGATGACCCAGTGGAGGGACGTGGGCCTCGTGGCCTGAGAGGAACGGGGCGGGGCCGATGTGGCCGGTGCAGGAGGAAAGGGGGGACTTTGAGAAGGGGGATCCTTTCCCATGAAGCCACTTGTAACTTTAAAATGATCTTCCACAGGGAGATTATAGCGCTTGGGCCGCCCAGGTTTGCGATCGGAAGATGCAAGAAGCCGCTGAGAGAAGGAAGCAGACAATGATCGGTGAGTAGGCCTGTCTCCCCAGGAGGCCTCAGCTTCTCCTTGAAGCCCCTTGTTCTTCCACACGAGACATTGGCGGAGCCCTGCCTTTCCCACCTGTCCTGGCCAAGAGCACCCCACAGCCACCCCGTCCTCTGAAGAAGGATGCCCTGGGAGCCATGGAAACTGCTGGAGCCGCTCAGAATGAGCCCTCCCCCAGGGGAGCGAAGGGGAGGAAGGCGTGCTGGTCTCTCCCCGGCCCTGCCCCTCCCGGGGGTCTCAGGGAACATCCCGAGGGCAAGGCAGCGCCCCCTCAGCCCCAGCCCCGCCAGGGGGTGTGGTGCCCCTCCGGTGGCACCTGGAAGAAGAAGCTGGCACTGACTCTGGTCGGCAGCTCACCCCCGGCTCCAGAAAGGCTTAGCCTTTTACACAGGAGGAAACCGAGGCTGGACAGCTGAAGGGGCTGCCCCGCTGCTTTCAACTGGAACTCATTCACTGTCGAGTTCGGAGGGCTGCCAAAAGCCCGCTCGGCCGTCCGGGACTTCCGCAGCGGCGAGCCGCTGGTGCCGGGGGCATCCGGCTCAGATTCCCTGCCAGAGCGTGACCCCCCCCCCCCCGGGCCATCCTTCTCGCTGCCTTCTCGGGCCTCACATGGGCCACTTCTGTGGGCAGCCCCCTGCTCCTCCCCCTCCCTGCCCGCGACCCAGCTCTGGCCCCTGAAGGCTCGGGACACCCTGTGCCCTGCCTAGGAGCGGAGATGAAGCACCATGACAGCATCGCCAGCATCTTGGAAGAGCGTCAGCGCAGGGACAGGCGCAACTTGGAGAAGACCCTGTGCGAGTTCCGGCAGAACTTCCAGAAGCCCGAGGACCGGCAGGACTTTGACTTGTCCGACCCGCTGGCCCTGAAGAAGGACACTCCTGCGCGCGTCTCTGACCAGGACGTCGCGAACCCTGTCTCTGGGATGCAGAAGTTCGCGGGCGAGGACCAGAATGCTCAGGAGAGGAAGAAGGCCCAGCAGCTGATGAACCGGACCTGGGTCCTGGAGCAGCAGAGGGTGTGGGACGACGCTCTGGCCGAGCACAAGCTGGCAGGTAGGCCGCCGTGCCGCCTTTGGGCTCCAGGCGCCAGTCCCGCCTTCTCCGAGCCGCGCGGTCTAGCTCTGTGAAGTGGGGAGCCAGACCAGCTCCGAGACCCCCGGACCCCCAGGAGCCTGGGAGATTCTGGAGAGCGGGGCCTGGCCCACAGCAGGGCCTTAATGCCTGCTTGTTGCCTCTGGAAGGCAAACATTTCTCTGTTGATAGTGGGTCCTGAGTTAGATGGTCCGGGGGCTGGGGCTGAGGGTCTCTGGGAGGACCCCTCCCTTCTTATGCAGCTTCCACACTCTCAGATTTTCTGAGTCCCGGTCCGGGCCAGCTTCCTGCATCGCGTCAGGGCAGCGCTCCAAAGGCCAGATCGGAGTCCCAGGGAAAGGAAAATAGGGGAGTAAGTCCCCACCCTTCACGCCCCACGCACCGCCGGTCACTCCTGCCATGGCGACTTCTTTCCCTCAGAGGATGTTTTCCACAAGAGCATGCTGGAATTTGACCAGTCCGCCGTGGACCTTCAGAAGCTGGAGCTCGCCGTTAAACGCACGGCGTGTAAGGCTGTGAAGGATTTCAACAAAAACCAGGTGAGCTGATCTCGGGGCTCAGGGAAAGGCCCTCAACGGGCCTCCAGGACCTTGTGTTTCAAGGTGGAAGAGCGGCCACCTCCCCAGCCCAGGATCGCGTGCTGGACATAGAATGATTGTAGCCAGGGGACTGGGACACCGAGGACCCCAACAAGATGCCAGCCGGATGGATGGATGGAGGGCGGAGAAGGGGGAGGTCTCAGTACCCCCCACACCCACCCCTAGGGAATTCATCTCTGGGGAGGGCAAGGACATTATGCTGCAAGAGTCCCCCATCTCCACCTGGGGCCCAGCCCTTGGGAGAAGGAGCCAAAAAGTGAACAGTAGGGGACAGAGGGAAACAGTGATAAACGATGAAGCTCAGGGGGGAGTCTGGGGAGCCAGAGCTGGGCCCTGAACTCTGCCCCGTGCCCCTGGCCATTCCTGGGGCCACCCTCTTCCAGGTGCTTGAAGAAGTGGAAAGGAAAAGGCTGGATCACAAAAAAGAAGAGGAAGACAATATGGTGGAGATCACCAACAACCTGCAGAGTAGGTTCCTGTCTGAGGACCAGCTGTACAAGACCAGGCCCTGCAAGGAGGCCATAACCGAGTGGAAGAGCATGAAGAAGGAGCAGCTGGAAGAGATTTTGCAGGTCCAGAAGCAGCAGATCCAGGACAAGCAGGTGACGAGCCTCCTCCCCTCCCCTTCTCTTCTTTCCCCTCAAGCTCCTGACCCAGGGGATGAGCCTCTGAGAAGTCCTGGCTCCTAGGGGACTCCATCAAGGATTGAGCCCTGGCTCCCCTCTCTGGAGGCTGGCAGATGGGGCAGGGGTGCAGGGCAAGACAGGAAGATACAGAAGCAGCAGCCCAGAGAGTCTCGGCACTCAGATGGGCCTCCCTGCCTCCCCGTGCAGGCTCGCTGCCCTCTCCCTCCCTTTTCCTTGTCCCAAAGTTAAGCACCCTTTGGAATGGCCATTCCTGGTCTCCCCATCAGCCTTCCCCTCGAGGAAGAAGGGGTGGGGGAGAAGCAGGTAAAATGGGGAAGGGGAAAGTGAGGAAAGAAGAGCAGGGAGGGTGGTACTTGCACATCGCCAGCCCGGCCCGGCCTCCTTGGCCATGCCATCCCTCCTTTTCCTAGGGGTGCCAGATGTCTGGGATAAGGTGTCTCCAGCTCTCCTATTTCCCTCTAGAAAGTTCAAGAGGAGGAGAGGCAACGGGACTTTGATTGGGATCAGCGGAGAATCCAGGAGGCCAGAGCCACCCTCCTGTTTGAGAGGCAGCAACAGCGCATCAACCGGGAGCTCCGCCGAGCCATAGATAATGAGAACATGAACTTGGCTAAGGAACATAAAGACATGTGAGTGGGCGAGAGGAAGGGCTACCACACACACCGTGTGTGTGGTAGAGAGACATGTGCATTCGTGCACTATCTCATCCATCCCATCATCCATCTTTCTATCCTTCCATCCATCCATCTACCCACCCACCCATCCATCCTTCTAACCATCCATCTTTCCATCTGTCCTTCTATCCATCCTTCCATCCCATCCATCCTTCTATCCGTCCATCCTTCCATCTATTCATCCATCATCCATCTTTCTAACCATCCAACCTCCATCTGTCCTTCCATCCATCCATCCTTCCTTCCATGCATCCATCCCACCTATCTTTTCACTCATCCTTCCATCCTTCCATCTATCTATCCATCCTTCTATCCATTCATCTACCCACCCACCAGCCATCCATCCTTCTAATCATCCATCCTTCCGTCCATGCATCCCTCCCACCTATCCTTCCATCCTTCCATCCATCCTTTCATCCATCCACCCATCCTTCCATCCCTTTCTTCCACCCATCCATGCACTCTCCCATCTGTCAGTACCTTCTAGGAGAGAAAGGGAAAGGAGATAATGAACAAGGTGTACCTAAGTTCTGGGTCAGTGGTGGAGGCCAGGTCACTGAGGTTCTTTATCTGTAGAACTTAAGGGCACATGTCCCTTCCTCCCCCCACCCTTCCTGGGGTTGTGGAATCAAATAGAGGTCCTTGTCCTCCGAGGACCCACAGACAGACTGGGGGAACAAAACCCTTCGGCATTTCTCAGAGGGTTGAAGGCTACCTGGGCCTCCGTACTGGTAAAGACAGACGGAGAAAGACAAGATGGGAAAGAGGGAGGAGGAAGGGGAAGGGCTCGGAGAGAGATGAATTCTTGTGGAGAAGTGCTGAGGGTCCTAACGGATTCCAAGCCCGACATGACGAGCCATGTCCCGCTTCCCCTTCCTCCCATCCCCAAGAAGCCCTTCTGGCTTTGGGCTGTGGGGAGAGGCGGGGGGATCTAGAAGGGGGAAGAGGCTGTCCTAGGTTGCTGTGCTCCAACCAAACGTCATTTTGAAAATTGGGTTCATTTCTGGGTAGCTCACTACAGGTGAGTTCTCTCAGAGGATGGTGAGATGCTTCGGGCCAGGGATATGGGCATTGCTGGGAAGCATGGGGGCTAGGAGAGAGAAGGCAAGAAGGGGGGAGGCCTTCGGGCCCCCCCAAAGCCGGCTCTTCTGAGTCACCACCCACTCAGGGATTGGGGGCTGCACCCCTAGTGTTCTGTGACCCACAGAGAATAACCCAAAGCCATGGCGTGCGTGTCGGGCACAGGAGTTGGGAGGGCCCTTTTGGTAGAGGGGCTGGCCGAGGAGGGGGCAAAAGACTCGGGGTTCTTTACTGCCGTGCTTGGGCGGGAGCCCCTTCAGTGCCAGGAAGGAAAAGGCGGAGGGGGAGGGGGACGGAGCCCCGGATTCACCGATCCCCAGAGGGGAGCGCAGCTCCCTTGGCGGCTGCTTGCCCATTTGCAGAGGATCCAGCCCAGGTACCTGTGGTCCATGTGTCTGGTTTGTTGTATTCTAGGGAAGATTACCTCAACAAGCAACTCTACATTAATCGGCTCACCTCCCAGTTCTTCGACCAGTTTAATTCAAGTAGTAAATAAGAATTCCCAGACACTGACTTCTCATGTTTCCAAAGAACTTGCTTTTTCATTAAAAAAAAAAAAAGCTGCATCTGCCTCTGGTCATGGCTCTCTGGGCAGGGAGCGCGGCTGGAGTCTGGAGGCGGCTGCCTGCCTGGGACATGGAGAAGCCCGAGCTCGGACCTTCGGGCTGGAGGGGCCGTGGCAGCTGAACAAATGCTGCAAAGGGGAACTAAGGAAACTCTGGGTCCTAGGAAATAGACCCCTAAATTAGGTCAGGAAAACCGGCTGCTAGTCCCAGTTCTGTCACCAATTTCCTCTCTGACCTCTCCCACCACCCCCTGTTCTCAGGCCCCTCCCCCCACCCCCTGGCCCTCTCCCCACCACCCCCTGTTCTCACAGGTTCCCCCTCTACACCAGCTCCCTGGCCCTCTAGGGAGCACTCCTGGCGGTGGGCAGAGTGGGGTCACAGACCCAGTGGCCCTGCCTGGGGCCCCCTCCCCTTTACCCCCTCCCCCGCCCTAAGCCCAGCCTCTTGGGAGGCCCCACCCTGCCGGGCGGGGCCGCGGGCGCTCTCGGGCCGGGGAGGTGGGAGCCGGAGCCCGCGCTCTGCTCTCCGGACTTCCCGCTTTAGGGGTCCCGGAGGCGGGCGCTCGGTCAGCGCTCCCACAGGCCTGCGGGGCGCCTCGAAGAAATGCAGATTCCTGGCGCCTGAGGTCACCCAGGCCTCTGCCCAATGCTGTTCTCACCCTTGGCGAGGCCCTGGAAGCAGTCTGGGCGGAGAGCGACTTTCCAGATGTGGGGCCAGCTGCGGGGAGGGTGGCTGGGCGCCCCCCCCCCCCCCCCCAGGCCTCTCGACTCTCCCTGCCTTGTCTCCATATTTCAGGACAGCGAACAGTGGGGTTCGGAGGTCTGGGGAGCTGTGGAGAGACCTCTGGTTCTATCTGCAAATGATGGCGTCGCAGGTGGGCTGAGCTGCGGGGCAGCGGGGAAGAGCCTTCAGAATGACTAATACAGGCCCCCAGCAGGAGAGCCCCCTGCTGCGCGGATCGGTGCCCCCCATCAGGAGCCCCCCCCCCGCGCAGATCCGTCCCCCCCCTCAGGAGGGACGAGCCTCCGCTCCCACCCCCGCCCCGCGCAGATCCGTCCCCCCCAGGAGGAGGCCAGGGCCAGACACCGCAGCCAGCTGGCAGCTCAGGCCCGGATCCCCCTGGGACAGACACCTGGCCACGTGCCCCCTCTGCTGGCCGTTTGGACTAATGACGGCTCTGCCCGGGCAGGAGGGGCTGCAGGAGCCGCGGGAAGGGCTGGCCTCCATCCAGAAGGTCTGGGTTCAAGTTCTGAGCGCCTCACCACTCGGCCGAGACTCTCCAAGATCACGTTAGCGAAGTCTGCAGTGGGAGTCGGTGCAGGGGGACCGCCCACCGCCCCGTTCACAGGCCCCAATAAGCCCCCGCCCCAGAGAGAAGTGACCGGCGGCTGGGCTGCAGGCTGGCTTGGCTCCCCTCGCCTCCGTCCCCCGAGGGCCCATGGGAGGGGCAGGAAGTCCCGCCATCTTGGATCTCTCCTTTCTTCTGACCTCCCCCTCTTCTCCAGGCAAAGGCAGGAAGGACCCCGGCGATCTTTGGGGGGGGGGGGCTGCCCTTGGCATCAGGAAGTCCTGGGCCTGAATACTGCCACTGCTTACTCCAGCCTCACCTTCCCCAGCTGGGAAGTGGGACGATGAGCCCCGTGGTTTCTCGCATGAGGAGGCCACAGGCTGAAGCCATTTCCTTGTGCAGCTCATTTTACAGATAGGGAGACTGAGGCAGACAGGGTGAAGTGGCTGGTAAGTGTTCACAGATGAGATAACTGAGGCAGGTGGGACAGAGGTGCAGGTGAGGCGGGCGCTTTGGGTTTCCTTTAAAACAGTGCTCTTGCCCCAGGCTGTGCCCACGCCCTCTGGTCTGTTTTGGGGACTCGGCACTTTATTTTGCACACAGTAGGTGCTTAATATGTGTACGGTGAACCTCTGCACTGGGAGGGACTCGAAGTTGTGGGGAGAAACCTTGTTAGGGCCTGAGTCCCTGTCCTCCCTCGGAGAGGCCCAGTGAGGGGGGCTCTCCTCCCAGCCGGCAGCCAGCCCCCTTAGCTCTTCCTGGGCTGCGGTCTCTTGGCTCGATGAGCCCGGGGCGCCGCTGCCTCCAGCGTGAGGAGCATCGCCTCCGAGACCTGCAGAAGGACGGGCCGCTCAGGAGAGCCACGTGGATCCGCGCCCCCACCCCCCCACCCCCAGAGCGGGCCACGGCCGCGTGCCCGTGGCTGGCGAGGGGTGGGGCCCTCCCGGGCGGCCCCCCCAGGTCCTGGGGGGCTTCTCCCCCCAAGCGCCACCAGGAGGCAGGCCCTCTCCCTGGCTGGGCGGGACCCCCAGCTTGGCGCGCCTCACACACCAACGTGGAAGTCCATCTGGTGTCCGTCACGGCTGCTTTCCGGGGGGGGGGGGGCGGGGGGCGGGGGGGGGGGGGCGGCGGAGAGCTCCACAGCCGGCGGGGCCATCCCGAGGCTCCCCGTGCGTTTCAGCCCAAAGGCCTTTGAGGCCCCCCACAGATGCTTCAGGCCACGGTCCCTGAAAGAGGCGAGGGCCTGGGACAGAGCCCAGCACCGGACTGGACCTTTTTTTGGCAAATTAAAACAAAACCAGAACACTTAAGTTCAGCTCTTTATTTCTCCAAATCCGTGCAGAGACAGTCTAGAACACTCAGCCCTGCAAAGGCTTGCGTTCCAAGCTTTTCTTTCTCCCTCCCCCTCTCCCCTCCCCTAGACAGCAAGTTACCCAATACAGGTCAGACGTGCGATTCTGGGTACGGATTGCCCCCAGATCGGGAAGGGAAGAGAGAACAAAAAGCAGGCGATAAAAGAGGCGAAGACCTGGGCGCGCCGCTGCGTCCCCACGGGGCGGGCCCGCTCTCTCCGGGCCGGAACCAGCCTGACCCATCCCACGACTGAAGAGAGCCCTGTCCGGCAGCGCTGGTCGGCTCCTCGCCCTGGTGCCCCGGACCGATCTCCTGCTTCTGCCGGGTCTTAGTGCCCCTTCCTGTGGGTCTCCCAGGCCTCTGCGCTCCTCCCGCCGCTCCTTTCTTACAGAAGAATAATATCCCCTAACATTGGAACACTCCCGGCCGAGGGGCTGTTCCCAGCGCCCTGCCGGGCCCCTCTCTATAGAGCCCCTGAGCAGGCGGCCCGGGGCTGGCCCTGCGGGGTGAGCCTCTCCCCCCAAGCCCTTCCTGGGGTGGGGGAGAACCTGGGGGCACGGAGCCCCGCCCCTCAGAGTCGGAGACCCTCACTCTCACCCCCTTCCCTGCAGGAGCAGCTGCGGAGCTCAGCGGCGAGGCGGGGCTGGGGCCTGCGGAAGGCTGGGGTCCCCTGGGAGCTCCTTGTGCCCCCAGCTGGGAGACAGCCCCCTCTGGCGGAAGGGGCAGAGAGGCAGGCGGTGCAGGGCCCTTCCCCCTCCCCTCCCCCCCACGGCCCTTCTTGGATCCTGGAGCAGCCGAGCCGGCGATGACCTTGTTTTGGTGGCTGCAAATCCCGCTCTGACGCCGCGTCTGGGGGAGTATCCCTGGGTAATGGGAACCAAATGTGAGCTGGGGAATGACTGGAAATGACACGGGGCCGGGCAGCAGGTCGGTCTGAGGTTCTCTCTTGGAAGGAGGCGAAGCGGGAAGCGGCCCAGGGAGATGCTTTCGCCATCCATCACCCGCCCGGTTGCGACACTCGGCTTTCCTTGGCGGCCCGGCCCAGCCAGGACAGGATGGAGCTGGAGGCTGGCCCGAGGCCGCGCAATCTGGAGGAAGGAGCTCCTGGCCGCAGGGGCCCACGGGGAGCCCGGCCAAGGGTCTATTGGGCATGGAGGGAAACCGGCCGCCTACCCATCACCCTTCCCTACCCTGGGAGTTAGGGACCCGTGGAGGGGCAGGGCCCATGGCGGCCCCTGGGGAGAGAGGGGGCCCTGGAGGGGGAGGTCAGGGCCTAGAGGGGGAGTCAGGGCCTGGAGGGGGAGGTCAGGGCCTGGAGGGGGAGGTCAGGGCCTAGAGGGGGAGTCAGGGCCTGGAGGGGGAGGTCAGGGCCTAGAGGGGGAGTCAGGGCCTGGAGGGGGAGGTCAGGGCCTGGAGGGGGAGGTCAGGGCCTAGAGGGGGAGGTCAGGGCCTGGAGGGGGAGGTCAGGGCCGGGAGGGGGAGGGGGGCCCTGGAGGGGGAGGTCAGGGCCTGGAGGGGGAGGTCAGGGCCTGGAGGGGGAGGTCAGGGCCTGGAGGGGGAGTCAGGGCTGGAGGGGGAGGTCAGGGCCGGGAGGGGGAGGTCAGGGCCTAGAGGGGGAGGTCAGGGCGGGAGGGGGAGGTCAGGGCCTGGAGGGGGAGGTCAGGGCCGGGAGGGGGAGGGGGGCCCTGGAGGGGGAGGTCAGGGCCTGGAGGGGGAGGTCAGGGCCTGGAGGGGGAGTCAGGGCCTGGAGGGGGAGGTCAGGGCCTGGAGGGGGAGTCAGGGCCTAGAGGGGGAGGTCAGGGCCGGGAGGGGGAGGTCAGGGCCTGGAGGGGGAGGTCAGGGCCGGGAGGGGGAGGGGGGCCCTGGAGGGGGAGGTCAGGGCCTGGAGGGGGAGGTCAGGCCCAGGTGGGGGGAGGTCAGGGCCTGGAGGGGAAGTCAGGGCCGGGAGGGGGAGTCAGAGCTGGAAGGGCCCCTGGAGGGCAAGTCAGGGCCTGGAGGGGGAGGGAGTCAGGGCCGGGGAAAGCAGTAATGGACGCCACCATCCAGGCTCCCAAGGGCTTCAGTCTCTTGCCCAAGACTTCCTCCCCCTCAGCATCAGAATTCAGGTTCCTCCCGACAAGGCCACCGGGGCCACACAGACCGCCCGGGGGGGAAGGGACCCCACTTGCTCCAAGTGTTGCCTCCTCCCGGCCTCTTGGTTCTTCTCTGCAGGACGCTGTCCAGGGTCTTTAGGGTCTTGCCGGGTTCTAAAGCTTGGGATTCTTTGGCTCCTTCAGGCATTCTGTGATCTTGGAATGGAGCGAAGCAGGCCAGAAATCACAAGGGAAGCGGGGAGAAGCAGGCAGCAGGACTCGGTTTCCAGGCCGGAATCAGGAGCCCCTCAACGGCAGGACCTCCAGCCCCTCCGGGCTCACTCGGACCCCCGTCCTGGACAAAATCCCCAACAGAGACACAGTCTCTGTTACAGGCCCAGGGAAGGGGAGCCGCGGAGGGTGTGCAGCGGGGTTCTGGAGCTTGGACCACAGGCTTGCCCGGCAGACTGCCCAAGGACCCCGGTGCCAAACAGACTGGCCTCCCTTGGCGAGTCCCCGGCCTTGGGGCGGCCTCCACCCGTGCGCTGAGCTGAGTTAGCCTTGGGGTACCCAGGCCTGGGGCAGAGGACTGGCTCCCGTTGGGAAGATGCGGGTTCAGGTGCCCCAGGTGCCCCGAGCGAGACCTGACGGGCCCGGTCTGCTTCAGCAGAGACTCTGTGCTCTTTGGGAGGACCCAGGGCTGAAGCCCCTGGTGCCGGCAGAGGTGCCCACCACGCCAGGAGCCGGGTCAGTGCCCTGGGGCACCTTCCCAGCACTTTCTCCTCTGGGAAGCAGGGCGGGATGGCTCAGCCTGGCAGCCACCACCGGGAGTGGGTCGGGGGCCGGGGGCCTGGCAGCCGCCATCGGGAGCAGGTCGGAGGCTGGGGGCCGGGGGCCTGGCAGCCACCACCGGGAGCGGGTCGGGGGCTGGGGGCCGGGGGCCTGGCAGCCGCCACCGGGAGCGGGTCGGGGGCTGGGGGCCGGGGGCTGGGGGCCGGGGGCCTGGCAGCCGCCACCGGAGCGGGTCGGGGGCTGGGGGCCGGGGGCTGGGGGCCGGGGGCCTGGCAGCTGCCACCGGGAGCGGGTCGGGGGCTGGGGGCCGGGGGCCTGGCAGCTGCCACCAGGAGCGGGTCGGGGGCTGGGGGCCGGGGGCCTGGCAGCCGCCACCGGGAGCGGGTCGGGGGCTGGGGGCCGGGGGCCTGGCAGCTGCCCCCAGGAGCGGGTTGGGTGCTGGGTGGCCGAAGGCTTCCACATCCTCCCCGCCCCCCCTCCTCCGGGCTTGTCATTCTCACACTCAAGTTTTCAGGGCCGAGCTGGCACGTTCTCACCGACGCCAGAGTTCAGATGGAAATTCGTGGAGAGACAACTCAGACGAAAATAGCCTTTTCTGGGCGGACCCTCCCCAGGAGAGTTGTCCGCTGGCGTCTGCCCCCTTCCGTATCCCTTCTTGACTAGCTGGGGAAACCATCAAAACGCTGAGATCCCTGGGCCCATTTCACTCTAAATAAAACAAGCTCCGTGCCAAATAATGACCTTTTAAATGCTTTTATGTGCGAATGGAACAGACCCGTGTCTATTCTCGGAGCTGGCTGCGCGGGCTGGCCGGGGTCCCTGGGTCCTTTCCTCACCTCCCCCAAGCCCCGGCTGGACGGGGGCAGGTGGGCAGGCAGCCAGCGCCCACGGGCCCCGGGAGGCTGTGAGAGGTTCTGGTCTCGCAGTCTGAGCCCAGCCTGCCGGGCAGTCCGGCCACGCCACGGCCGCTCCCGGGACGCTCCGGGTCTCTGGAAACACTGACGTAGCGAGGGCTGCTTTCTCTGGCCTGACTTGGCCAGGGCCGCATTTTGAGCGTCTGTGTTGTGGAAAAAGGCTCCGTCGGAGGCCAGGAGACAGAGAATCAGAGATGTCTGTCCAGCAAGGGGACTGATCCCTCAGTCTAGGGCCTATAAAATCCCTTTCTGACTGACCGTGGACCACAGGAGCAGTGTAAGGGCTTGTTGCTGTGGACATAAAAGCCATGATTATCTTGGCATCTGTGCCCCATCACCCCCATTTTATAGATAAGAACACTGAGGCCAGAGGGGAGGGAAGGAGCCTGGACCAGAAGGCCTCTTCTATGATCTTAACTTACTCCTCACAGCAGAGAGAATTCATCTTCCCTTCCAAATTGGGGTCCCCTTTCATTCCAAAAAGATGTGGCTCCTGGAGGATCCCAAGGTCATTAAGTCTGTCCTTCATACTCTTTGCACGGGCGGGCGTGGGAGTCGAGCTGCCTCTACTCCCAGACTCCCAGGCCCCCGCCTGCTAGGATTTGCCAAAAGATCCTTGGCTGGAGATGATGAGCAAAGCCAACAGAACCGGGGACAAGTTAGAGGAGGGCCAACAAATGACTGTACCCATTTTCCAGAGGAGGCCACTGGAGTCAGAATGATTTACAGGACTTCCTAAGGAGCCAAAGACCCGGGCCCCAGACACCCCCCCTGGCCTTGTGTTGTTCTCAGTTCCCTGGGCCGTCCCTTGGGATGGCTCTTGTGGCCAATGGGCTTTTGGGCCGCAGAAGCCACGCTGGAGCCCCTCCCCGAGGTGGAGGCAGCCTTAGAGAGGGGAGAGGGCGGCGAAGTGGCCACGGGTCTTCTGATAGGGCCAGCTATCGGGATGCCCCAGACCTCAGGCCGGGTGCAGCACGCACAGGGCTTTTCAGGAGCAGTACTCGGACCAGGAGATCACAAGTCACACAGTAGTGGCCCCATCTGGGGGGGCCCAGAGCCAGGACCCTAGGGCCCTGAGTGGTGAAGACCGCGTTAGCCCCCTGGATACCTTAGAATCAGCTGGAGTCAGGATAAGCAAAAGTCCTTGGTCTTTATTTTATTCTTGGTCATTAGGGGTAGAAGTGAAGGGGATGGACACAGGATTTCCATGACCCCCTTCTTCATCTCCCACCCAGAAGTGACCCTGGCTAGTCTTACTCCACCTCTAGTCCCTCCTACAATTCTCTGTATACACCAATTATCGAGCCAGCACAGAATAGTGAGAAGGGCCATTTTCCAAGCATATGCTAATAAGTATTGGCCAATCAGTAGTTAGCCGAGTAGTGCTTGGTTGTCCACCCTCAGTGCATCAAGTCAAGAGTTTCAGCCCTCTACATCTCCCGCTTTCTTTTGTTTTAGAACACAGGCTGTCATCCCTCCCTGACATCTAGGGAAGGAAGGTGAAAGCACTAAAAAGGAGATGATCAGGCTCTCCCTGACTTCTCAAGAAAGGAGATGAAAAGCACCAAAGGGAAGTGGGGATTGCTAGCGGGTTTCTGGGCTGAAAGGTCTTATTAGAAACAGGTATGCACAAACCCATCAGCATGGGAGCTAAATGCATAGACTTTCCCCACAGTCTGTGCAGGCTCAATGTGGTGTAACAAACATGATAGTAGTGATATAACAAATAATATAAACCAACATGGTGTTGTAAAAGATTTCCAGAAGTCGTAGAAGGAGGGTATGTAAACAACAGTCATACATATGCCTTCAACAGCCAAGAGATAGTCCAAAACCAATCTATTGTCCATTGCTTCACATGTCAGGGAATCCAATGATTCCCCACAAGTTTTTGAAGTCCTGCAACAGTCTTTTAGGTGTTAGAGAATCCAATGATTCCTGCTGATTTTGAAGTCCTGCAACAATCTTATCATTTCTCAGAAAATCCAATGATTCCTGAAGGTTTTCAAGTCCTGCAACAGTCTTATCATGTCTCAGAGAATCCAGTGAATCCTGAGGGTTTTCAAGTCCTACAACAATCTTTTCATGTCTCAGGGATACCAATGATTCCTGAGGGTTTTGAAGTCCAACAATTTTCTATGTCCATGAATCAAATGCCATAACTGCCATGTTCTTTCAGTGGTGGGCACAGTCAGGAATGGAACCATCCGATGTTTCTTGGGTCTTCTCCTTCGTTTCAAGAGTCTGCTCCGTCTCTCTCTGATGGACAAGGCGAATACGGCTCGTTGGCACCCATCTGATTCCTTCTCCATGTAGAGAGATACAAGCAAACCCTCTCCCCCAAGCAGTTAACCTATCTGGTCCCTTCCATTCACCACTTTCTGGGTCTCTCCATATCACCTGGCGATTATCTAAAGATAGTGAAGTTGCTCGCACTGGACACTGCCCTTCCAGTGGGTTATAATAACCTGTCTGCCAGAGCCAGTGCATCTTTGTCAAAAATCAAGAAGTTAATAATATAAAGGGCTAGATTTAGAAGTTGTCTAGGTTACCTGTGGCTCCCCCTTTCTTTTGTTTTTGGAGCAGCGTTTTAATGTCTCTGTTTCTCCTTTCTACTATTGCCTGTCCTTGAGGATTAAAGGGTATGCCAGTGGTGTGTAAAATCTTATACTGTGCACAAAAGTGTGCAAAATGTTTAGAGATATATGCAGGACCATTGTCTGTTTTTATGGCTTGTGTTACAGCCATAATTGCAAATGCTTATACAAGGAATTCAGTGATCACTTGGGCTGTCTCTTTTGCTGCTGGTATTGTAAAAGTGAATCCTGAAAAGGTGTCTATCACAACGTGGATAAAAGACAGGCGACCAAAAGATTTACAATGGGTCACATCCGTTTGTCAGATTTCATTGGGTCTTATACCACAAGGATTCTTCTCTGGAGGGAACGTAGGAGCGTGGAAAGGAAGGCAAGCCGTACAGGCTTTTACTATGCTCCTTGCTTCCTCTCTTGTTATTTCAAATGGCAAATGTAAAGGTCGAGCAACCTAATGGTATTTAGAATGAGATTCTTGGGCTGCCTGAAATGAAGGAGTATTGGCCAACATGGTTTGAAGACTATCTGCCTTTTAAGTACCATCAAAAACTGGTCCTGGAAGTCCACTATGAGAGTGAACACGCAAGATATAACTCTTACCTGGATGCTTTCTCACTTGCTCCTGAAGTTCCTTAAAGAGATGATATATATTGGAAGCTACAAATTTTATTTGGGCTGTGGCAATTCTTTGTACCACACCTACTGAATAGGCCGAATCAGATATTATATTTATGTCTCCTGGGTAATAAGTAAGAGCTAGAATGATCACATACAATTCATTCTGCTGAGTGGACTGAAAAGGAATTCTGACTACTCTCTTTATAGTTAAGTCACGAGAGTATACAGCACAAATATTGTGTTTGGATGCATCTGTAAAGATAGTTGGTCCTTTAAGAGGAACTTTAGAAATCTTCTCTTCAAGAATCTTATCACCAATTATGTAATAGTCTGGTTATCTTTAATGGAGATCCATGTATAAAATTTGAGGCCGTAGCTAATAAAATTTGCCACTCTGGGATGGTCTCACAACACACATTAATTTGTGCATTAGTATAAAAGGTGTACATCTTGTCAGGTCTTGTCCCAGATAATTGTACTGCTCGCTTAATGGCCACAAGCTACAAGCACTGGGTAAGGAATAAGGCTTTGTTCTGGTTGTGCCGGGAGGTTCACCCACTCTATCACACTGTCTCCTTGATGAAGGACTGCTGTGGGTGCCTCTTGTGTAGCAAAAACCGATATTTCCAAGGGTTTTTGAGTGACTCTTTCAACCACATTGGATAAAGCCAGTTCAACTTCTCTCAAAGCCTCTTGAGCTTCTTTTGTAAGTTGGCGTGATGAATTTAAAGCACCGTCTCCCCTTAAAACGTCATGTAATGGTTGCAATTGACAGGTAGTCAAGCCTAACACTGGATGTATCCAATGGCTATCTCCTATCCATTTCTGAAAGTCATTTAAGGTGTTTAGCTTCTCTGTTCTTAAGGACAGTTTTTGTACTGTGAGCACCTTAGGGTATTCTTCATATCCTAAATATTGAAAAGGAGCATGTCTTTGAATTTTTTTC
The DNA here is from genome assembly GCF_016432865.1 of Antechinus flavipes. NCBI lineage: Eukaryota > Metazoa > Chordata > Mammalia > Dasyuromorphia > Dasyuridae > Antechinus > Antechinus flavipes. The sequence goes on along the minus strand of NC_067402.1, from coordinate 295,798,447 downwards.
TGGAGCTACGTACAACTTGTGGTTCCTCAGTGTTTCCATCTTTTGTAGACATGCTTCTAACATTCGTTCCTCAGGTGCACATCCCAATATATCATCCATATGATGTAATAGCATAACTTTTGGAAATGCTTTTCTTATTGGAGCAAGAGCAGCAGCAACATACATTTAACACATAGTAGGGCTTTTTTCATTCCTTGTGGTAAAACTGTCCATATCTTTTGTAAGGCTCAGCTAAGTTAACACTGGGCACTGAAAAGGCAAATCTTTTTGTATCCTCCTTATCCAGAGGGATAGAATAGAAACAATCCTTAATGTCTTTAACTCAAAGAGGCCATTCTCTAGGCAATTGAGTAGGAGATGGAAGTCCAGGCTGAAGAGTTCCCATGGTTTCCATTTGTTCATTTACCTTTCTCAAATCAGTCAACATCCTCCATTTTCCAGATTTCTTTCTTACTTAACCCCAAGTGCCTGAGGAAAAAGCAAGAGCAGTCAGAGTGACTCTTGGGCAGAGCCTCCCCTGGCCCCTGGGCGCCCAGCTCCTGCTCCAGGCTCCCTGGGAGCCTGCTTCTGACCTCGGGGACTCTGCAGCCTGTCAGAAGCCAGACCCAGAAGGAGGCAAGGGAGTTTCTTGTTTCAAGTTTCTTATGTAACTAAATCCATGTAAAATTCCGGCTTCTCCCTGTGGGATCTCCATGAGAAGGGCCCAGGAGGGCAGGGTGGAGAGCACCGCTTCAGCATGGCCCTGGCTCTTGCTGCCCGGTGACCTTGGGGCAGTCACTGTCTGTCCCTCACTCTCAGCCGGCAGATGGGCAGCCATCCTCCCCGAGGACCTCGCCGCCGTTCAGGAGTCCCCAGCCCTTTCCTGGCCCCGTTTAACAGCGGCCCCGGCCCAGGCACCAGCTCCTAGGATGCAAGTCCCAGACGGCCGCTGTCTGTATGACCTGTTCCATTTTCCCCCGGGATTGTAAAAGTGTGCTTTGGACTCCCTCTGGCATCAGACTGAGGTCATAGAACACACGCACGCTGAGAACGCTCAACAGCTGGCCGGTGTCTGGCAGGCCCGGGGAGGGGGACAGAGGGAGTTCTGTCTCCTCCCCAGTGAGCGTGGACCCGCCAGGCCCGGGCGCCTAGTCTGGGCCCAGTTCTCGCTCCGGCCCCACGGCTCCATCAGAGGCTCCATGGCAACGCGCGCCAAAGCTTGGCTCTCGCAGCCGGCCATTTGTTATGAATCCATCAACCGGGAGGCGAAGGAGGACCTTTTTCTGCTGTTTAAATCTTGTTTTTAGCCCCTTGTCCTAGGCTGACACAGTCAGCCCCAAAGCACTGAAATCCAGGAGGCCTCTGGGAACTTGCCAGCGTTTCTTTTCAAGAAATTCTCCTCTTTCTGCCTTTGTCTCTGTTTCTCTCCCCTTCCTTTCCTCCTCCCCTCTGTCCCTTCTCTTCCCACCCTCCTCTCCTCACCTCTCTCTCTCTCTTATTCTTTCCTTGTCTTTCCCTCCCTCCTCTCTCTCCTTCCCCTTCTCTCTCTCTCTCTCTCCCTGCTTGTTTCTGTCTCTCTGATTCTCTTATTCATTCTCTTGTTCTTTCTTTGGCTCTATCTCTCTCTTTTCTCTCTGTTTCTGTCTCTGTATCTCTCTCTCTCTCTGCTTGTCTCTGTCTCTCTGATTCTCTTATTCATTCTCTTGTCCTTTCTTTGGCTCTGTCTCTCTGTCTCTGTCTCTGTCGCCGTCTCTCTCTCTCTCTCTCTCTCTCTCTCTCTCTCTCCTTGTCTCTGTCTCTCTGATTCTCTTATTCATTCTCTTGTTCTTTCCTTGGCTCTGTCTCTCTGTCTCTGTCTCTCTCTCTGTGTCTCTGTCTCTGTCTCTCTGTCTCTCTCTTTCTTTCCTTGTCTTTCCCTCCCTCTTCTCTCTCTCTCTCTCTATCTCTCTGTCTCTGTCTCTGTCGCCATCTCTCTCTCTCTCTGTCTCTCTGTTTCTCTCTCTCTCTCTTTCTCTCTCCTTTTCTCTGTCTTTCTGATTCTCTTATTCATTCTCTTGTTCTTTCTTTGGCTCTGTTTCTCTCTGTTTCTGTCTCTGTATCTCTCTCTCTGTGTCTCTGTATCTCTCTCTCTCTTTCTCTCTCCTTGTCTCTGTCTCTTTGATTCTCTTATTCATTCTCTTGTCTTTGGCTCTGTCTCTCTATCTCTGTCTATCTCTCTCTCTCTGTGTCTCTGTCTCTGTCTCTCTTTCTCAGTCTCTCTGTCTCTCTCTGTCTCTCTGTCTCTGTCTATCTCTCTCTCTCTGTGTCTCTGTCTCTGTCTCTCTCTGTGTCTCTGTCTCTGTCTCTCTCTGTCTCTCTCTGTCTCTCTCTCTCTCTGTCTCTCTCTGTCTCTCTGTCTCTCTCTCTCTCTCTCTCTCTCTCTCTCTCTCTTTCTCTCTCTCACACACACACATTCTTTCTCACTTGTTCTTCCTGTCCTTTCCTTTCTCTCTGTATGTGTCTCTTTCTCTCTGTCTCTCTCTCTCTGTCTCTCCCTCTCTCCTTCTCCTCAATGTTTATTAAGATTGGCGAATCAAAGACTTATGATTCCACATAGAAAGTGGAAGGTGAAGCTGGTGTGGAGAGTAACCTGTCCAGGATAGATTTGGACCTAGGTCCTCTGACTATGGCAAGGAGAACCTAAAAAGCTGCCTTAATGCACTTAGATTAGGGAATGGCAACACAGAAGGATGCTCTCTCAGACCCCCTACTATTCTGGTTCCTCGGTTTTTCTCGTTCCAGTAACTTCCTTCTCTACCCTTTTCTCAACTACACTCAGAGAGCTCACAGCCTTACTGTGGCCATCACACAAAGTTCTTCCACTCCAACATTCACAAATTCTTAAGTTCCTTGATCACATCATTCTTTCCTATAATTCTACCTCTCTCTATTCTTTTTTCACTCCTCCAAAACTATACTTTTTATGAAAATTCATAAATTTAATAAATTTACACCCCAAATTTTTCCTAGCACCCCCCGAGCCATCCCACACATAAATATTTTATTTATTTATTGAAATTGTCCCCCCAGTTTTATGTCAAGAAAATTTTTAGTGTTCATTTTTACCAGATTTTGGATTCCAACTTTTTCTCCCTCTTTCCCCTCTTCTCTTTCAAAGTCTTCCTAAACTTCTCTGTCTCTGGCCCATTGGGCATTTTTTACAGAATGGGGATCCGCCGTTTCTTTAGCTATTCTATGGCTCCTTGACAATCAAAAAAAGCACTGCCATCAATATTTTGGGGCATATGGGGGCTTTCTCTTTATCAATGGCCTCCTTGGGATGTAAGGTCAACATGGAGTCTTGGGGTCCAAGTGTGGGTGTTTTGAATCACTATGCTCTCTTCTGCTCTTGAGCAAAGAACCTCCGTGCCACAAGGACATCCCGACTCCCCCATTCTCCGTGGGCTGCACCAGCTGTTCGCCCTTCTCCCTGGGCCTCCGTGGCCGCCCTCCTCCCACCCTCCCAGATGATGATCTCACCTAATATCGACCTAAAACACTGAGGCCATTCACTGAGAACCCTTTCTTCTCCCTTTCTCACATCACGTCACCGACACCAATTTCCTCCCTTCTGCCTCACATGAGGCTGTGGCCAGTCTCCCTGAGAACACCCTCTCCATCTTATACCCCCCACTTCTCCTCATCTTTAATCTCTCCGAATATTAGCTCTTTTCTTGCTTCCTATGTCTCCCCATCCTTACAAAACCCTCCCTTGACCCCCTCCCTGCCACCATCTATCTCCCTCCTCCCCTTCTCAGCTACGTTCCTTGCAAAAACCACCTACTGGGTGCCTCCTCTCCCTGAGTTCTAAACTCCCGGCAGGAATTCAGTTGAAAATCCCCTCTGAAGTTAACAGGGCTCTCCTCCTGACGAAGCCAGTCAGGCGAACTGCAGCCAGGCTGCGGAAGACCTTCGCCTGTTAGCAGTGCAATAATTGTGCGTTAGTCAATGGGGAGCCAAGGAAAGCTGTAGAACAGAGGGGTGACTTGGGTCTGGAGGATAAAGGTGTGTTCATTAACCACAGGGGCTAGAAGACACCCAACGGTGGGGCGGAGGGAGGATTCAGTGCTGTCCAAAACTCAAGGGCACGTCCTGCTCAGCCGGCCAGTCTGTAACTAAGGACCCCGTGCTGGGGAAGAGCCCCAGGTGAGAAGTCTGTGGGCCGTGAAGAGCCAGGGTTAAGAACTGCTCCTTTCTCCAGGCCGCTGCCTACTGGAATGGCAGCTCCCTGACAGAGTGAACCATCTCCCACTTTGTATTTGTGTCTTCCCTATATGAGATGAGTTATATAGTGAACATAAGAGTTCTTTCCTACCTTCCTTCTTCCTTTTCTTTTTTCCTTCTTTTTCTTTCATCCTTCCTTTTTCTTTCTCTTTCCCTGCCTTTTTCTTTTTTCTCTTTTACTTCATTTCTCTGTTTCCCTTCTTTTTTCTTCTTCCTCTCTCTTTTTCTCTCTCTTCCCTCTTTTTCCTTCTTCCTCTCCTTTTATTCCCTTTTTGTCTGTTTCTCTACCTTCCTTTCTCTGTCTCCCTTTTTTCTTCTCTCCCCTTTTTCCTTCTTCCTCTCTTTTTATTCCCTTTTTGTCTGTTTCTCTACCTTCCTTTCTTTGTTTCCCTTCTTTTTTCTTCTCCTTCCCCGTTCTCCTCCTTCCTCCCTTTTTTTTCTGTGTGTCTGTGTCCCTTCTTTTTTCCTTCTTCCTTTTCCTTTCTCTCTGTCTCTGCTTCTTTCTCACGTGCAGACACATAGAACAGAGACAGTGGTTGGAGAAAAAGGACAGCTAGGCTTTATAAAAAAAACAAAACCAAACCAAAACAACCAAACATTCAGTGGTTGAAAACAGTTGTGAAACTTTGACTTTTCCCCCTCGATGGATGCTTGTGTTTGAGAGTCAGGCAGTGGATGTGTGTGCAGCACAATGATTCCCCCCCCCCCCGAGAACCAGTTCACAGCCAGAGACCCTTCACACTCTTTGCATCTAGTCTTCTTGGGGGAAGCAACATTCCCCTAAGATCCCTCGTTCCCCTTTGGCTTTTCTTCAGCCCCAGTGCCCCCTCCCACTTAATTTTGGATTTCTCGTCTACATTTTGTAGACCCCAACTGCTGGTCACGTGGTAGGAACTCATTCCTCTTCTTTGTGAAAGCCCAGGGAATGATGCTGGGGTTCATTAAGTGAAGCCTGCCCACCACCGGTCAGCCTGGGGGAGGAAGGATTCCAAAAGTCCCTTCTCTACAGAGAAGTCCGTGTAGCTTTTAAAATTCCTAAACAAATGGAGTTATTTTTTAATCCCACAAGAGAAAAGCTTCATAATTGCCAACGGAGAGGCTTTCTGTAGAAGAGTGACCAGCTGTTCCGTCTCCCTGGAGCACACAACCAGCTGTTCTGTCTCCCCGAAGCACAGAAAATGGCTTACTACCGAGCAGAGAGAAGTTAATGGGTAACTTCTGACTGCACTGGAAGTTGGGAGCTTGGTACTCGGTGGAGAAAGCTGAGGGGGGATGCTTTCGGCCATTGCCAGGCCCCACGTTTCCCGAACCAGACCACTCTATGCAGAGAATCCCTCCCCTCCCGTGCTGTTCCTGTCTCTGATGACTCCTGGGGCCATGGGGAATTGAATTTGCAAGCCCACCCCACCCTAGTCATTCGCCTCTGGCTTTGGAGACCAAGTGCAGGCCTGGAGCTCATCAGCCTGTCTTCAGTGCTCTGACTCATGTTCCGGCCAACTCCAGTCTTCTAAGAACCCAAGTACCCGGGGGCGGCCTCCCTCCCGGCCTCCTGTCCGTCACTTTGACGGAGATGCCTTTGTCCAGATCTTTGATGAAAACGTTCAGCCAGCCAGTCAGGAAACATTCCTTGAGCAACTGGCTGACCCTGGCGGAGGGCCACAGCTGGATCTCAGGGCTAGAAACCTCCTCCCGGGGGGAAGGCCGGGTCTGGTCACCCAAAGCCCTTTCAGGACCGCCCCGCTGATTTGCTCTCTGGCTCACGAGGGACCTTGTGAAATGCTTCCTCGAAATTCAGTTAAGTGCCATCTTCAGCCAGGAAGCCAGTAAAGCTATGGAGGAAAGAGAGATGATGAGTTTAGGCTGCCCTCCCCTCCCTGCCTGCCCTCCCCTGCCTGCCCTCCCCTGCCTGCCCTCCCCTGCCCAGTGGAACCTTCTTCAGCTTCATGAAAGCTGCTTCTTTCCCCAAATGTTCAGGAACCATCACTTGCAGGTTAGGCAGAGCGAAGGTGCTGGAGGAGGAGCTGGGGGCTCAGGAAGGCAGGGGAACTACTGAGAAGGATGCACTTGCACAAGTGATGGGGGGTGGGTGAGCCAAGATGGCCTGGGAGGCTGGAGGCGATGGCAGCCCCCCGGGGAAGCCAGGCAGAGGCCGTGGGGGGTACGGTGATTGCAGAGTTGGAGGTGCTGGGGGACGTCAGGGAGGGAGGTGAATCGCAGGGCTGCCGTTTGAGAGAAGGTGGGCTGAGATACAGCTGTGGAAGCCATCTAAGCAAGTTGCTCGGCAGATCCATCGGAGGTAGGAGGAGAAAGGAAGAAAGAAGAGGAGGATGCGGGAAAGGGACCCAGGATGTGGGGGATGATGGGAGCATCTTCCCTCTCCTGGCAGGAAGGAAAGCAGAGGGGGCCCAAGGCCAAGTTCAGAATCTCCTGCGTGTTTGTGTGCACGGAGCCCGCGCTCTGTGACGGGCTTGTGAACAATTACTAGGCAAACATGGGGGCCAGCTGTTCCCCATTACCCAGGCCGGTGGGAAGGCTGGGGGCTGGATCTCCGTCAGGGGCTTAGATGAGGTTGTGCTGTGGAGAATTCCCTGGCTCTGTCTGAGGCGCATTAAAGACAGAGACCAGCCTGCTCAGCCAGGCCGTGGAGCCCTCGTCCCCGGAGGCCCGGAAACAGAGACGACGTTCTCCTGAGCTTGAGTGGGGGGCTGGGATGGGAGCCGGGAACAGCTTTGGTTCCTCCCTTGCGATTGCTCTTGGTCCATCTATCTTGCTGCAGCTCAATCCAGACTGGTCCTGGGCCCCTCCCAGAACTTTCCCCTCACTCTCGGCGCCTCCTCCTCTCCCCCTTCCCCCTCCATCTCATTACCCATTTTATATCTCAAGGACCCATTTCTCCATCATGCAGTTTATCCAACTTCACCCTCTGGGACTTCGGGGCTGCCTCTGACCAGAGAACCCAGGGGGCCAAAGCTGGCTTTGATTGCTTTTCTTCCCAGTTCTTGTGCCTTCTTCACGGAGGAAGAACGAGGGTTCCCTTTCTAAAGGCTCCGGCTCCTCACAGACCGACACGGGCCTGGCTGCGCTGCCAGCAGGGCTAGGTCAGCAGAAGTGGAGCCCGGGCTGTGGGAAGGACCCGGTCTCTGGGTGGGCACACTGGGGAGGTGGGACCGCTTGGCCCAGTGCCTGGGACATAGTAGGTGCTTAACAGAGGCCTATCAACTGACTGACTGCCTAGTCATAGATTTAAGGTCCCCTGGGGCACGTGGGAAGCCGTCTGGGCCACAGTCTCATCCTACAGATGAGGAAACTGAGCTTCAGAAAATGAAAGGTCCCTGGGATCTCCAGCTTTCTCATCTGGCTTGTGCACCTTCCACTCAGGCTTGTCATGAGGAAAGTGCTTCTTCTAACACTTAATGCTCGCCAGATGAGAGTCGTGATGATGCAGTGAGAAGCTGGGACCTGGAAGTCAGGTACCACCTCTGTAACCCTGGGCAAGCCTCAGTTTCCCCATCTGTAAAATGCAGCATTTTGATTTGCGGCCCTCTAGGACCTTAGCTCTTGGGTGAGAAGGGATTTCAGAATTCCATTGCAGGGCGATCCCTCCTCCTGCAGGTCCCCGCCAGGTTATCTTCCTGGAGTAGGAACTTGGCAAGCTCTCAGGTGCCTGTCACTTCTCTCAGCCTTTCAGGGAGGACGGGACTGCCACATGTTCACTCCTTCTCAAAGGGACTTGGGCAGGGAGGGTGACTGCCACCCCCAGGTCACTAGCTGGGGCAGGTCAGAGTGAGGCTCTGCTTCCCTCCCAGCTGTGTGCCCAGGGTGGGGCTCCGTTCTCCCCCAGCTGTGTGCCCGGGGTGGGGCTCCGTTCTCCCCCAGCTGTGTGCCCGGGGTGGGGCTCCGTTCTCCCCCAGCTGTGTGCCCAGGGTGGAACTCCGTTCTCCCCCAGCTGTGTGCCCGGGGTGGGGCTCCATTCTCCCCCAGCTGTGTGCCAGGGTGGGGCTCCGTTCTCCCCCAGCTGTGTGCCCGGGGTGGGGCCCTGCTTCCCCTCAGCTGTGTGCTCGGGGTGGGGCTCCGTTCTCCCCCAGCTGTGTGCCCGGGGTGGGGCCCTGCTTCCCCTCAGCTGTGTGCTCGGGGTGGGGCTCCGTTCTCCCCCAGCTGTGTGCCCGGGGTGGGGCCCTGCTTCCCCCCAGCTGTGTGCTCAGCCGTGGAGTGATCTTCTTTGCTTCTTCAGGACATAAAGTGCTCTGCAAACCTTCAAAGCATGTAAGGAGGCTCTGCAATCACATCTAGGGTTGTCAAGAAAATGACCCCATCCCACATCCCCTCCCGCAGCGTGTTAATTAGGTCTCCTCTTTGCCCATGAGCCTGTTCCTTCCCTCCAGGTGCTGTCATCGCTAGGGCTTGTACCGCTTGTTGACCAAAACATGAGAGAGAGACCTCTGTGCTCAGAGGTCAGAGGGTGAAGGCTGAGGATCAGTTATCAGCTCTTCCACCTTCAGGAAGGAGAGATGAAAGAGTAAGAGTGAGAGAGGAACAGACATGATGAAAGAGAGAGGGGGAGGGAGAAAGAAGAGGAAAGAGACAGACGGGGAGAGAGAGACACAGGGAGAGAAAGAATCAGAGTCAGAGACAGAGAAGGCATGAGACAGACACAGAGATAGGATGCGAGAGACGGAGAGGAGACAGAGGCACACACATTCAGGAAGAATAAAAGAGACAGGAGGAGACAGGAAGAAGAAAGAAAGGATGAGAGACACGGACAGGGAGAGCAGAGACAGAAAAACAATGAGACGGGGAGAAGACAGAGACACACAGAGAAGGAGAGACAGAGAGAGACAAAGAAAGGATGAGACAGGATGAGAGACAGATGGACAGGAAAAGGAGAGAGACAGAGAGAGAATGAAAAGGAGAAAGAGCAGAGAGACAAGGAGAAGAGAGACAGAGACATACACATGGAGAGAGAGGAGAGTCAGAGAGAGACAGATAAAGGATGAGAGAAGATAAGAGACAGATGGACAGGAGACAGAGATAGACAGAGAGAGAAAGAATGAAAGAGAGAATGAAAAAGAGAGAAAGGATGAGACATGGATAGGGAGAGGAGAGAGAGAGAGAGACAGAATGAAAGAGAGGAAGGTTGACAGAGACTGAGAAAAGACAGACACACAAAGAATGAGAGCGAGACAAAAGATGAGAGACAGTCGAGATAGAAGAGACAGAGAGAGAATGAGAGACAGAGAAGAAGGGGGGGGAGAGGAAAGGGGAAGGGGAAGGAGACACACAAACACAGACAGAAAGAGCCCCAAATCGCCTGCTGATCTGCGATAAGACGAGGTCGCTGCCCCCCTAGTGCCCGCACTGGGCTGCTGATAAGCCGCGGGCCGGATAAGTAGAATGCAGAACAATGCCCGTGATAAGTGGCTTTTGAAGGGGACAAAGTGCTCCTGGGGGCCGAGGAAAGACCTTTTCCGAGGTGGGGGGAGGGTGTGTTCGGGGCAGGGGCCCCGGGGAGGGAACGGGCTCCCCATGCCGGGAAGTCCCCAGGGCCGGCTGGGCCGCGTCTCGGAGGCCGTTCCCGGAGGCTGGCACCCCGAAGGCCGTTCCCGGAGGCTGGCACCCCGAAGGCCGTTTGCGAGCCCTCTCGGCCTGCCAGGAGTGAGGGGGAGTGAGAGGGGCTTTGGGAGAAATCCGGCCGAGGGCCCCCTCCCGTCTCCACTTTTAGAAAGCGGGGAGAGGAAGGGGGAGGGAAGCTGGCTTAGGGGAGGGAAGGGGAGCCAAGGGCAGCCAGAGAGACTGAGGCACCCGGCAGAGACCGCGCCGCGGAGAGAGCGCGGCAGAGCGAGACCTTCAGAAGTAGGTTTTGTTTTTAAAGAACCCCGAACCGGGGAGTCAGAGAGAGACGGATGGAGCCAGGAATCCGGCCGGGAGCGGCCTGCTGCAATTAGTCCAGGGCTCGGCCCGCCCCCCGGCCCGCCCCGCCCCCAGCCTGCCCTGCCCTCCCCCTCCCCACAGCGGGCTCCCCCCAGCCCAGGCTGGGCTCCGGCCAGAGCGCTTCCAGGCGGGATAATTGAAAGGAGCTGGGCTGGTCGCTCTTCAGGACAGAGCCAGGCGGGCGGCCCGGGGACCGTGGCACCCCCGCGTCCTCACCCTCGCACATCCAAGTGACACGCTCCCCCCCCACGTGGCCCCCCGCCCCCGCTCGCTGACCCTCCGCGGCCCCCCACGTCCGAGGGAAGGAGCCGGGCCGCCGCTGCCCCCGGACCGCCTTTGTGCGCGCAGGGGTTCGCCCCCATCCCCGTGTCCCGGGCCCATGGAGCCGGCCTGGACGCCGCGGCCGCTGGCGCTGCTGGCCCTCGCCACGCTGCTGGCCGCCAGAGGTAAGGAGCCAGGGCGGACTGGGGGTGGGGGCCGGGGCCGGGGGAGGGGGCGCGCCGCGGGGGAGGGGCGGCGCCGGGGCTCGAGCTCCTCACCTCCCCTTCTCCGGCCCCTCGGGGGCTCCCCCCGCGTCCCCTTTCTCCGAAGTTCTAGCACCTCTCCTCCAGCCCTCGGTCCCTGGTTCCGAACGGTGTCCGTCCTGTTGGGTCCCGGCTTCCTGCCCTGTCCCTTAGGCTCCCGGGCCATTGGCCCGAGCCGCGGACGCCCCCAGGTGCCTCAAGCTTTCCGGCCTGGTCTCTGCGCCGCCCCCTCGCCTCCCGCCGGCATGGCCCGCCATCCCCACTCGCTCTCTCCCCACCTTGCTCGGAGCTTTCTCTCACCTGTGTGACCTCGGGCATATCGTTTCCCGGTTGCCGGCCTCGGTTTCCCTATCTGTCAAAAGGGAGCGGAACTGGGCGATTTCGGGCCGCCCCACCCCCACCCCATCTTCCAAACTCTCTTCTTCCACCTCGTCACCCACCCTTCCCAGTGCCCAGGCATCCCTTGGCCCGGCTGTCTGTCTGTCCCTTGGCCCAGAGAGCCATCGGTGGGGCCCCTTCTCCCCGCCCGCCCCGCGGCTGTAAATCCCGTCAGGGAGGGAGCAGCTCCTCCCCGGGGGTCCTGCTTGCTGCGGCCCAGCTCTAATCTACAGAAGCCCTTCCTAGCTTTGTTATTAAAACAATTAAAGCCAGAAACCAGAACCGCTCCTGGGGAGGGGCTGGCAGAGTGGAGAGGAAAGGGGAGGGTCTTAGAGTCTGGGGGACAGAGCACATGGTTTCTTTCCCCTTCCCCGGGGCAACCTGGCAGGCTCTCCTTCCTTACTGGGGGGTCGGGAAGGGGCCGCTCTGGCGGCCTGACGGTTCTGGGCCTGGGGCACGGATGGCATTTCATGGACTCTCGTGTTTCTGATCTGTAAAATGGGCCAGCAATGCTTCCAGAATTTGGGATTGGGAGGCTGGTGGAGAGGGCGGCTGCAGGAGGGATGCTGTCTGTCGGAGCACTTGGAAACAGCCAGCCGGGCCTGGGGAGCTTTAGCCCCGGATTGCCTAGAATGCAGTCCCTGAGGTCCTTTGTCCAGTTCCGGGGCCAGGGCTGGGTGAGGGCCGTGACTGGCCCCCACCTCCAGGGAAGGGAAGACCCGGCACCTCAGGGTGCTGGGCCCGGGGCGTGCTCCTTCTCGGGCAGCCCAAGGAGGCGAGGCTGGGGCCGGGGCCAGAGGCCTAGGGCTCCACGGCCAGTGCTCCTGCTTTTTCTTAGGGACAAAGAACAGGGGAGCCTGGGAACAGGCACGGCCTCCATTTGCCTCCCTGGAGGTCTTAAGGCCGAGCTGGCTACCTGCTCGTCAGAAGGTTCTGCTTCACCCAGTGGTTCTTTCCCGGCCGGAGAGCCTCCCTTGTTCCTGCCCCTTTCTGGGCCTCAGTTTCCCCATGTGTAAGAGGGAAGGGGTGCACGCTGTGGTCCCTGTCAGCTCTGTCACCGGTTTTTAAAATGCAGCTGGGTAGCCCGGGCAGCCGAGGGCGGCTGGGCTCCTGGCAGCGGGCAGTGGCTTCCGCCCTCTGGCACGGCTTGCTGGGCCTGGCTGGGGAGAAATGGGTCATGGAGTAGGTGCCGGCCCCTTCCCCCAGCCCAGGCTGCTCACCAGGCAGAGGCCTGACCTCCAGGCTGACTGGGAGCTCCCCCCAAGGACAGGCCTCCCCCCTGCCCGGAGCCTTCCATTTATGGCCTGTGGGGGTGTTTCTCCCCAACCGTACGGGAAAAGCGATTAGGCAAGCCCAAAGGAGAGGGCAGCAGGGATCCCGGAGAGTCCCAAAGAGACCAACTGTCAGCAATCGATTTTTGTCATGTGTTTACATAACCTTGGAAGGGGCAATCAAAGTCCCCCTGCCCCCAGTCCCCAGAGCCTCCCAGCTCTGTCAGGTCAAGGCTTCGAGGCCGGGCCGGCCCAGCCCGGGGAATGCCTCAGGGAGCCCGAGGAGGGACCTGGCTCAGCCTTAGGGGAGGACTGGATCGAGGCGCAATGGCCAGGGTCCTCCTCGGTGACCCAGGATTAATAAACACACTCTGAACTCCTTTTCTGGAGATTTCTGGACCCACTGAGTTCGCTGGCTGGCAGGGAGGAGGCTGGGGCTGGAACCCCGATTCCACTGCTGGTGCCGGGGGTGCCGGGAGACTCCAGCCTCCCCCCTCACACGTGCTGGCTCCCTGGCCTGGCGGTGGGGAAATGACTCGCTGGGGCCGGGGACCCGGCTTCAAACCCATCTCTCCCCCTTACTACAGCCCGTGTGGTCTCCTCGCCAAATGCTCTAATTACTACGCAGGGCCGTCGGCCCTCCCCTTCTGAGTCTGAGTCCCAGGCTCTGAATTCTGGTTCTGCTCCCTACCGGTGGGAGCCCGGCCGAGCCATTTTCTCACCCCGAGACAGTTTCCTCCTCTGTAAGTTATGGGGAGGGGGTCCCGGCCTAGATTTCTGGCTCTAGATCTCAGCCCCTGGCCCTCAGGGACCTGGCTCAGTGCTGTCAGACCCGGATGGAAGGAAGGCCTGTGGGAACTTGGGGCGCCAGCAGCTCCTGCCCTCGGGCCTCTACTGTGAGCCCGGGCAGTGGGTGTTACCAGTGCCAGAGCAGCCTCCGAGGGTAGGGGCCATCTGGGGGGCGGCTGCTCCCAGATGGAAGGACCCTTCTGGGGGGGCGGCCATGGCCGCCCAGGGACAGGGACAGGGCCGGTGCTCTGGGAGAGCTGAGAGCTGTACGGTCCGGCCTCCGCCTGAACGGGAGGAACGCTCTGTAAGTGGCGTGGTCAGCCAGCTTTCTCCCAAGCCCCTGGGAGGGACGGCCCATCACGCCCCTCGGGAAACTCTCCAAGCCCTCGCTCGGAAGGCAGCCTGGCCCCGTGGGAAGAACACGGCCCGGTTCTGGAGAGAACCCAAATCCTGCCCCCATGCCCTGTGGCCCTGGCCACCGCTGCGTCTCCCCGACCTCACTCGAAATGAAGGGCTTGACCCGGACGGCTGCTGAGCCGTGGCCCGAGTTCGATGCAGACTCCTGCGGCCTCGGGTCTTGAGGGCCCCTTTACTGTGCCCACGTAGGGCCCGGCCGGCGGTGAGGCGACAGCACGGCTCCCCGCGTTCTGCCTGGCCCCCCTTTCCCGGGACTCGCCGCCCCGCTGGGATCACATCACGCAGAATCCCCACGGGGAAATACTTTGGTAAGGCCGTCCCCCTGTGGCGACGTCTCCTATCATTCCTCTCGGGAATGGGATCGTCTGGAGGCGGGCAGAGAGCGGAGCCCGGCCGTTTCGGGCTCGGGGGGTTTGGAGAGTGGGTGGTCAAGGGCTGCCTGGGGTTCCGGGCTGCCACATTCCTTCTGGCCGTCTAGAAGAATTTATGGCTCAGAAAATGCTCCGTAACATGATCTGGGCAAGGCAGAGCGCATCAGGGCTGAAAGAAAGCAGCTGGCCACAGAGCGATAGTATCGTGGGTGGGGCGGAGAGCTCCCCGGGCCCTTGGAAGGCCGTCCCTGAGCTCCTCCGTCCCCGTTTTACAGGGGTGGAAACCGAGGCCCAGAAAACCGCCCCCATTCCCTTAGCTCCCAAGGCTCAGGGCTGGGGGGCAGACCCCAGTTCCTGTTCCAACACCCCCTTGGTGTTCAGAATCACGGGGGAGGGGGGTGACTGGGCTGCCCATCAGCTCGGCCAGGCGGAAACAGCAGCAGGACCTGGTGAGCGCCACCTCCCTGAGGCTGTGGGAGACGGCACGGAGGGCATGGGGCAGGTTTGGGGGTTTAGGGGCTTCCTGTGCCTGGTGTTCTCTGAGCTTAGTGATGTGATTAGAGAGAGCAGGAAAGGGAAGTGGGAGAAAGAACAAAGGCTGAGGATTTTACTAGGAAACATGTGGTGGCTGTCAGCCCTCGAGGCAGCTCCCTACCCACCCCCAGCCCCAGCCCCAGCCCCACCAAGGCTTATTTAAGGCAGGCAGGCGGCTTGTGGCTTGGGTCTGGGTGGTTTGGGGGGGGGCAGCGCCAGCTGCGTGACCTTGGGCAAATGACTTTGTGCTAGAGGGCAGGGCTGGGGCAGAGGGGTTTCCAGATCTGGCCCTCCCCCCATGGGACACCCCTCTGCTTCGTGAAATCTTTGTGGGGATCTTTCGGGCCGGCAGAAGCGTGGCTCGTTCTGCATTAACTGTCCGGGGACACCGACGAGCCTTGGGCAGGCCAGACTTCGGATGTCTCGGATCTCTTTGCCTAGTTGATCCATCTATTTGATCGATCTGTTTGATCCATTTTGAAAAGGATTTTTTTCTCATTCATACAAGATTACTCAGTAAGCACCGGGCATCGGCAGCGGGGAGCTGTCTGACGGACAGGGGGCTTGGGAAGAGGGCACCGGTCGGTGGATGATGCTCATTGCCCACCTGTGGTTGTCAGGCCCTCTGTTCCAGAGTCTAGAAAAGGAGCCGACGGCTAAAAAGCTGTGACGAAGCCCGGAGAGAGGCGATCACCTCTGAAAAGTCTTTGTGAGCCTGGGCTTAATTCTTGTGCAACGTTCAGGGCCTCAGGGTGGTGTGGTGAGCAGGGCCCCAAATCTGGAGGCAGATTTAGTGTCGAATCCCAGTTCTCTTCTTTAGGGCAAACCATTCCCTCCCTCCGGACCTCGGTTTCCCCATCAGTCAAAAGGGGGAGCTGGACTAGGTAATCCCAAAGACTTTCCAGGGAAGACAGCCTTGAAGGGCAGAGAGAGGTTTATGTGGTAGAGGCAACAGAAAGCCTCCCCCAGCTTCCTCCAGCTTTGGAAACCTGTTGTTGAGAGCGGCGGAGCCCCGGAAGCCGGGCCATCCTTGCTCTCAGGCCGATGTGGGCTGTCGGGCGTGGGGTTTGGGGACCCATCGATTCGCCAACCAGTCCCTGATGTATTCCTATGTGCCAGGAGCGGCCGTGACCTCCACCCTTGCCCTGTGGCATAGACCCTGCCCAAGTATTAACAATTATTTGCTCCTCTGGCCCTGAGGCTTTCTTGGGATGGTGGCCAAGGCTTTCCACAAGCTGGACTCCCCCGGGTTTGCAGACTTCTTTTCCCGTGACCCTTCTCTGCTGTCTCTGATGTGGCTCACCTGCCTGGCTCTGCCCCTCTGCACCGGGACCCCTGGCATCCGGCAGGGGGCCTCCAGCTCCCCCATCCTCCAGAGCAGGACCCTTTGCTCTTAGGAAAACAAATTTTTGCTCTTAAAGTTCTATTGATTTCTTAACAAGGGGCTTCCCAAGAAGGAAGGGAGCAGGAGATCGGAAGGCTGTTCATTGAACAAACCTTGGTCAGGCGCTAGTGTGGCAGACCGCTGGGCTCAGGGGCGAGAGTGAAGGCCGCGCCCTCACAGGGCTTCCATTCCTCGGCGGGCGCTGCCCGCCGCCCCGAGGCTCCAGACCTGACCTCGCCTGCCCACCGGCTTCGCGGAGCGTTTGAGCCTGCTTGTAGAGCCCTCCTCCTCCCAGCGTCCCCAGGGCGTCCCAGGCAGCTGACCCGGTCCGGTGCTGTCTCTCTGCCGGGTCCCGCTCTCTGAAAGGCAGCCCAGCCTGGGGGTAGCGAGCCAGCCCTCCCGAGCGTCAGGGGAAGGAGCCGCGGCGGCCCTGGCTCCCCGCAGCGGCCCTGGCTCCCCGCAGCCCAGCACTTGGCTTTGCTCCCGAGCCCCCTCTTGGGGCCTCAGCCTTCCCATCTGCGCTTGGATCGGGCCGAGGGCTCGGGCCGGGGAAGTTGAGGCCCAGAGAAGGGTTTGGCCGAGGTCACGGGCCGGTCAGAACCGGATCTGAGCCCAGATGCGCTGTCCTGCCGAGCCGGAGGGCGGAGCTTGGAGCGGGTGGTCCCGGGGCCCCTGGGAGGATTCCCCGCCGCCAGTGACCAGAGCGGCTCCGAGCCGTCCGAGCGCCAGAGGGGTCTCCTCCTTCTTGGCGGCTCTAGAAAGGGCCGGGCTTTTGGTCGGGCTCCAGGGCCTGGGGCGCCGCAGGGGGAGGGGAGGAGGCTTAGATGTCCCTCCAAGAGGTTTTGTTTGGAGCAGACCAAGCATGATTCCAGCGGGGGTGGGCCGGGTCGGGCTGCGGCCCAAGGGGGGAGGGTCCGTGGCCGAGCTCACAGTCCCGGGCTGCTTTGTCTCCTCTGCCCCAGGGGAGCCAGCCCAGCTCTGTCCGTGGTGCCCCTGGGATGGGACGCCCATCTGGGCGGGCGGGGCTTTCATTATCCACCTGCCCAGACTGAGGACTTCCCCCAAAGCCTCCTTGGCCTCTAGCACGGAGGGGGAGGGGCTGGATCCCTGCGCGGCCTCCCTGCCCGAGCCCAGAGTCCTGCGCCCACCGGACCGGGACCCTCCGGGAAGCGCCATCTCCTTCCCGGACGGCGACAGAGGGCCTTCCCCCCTTTGGGGGTTTATTTGGTTTTAAAGTTGGGCCCATCAGGTTTTCAGGGGCTCTCCTGGGTCCAGACCTCCCCTGCACGTGTCCGGTGAGCTGACAGTGCTGGCGGGTCCAAAGCCTGCCTCTCTGGCAAGCCTCAGTTTCCCCGCCTGTGAATTAGAGCTGACGTAGCGCAGAGGGCCGCGATGGGGCTCACGGGAGCCGACGGACACCCGTGGACAAGGACGCGTCCGTGCGTGGGTCTCTCCGTCACCAACCACTAGGCGCTCTGTGGGGGTGGGCTCCTAGTGGCCGGAGAGCTCGGGGCCTCAGCCCCTACTACGGTCAGAGGAACAAGCTCTCCCACCTTGGAGGCGCGTTCTCTCCTCCGCGGGGCTGAGGGAGCCCCTTCGCTAAGTCCGCCCTCCCAGACGGCTCCACGGGGCTTCGGCCCTTCTCCGGCCGGGGAGGCCACCTGGCCCTTCAGGGCAGCCAGCAAAGAGCCCGTGAGCTTCCTGTTTGCTTCTTTCCCGCTCCGAGGTCGGGTCCCCTGCGCTCTGTGCCTGAAGCCACAAACGATCAAAGGGCTCGGAATCCTTTATAAAGGAGCCAGGAAGCTCGTGCTCTCCTCTCTCCTCGGGGTGCCGCCTCCTCCTGCAGCTGGCCTGAGACCCGCGCCTGCCCGGCCCCCAGCCGAGGCCCCCAATCAGCCTGGGGGCAGGGGAGGCTCCCCAAGCTCCTCCTGGCGGGGGCTCCTCACAGCCCTCTCAGAGCTTCCCCCAGCCACCTCTGCACAACGTCCCCTGCACCTCCTGGACTCCCCGCCTCAGGAAGGGCCTTCGGCCATCTGGATCACCCCCAATTGTCTGAAGTGAGCCCAGGAGGGAAGGACCTCACGAGCCCTTACGGGAGGAGTCTGCTCCTTCCCAGGAGAGATGGCCTCATTCTTTGTTCTTGGATTCCCAGCACTGGCCAGTGCCTGGCCCATAGTAGGTGCTTCCTCAGTGCCTGGCCCATAGTAGGTGCTTCCTCAGTGTCTGGCCCATAGTAGGTGCTTCCTCATTGCCTGACCCTCAGTAGGTGCTTCCTCAGTGCCTGGCCCTCAGTAGGTGCTTCCTCAGTGTCTGGCCCTCAGTAGGTGCTTCCTCAGTGCCTGGCCCATAGTAGGTGCTTCCTCAGTGTCTGGCCCATAGTAGGTGCTTCCTCAGCGCTTGGTGATTGATTATATTACGTGATCCTTTCCAGCTCTCAGTTTCCTCAAGTGTAAAATTGGGATAATAACAGGACCTGCCTCCCAGGTCATTGTGAGGCTCCAATGAGATAAGAGCTGTAAAGTGCCTGGTACACAGTAGGTGTTATATAAATGCCTTTTCACTTCCCTTCCCCAGTGGAACAGGAAGGAGGTAGATCTGTTCCCTGTCTAGGCTCTCCACCTTCCCAGATGTTGTCGATATTACAACTTCCTCCTGGAGTGCTTTGCGGTTCTTCCCTCCGAAGAGGGAGAAAATAACCATTTGTCACGTTTCACATTTATAAGGTACTTGGGGCCTCCTGGATGCGGGAAAGCCCAGTGAGGGGCACGGGCCTCCCAGGCTGGCTGGCTCGGGACCAGCTTTGAGGTCCGGCCCACTCCCACCCAGGACATTTTTTAAAGGCTGAGCCAGAGGGCCGGCACGTGTGTCTGGTATCTGCCCCATGTTCTCACTGTTCCTTTGCGGGCCTGTCCCCCTCCCCAGGAGGGCAGGGACCACTCGCTTTGGACGGCAGCAGGAGAGGCTTCCAAGCCCCTTCCCTAAGGCCGCTGTCCCCAGCCACCGCCTCCAGGCCCGGGGCCCTACTGCTTCCCTCCCCGTCTCGCAGGCTTCCCGCAAGCTTAATCCTGGGGCTGCTGGCTGAGGGCAGGAAGCCTGGGAAAGGCTTCGGAGGCCTCTGAAGGGCCTTAGGCTCCCCCAAACCCAAGCTGTGGAGGAAGGGATGGAGGCTCCATTCCCAGATGTTTGCCATTTGGCTAAGCTGGGAACAAGTCCTGGAGGAGCAGATGGGCTACCCCGGGACGCCGCCCGGCCATTCATCATCCCGGGCCTCGTGGAGACTGCGTGATCTCCTGGGGCCGCCCGCGGCTGGGGGCGGGGAGGCTCCTGCAGACTCCCTGCCTGGTACTGCCAGGGCGCTGGCACTGGGGAAGGGCGCCCAGCAGAGAGCTGGGGAGAAGTCGGGAAAGGAGGCAGCGGAGGCTGGAACACTCAGGCTGTCTGGGGGAGGGAGGAGGCAGGGGAGGCTGGAACACACTCAGGCTGTCTGGGCTGAGCTCTCACCAGTCCCCTCAGAGGGTGGTGGGTGGAGGTGTCTCCAGCGTAAGAAGGATGCAAGAAAGCCTTTGTAGGGGGCAGCTAATCACTTCCCAGAGCTTCTGTTCCCTCATCTGTAAAATGGGTCTCTGAACTCCCCCCTGGCTTGGGTCATCTCCTCACATGGCCAGCCCTGTGAAGCGAGTGCCACGGGATCATTATCCCCAGTTTACGGATGAGCAAACCGAGGCAGCGTGGAGTGACTTGCCCAGATTTGGGGTCTTCCTGACTCTGCGGAGCCGCCCGCTGCGAACCCCCTAACGGGCGGGGCCCCTGCGGCAGCGAGCCGCTTGTTCATCATTTCTCTGTCAGGGTGAGCGGCCCGCTTCATCATGGAGTCCTGGGTGGCCCTTGTGCTGAGCAGACTCTTTCAGGGACTTTTCCAGGGCACCATGTGGGGGGGTCCCACCGGTGGTCCCTCCTCCAGGGTGCCCGGGCGTGGGGGCAGTCGCTGTGTGGAGAGGGGAACCTGGTGCTGGAGGGTGGAGGCCAGGCTTCTGCATGGGGGACTCCAGGCCCAGACTCGACCGCGTGTCGTGGGGACGGCCTCTCCGCACCTTCTGCCTCAGACACTTTTGCCCTAGCTCTGTTACTTAACTGGGTCTGCCTCGGTTTCCCCCCCTGTAAAATGGGCCAATGGCACCTACTTCACGGGTTGGTATGAGGCGCCAGTGAGATCATGTATGTGGACGGTACGTTTCAAACCTTAAAACACCCGAGAAATGTCAAGCTGTTGTCAAGATTCTGCGGGTCTTTAGATCTGGGCCATTGGTCTCTGTCCTTGGTCCTGCCCCGGTCCATCCCCACACACAGACTCTCACGTACATACACCTGTGTGTGTATACTTGTAACAGAGGGTATGGGGGCTTCCTTAAGGAGCCTGAGAATGGCCCAGAGTGAGGGGCAGGGCGGAGGGTGGCCACGGGCCTGTGGGGGACGCGGGGCCACAAGGCCCGAGGCTGCGGCTTCAGCTTCCCGCGGGACCCGGGCTGTGGGCCGTCACTGTGACTGCACCCCTCCTCCCCCCCCCCCCGATTCCCCCCCCACCCTCTGCTCCCTCTCCGGGCGGGTCTCCTGATCGCACTGGCCCCAGCCTGCGGCAGGAGGGCTGCGTGATGGAGGCAGGATTCCGAAAGAGCTTGGCAGGCCAGAATTAACCAGCTGGAATTTAAGAGGGATTATTAGATTATTGCAAAGTCCTCTGCTTGGGTTACACAAGGCGTTCTGCAGGGAAGCGCCTCGAGGGGAGGGGGGCAGAAAGGGCCCTGGGAGAGGAGAGCCGGGGCCGCTGGGAGGAAGTCTGGGGCACCCTTGCCATCGTGCCGATGAGCTCCATCAGAGCCCTCTGTGACCCAGGAAGAGCAGGCTGGGCGGGGTGGGCTCAGGGGCCTGGGGGCAGGGGAGGGAGGAAGCCCACACCGCCGTCCGGCTGCCAATAAGTTAATGAAATATTTGGCCTCATGAACAGAAGCCCAGCCCTTAGCAAAGGGGAAGAGCCCCGGCCCCCTCTGCCTTGGGCGGGCGGTCCCCGCGGCACCAGGTACCATTCGGGGACTGCATTGTAGCAAGCGCGGGGGTCGGCACCAGGTCCCAGGAGGAAAATGCCAGCAAGAGAAGACTTGGGGTAGGGACAGCTTGGGGAGAAGGGATCGCTGCTCCCAACTGTATCTTCAGGGAGCATCCAGAACACAGGTCACTGAGGGGCAGGTTTCAGCGCAATGTAAAGGAAACCCTTCTTTCTAAAATAATTTATAGTTAATAACACAATAATTATAATATTTAAATTTTTTGCTATTTTGCAATAAACAGAGATATTCCAAATACAAAGAGAAAAAGAGGATTGTATATGAAACTTTAAATTTCATCATTTACAATCTATTAAAATGAGTGTGTGCACATGTGTATACACAATTTGTTTACGTACACATATACACACATATATATTCCATTAAGCACGTTATTTCCACACAGTCTTGACTATTTGTGTTGGCCCTGAATTGCTGGTCTCTTCTGTGTTTCCCTTAAATGTTTCATTGATATTTTCTTCCCCTTTTTTGGCATTGTTTTAACTACCCCCACCCTTCTCTCCCACCGATCCTTCCTGCTTTCCCCATACTCCTTTCCAACAAGTTATCACAGTCAAACAAAAAATATTCTCTCCATTGGCCACATCTGAAAGTATGTGAGTCTGAGCCAATTTATACAATTTATTGTGTAATCATCATCTTGATCCTGCCCACTTCAGTCTTCCTTCCCTTTTATCATTTTTATAGCGTGGTCGTGTATTCCATTACATTCTATAATTGGTTTAACCGTTCCCCAACCGATGAGTAACCTCTTGGTTTCCACTTCTTCCCCCTACCAAAAAGAGCTACGATAGAGATTTCCGTGCAGATGGGGTCCTTTCCCTCTTCCTCTTTCTGCTCCTGTAACCCTCTTCCTGCGCTGCTCTCTCTTCCTCTTTCTTCTCTAAATCTGTGTCCCGCTATGAAGTCTCACTTCTCTGGATCAGAACTTCCTTCAGCCCTTTCTTTGTTTGGGAGTTTTTGACACCTCTTCCCGCCATGGTGAGATTGTGTGTATTGGGGCCATCTGAATTGGGGTCTTACAATATTTAAAATAATAACAGCTTGCACCAATGTCGTGCTTACAAAGAATAATAACCTTGGGAGGTGGGTGCTGTGATTATTCTTATTTATGGATCAGGAAGCGGGCAAAGGTCAGTGACTCGCTCACCAGGCCGGGAAGTAATTGAGGATGGACTTGAACCTCATTGGTTTTCATTCCCACATGACTCTGTGTCCCCCATGGAGGTCTGATGGGCAGAGAGGGCGGCAGTGAAGGAGTCATGGGCTTTGGTCTCTCTCCAGTTGAAATTAGATGGGGCAGAGATACAGAGTCCATCTCCCTGAGGGTCTGGCGTCGGCCCCTTTGTTTGTCTCATCCATCGGGTCCAAGGAACATTTGCTAAAAGGTTAGTCACTGTGTTGGCTTTGGCCTTGGAACCAGTAAACAAAGCTCGGTGCTGGACCAACATGTGTTCTGCATCAATGACTGGGCTGGGATCAACCTGTCCTCCCACCCTCACACAGCATTTGTTGATACTTTGGAGAAATGAAAGCTATTGTCCTCAGGACCACATCCCGGCGCTACCCATTTGAATTCAGGTTGCTAATTGGGCCTGCCTTGTGCCGGGTCCTGGGCTGGAAGCGTGGGGTTAAGGGAGAAGTTGGGCTTTTATGGCAATGAGCGGCTTGGGGTCACTCCAAACTCGCATCTCCTCAGACAGCACGCAGCTAAGTATCTCCTCTTCCTCTTCATCCCATTGTATTCTGCATCCGAAGCCCTGGGCCCAGAGAGATGTCCCTATGGACTCGGGTACAAACCCTCTCTCCAGTTACTTTCACAGTCTGGGTACTGTATGGTATTTTTCATCCACTTTGTTTTTTTAGTGTGGACAGTTAGATCAATGTGATGAGGATTTGTACCAGAGGGAACATCACTGGTTTTTTATGTTGTGGGACCATTCTTAACTAGACTCATTTTGTTGATGATCCCAGAGGTCTGTCCCCAGCTTGCCCTTCCCCTCCCTGGGCGTTCTCTGTAAAAAGAGACTTGAGTGTCTCTGGATGGAGGCAGCCCACCTCATGGCCCTGCTCTCCAGGGGGCTGTCCTCTGTCCTAAGATGCAGCCCACCTCATGGCCCTGCTCTCCAGGGGGCTGTCCTCTGTCCTAAGATGCAGCCCACCTCATGGCCCTGCTCTCCAGGGGGCTGTCTTCTGTCCTAAGATGCCCACCGTAGGTCCTGTCCGAGACTAGCCCCAACGGTAACAATGCTCTGTTCCAAGGAAGGCTGCCAACCACCGCCATGCAGGGATTGTCCCGACTTGGCCTCTGAAAAGTCATTCATTAGTAAGAAAATGTCACGCTGATTCTGTTCCAAGCTCGGAAGGGCCCACTGCGAGGAGAATGGTCAGTTCCCAGAAACCCCCAGCAGGCGCATAACCTGTGGGAACACTCTCTGGATTCCCACATCAGCTGCCTGGGGAAGCTGTGCCAAGAAGAAGGGTAAATAAGGCAGATTGGGGGTGGGGGCTAGCAGCTGAGGACGGCCAGGAGCAGAGGGAAGGGCACCAGGTTTGGAGATAGAGACCACGGCTGGCCTGGGACACCTTGGCATGTGCCCAAGAGGTTATGAAGGTAGGGCTGGTTTGAAAAAGGCCCGGGTACCTGCCAACAGAATGGTGTGAATGGGGGGCTTCATTTGTCCCTAAAGGCCATTCCTGTGCTGACCCTCTGTTCCCTTTTATCCCGTCTTCCCTACCCCTGATGTGCGAAGGGTTGGAGCCCCTGCTCTAGCAGGGTCAGCAGAGGGAGCTGGGGAGCTTACACATATTTGGCAGGGAATGGGGGTCTTGGGGTGGTTGGGGGTTCTGGTGTTTGGTCTCTCTATTGGCTGGAGTAAGTGCGCATCAGGGTCCAAGCAGCGTTTGATGAGTGTGGCCCAAAGAGCCAGTCCCCAACGTGCTTCTCAGGGACAGCAGTGTGGAGCATTTCACTTCCTGTTGTAGAGGTGGACGTGAAATCTGACCCTACCCAAATGTCCACGGAGGCTCCTTATCCCCTCTAAGGTAAAATACAGAATCCAGCCAGGGGCTGGTGTTCGAGTTCCTCCTCAAATGAGTAGCTGTCCATCAATTGGGAACTGGCTGAACAAGTTGTGGCACATGAAGATAATGGAATATTATTGTTCTATAAAAATGACGAACAAGCTGATTTTAGAAAGACCTGGGAAGATTTATATAAACTGACACCGAGCGAAACAAGCAGAACAAGGAATACATTGTGCACAGTAACGGCAAGAATGTACCATTATCAAATATGAAAGGCTTGGTTCTTCTCAGTGGTCCAGTGATCCAAAACAATCCCAGTAGATTTGGACCAAAAAAATGCAATCTGTATCCAGAAAAAGAACTATGGAGACTGAATATAAATCGACACATGCTATATTCACTTCTTTCTTCTGTTTTTTTAAATCTCTCCCATGGTTTTTCCTTTTGTTCTGATTTTTCTCTCCTAACATGATTTATAAAGCAATGTGTATTAAAAATAAGTAAAAAAGAAAATAAATAAACTTTGTTTTAATAGAAAAAATCAAAATAAATACAAAAAAATGAACAAACTTTGTTTTAATAGAAAAATGAAAATAAATACAAAAGAAAAAATGAATAAACTTTGTTTTAATAGAAAAATGAAAGTAAATACAAAAGAAAAAATGAATAAACTTTGTTTTAATAGAAAAATGAAAATAAATACAAAAGAAAAATGAATAAACTTTGTTTTAATAGAAAAAAGGAAAGTTCCTCCATCCTAAACTTTTCTATTTTAATTCCTTACAGACCTTGGTGTGTGCTCCATTTCAATCTAAGATGCCTTCTCATTACTCTCAGCACAGCATCCTCCCAGTGTGGAACATGCTTCTGTAGAGACTTTGCCCTTTAGCTCCTTTGCTGGGACTTTCAAAGGTCTTTCTTGACCTTTCTCTCCACCAGCTCCAGATTGTAGATTGGTGCTATCTCCTACCCGAAAAGTTTTTATGTCACTTTGAGTTCTTCCCAAAGAACATAAGCTCCTTGAGGGCAGGGACCTTTTCTTTTTGAAGGATGTTTACTTCTTTTTTTTCCAATTTTAAGAATTTTAATTTAAATTTTGAGTTTCAAATTCTATTCCTTCTCTACCTCTTCCTCCCTGAGATGGTGTGCAATCAGATGTTATACTTGTGCAATTATGTAAAATATTTCCCTATTAGTCGTTTTATACAAGAAGACTTGAACAAAAGAAAAAAATCAAGAGAAAAATGGCAATACTGATGGTAGATAGGATGCCTTATCATTAGTCCTTTAGGATTGTCTTGGATCATTGTATCGCTGAGACTGGCTAAGTCATTCACAGTTTTTCATTGTAAAAATACATTTCCTCTGTCACTGGGTACAATGTTTTCCTGGTTCTATTTATTTTACCATGCATCGGTTCATGTAAGTCTTTCCAGGTTTTTCTAAAATCATCTTGTTTATCATTTCTTATAGCACCATGATATTCTATTACATTCATATACCACAACTTGTTCCCCAATTGGTGAGCATCCCTTTGATGTCCAATTCTTGGCTACCACAAAAAGAGCTGCTGTATTTTTTATAAATAGGTCCTTTCCCGTTTTTTGGAGGTCTTTGGGATGGAGAGCTAGCAGTGATGTTGCAAGAACAAAGGGTATGGACAATTTTTGAGAAGAGCAGGGACATTTGAAAATAACCCTGGAAAACAGTCTAAGTAGATGTATAAGGATAGCCTCCTGCATTAGTGAGGGGACTTCCATCATGGAGGACATCCTCCATCCTCCAAAGGTAGATGCCCCTTTTCCCGTGCTCATTGCCGTGGATGTTCCCAAGTAGCAAAATAGGGATAGCCTCCTGCATTAGTGAGGGGACTTCCATCATGGAGGACATCATCCATCCTCCAAAGGTAGATGCCCCTTCTCCCGTGCTCATTGCCGTGGATGTTCCCAAGTAGCAAAATGCTAACAGCCTCACCTGCTTTGCTCCTCCCTGCAGTGACTGCAGATGTTCTGTTGGAAGACTGCTGCGCCGATGGAAATAGGCTGGCCACCCAGAAACGAGACTGCTCCATACCCTACGCTTCCGAATCCAAGGAATGCAGGTACACGGCAGCCCACTCTCCTCGGGGGTGATGGGCACTGCACCTCAGACCAAGGCTCCCTTCCTGGCCCATCAGGTGATGGCCTAGAGGGATAGATCCCTCCTCTTCTCCCCTCCCACCCCCCCAGAGTGTAAGCTCCTGGAGCTTTGTCACTGCAGCCTCAGCACCTAGGACAGTGCTCGGTACCCTCAGGTAAAGGCTTCCTGAGGGACCAAGGGACACAAGGCAACAGAATGATCGTTATGCTCGATGATCTAGTAAAATGACAGATTTATGGAAAATAAACTTAGGAAAGAGAGGGATTTCTCAGGGGCCTTCTTTCTCCCCTGTTTACCTGCCCCAGAGCAGGAGGCACAAGCACCCGATTCTCTGGGGCTTCCCAAGAGACTCTGGGGTGGAAAGGGTTCCTCCCGCTCCAGTTCCCTTGGCCACCATTTCCACGTTTCATTGTACCGACTCTGAGGAAAGTCTGCTGGGCCCTAGCCCTGACCAAGGAGGCTGAAATCTGAATTTAACAAATTCTTGAGGAGTCAGAGTTGGGGTAAGCCAAAGGCGAGAAAAACAGGAAACGTGGATTATTGGGATGTTGGAAGATCAAATGTTTATGATTCAAAGACCATCAGATAAGGGGGGCCAGCTGGAACTGAGGATTGAAGGGAGGGGGTGGTGTGCGCCAAGTAAGGATCTGAGAGGGGCCCCTGGTGATCCTGGAGTCGTGTGTGTGTGTGTGTGTGTGTGTGTGTGTGTGTGTGTGTGAAAGAGAGAGAAAGATGGAGATACAGCATTATGGGGGTGTGTGTGCATGAGTGTGTGTGTGTGTGTGTGTGTGTGTGTGTGTGTGTGTGTGTGAAAGAGAGAGAAAGATGGAGATACAGCATTATGGGGGTGTGTGTGCATGAGTATGTGTGTGTGTGTGTGTGTGTGTGTGTGTGTGAAAGAGAGAGAAAGATGGAGATACAGCATTATGGGGGTGTGTGTACATGAGTGTGTGTGTGTAAATGCATGTGAGCGTGTACATATTTGCTCTCTAACAGATGAGAGGGAAGACAATTAGAACCGGAACCATTCCTAGAGCCTGAGCAGAATCTATTGATCCTTTGCTGATACTGGTGCCTGTTCATCGATGACAGATTTTAGAAATGAGAAACCCCAGGTGCAGGGAGTCCCTCAGGGACTCCCAGCTGGCCATGGGATGAGCTGAGCCGAAGACCTCAGTGTTACCATCCTGTTGGCCCCCGATGCTTTCCCAAATCACAGGGCAATAGAAAGTTCTGATGGGAAAGGAGGTTAGAGATCATTTGGCCCCAAAGCTCAGGGATGGGGGGAAAGGCGGTGAGACTGGTCCTGGCCCTGACACCCCCTGTTCTAAGGCTCAGTTGAGCCTATAGCAGCTGTGCTCATATGACCTGTGCCCTACTCCCCATAGCTCTCATCAAAGGAGACAAAGGAGGCAATTGTTAAGGACAACATTGTGCCTGGTATACAATGTGTGCTTAATAAATGCTCGAATCCTCCCTTCTCCCCCCTTCCCCTAATTTCCCTTGGCAGAATGGTGCAGGAGCAGTGCTGTCAGAACCAACTGGAGGAGCTGCACTGTGCCACGGGCATCAATGTGGCCCACGAGGGGGACAGCTGTGACACCCCCCATAACACTTCCAGCTTCGAAGCCAAGTTCATCAAGGTGAGCAGCCCCTCTTCCTCCCTGCGTCCCCTGGAAACCCTGCTCCTGAGCCAGCTGCTCACTTTGGGGAAGCCCAGGAGGCTCCCTCCTGAGCCCTTTCTCTCTCCCTCCCCACCCTATCCTGGGGCACCTCCAGGCATCATAGTCCCCATTCTGCCCTGCGTCCAGTGCCCAAACGGGCCCAGGGCAGGAGGTCTGAGCTGCGTTTCTGAGAGGGGTCCAACAGGTAGCAATGGTTGGGGCCAGACCCCGAGACGCCTCATCTCCCTTGTCACCTCGCGTCCCATTCTCTGTCCTGCTATTGCCAAACACGTGCAAGCTCAGGAAAAGGAGGGGATGCTGGCCAGCTGGGTCTGTGGTCACCAGGGGAGAGGGCCAGAGCCCCTTGTGCACCCTATGGGAACTCTGGGGTCCAAAGGACTGGGTTCAAATTCACCTTTGAGGCACCCCCTGATGTGACTTCAGCAAAATCCCTTTGCCTCCCTGGGCCCTGGATTTCCTCATGTGAGATGAGAGGGCAGGACTGCCTGGCCTGCAAGGGCACTGCCAGCTCTGGGGCCCTAGCTTTCCTTTTCTTCTTCTACTACCAGGGAGAATGGGATGGCATGGGGTGTCTTTTCTGGGCTCAGGGCTTGAGAAGAGATTCAAGGGCATTTATCCCATCATCCAGAGCAGCTTTCTAAGTGCTGGCACCATCCCTGTCTGTGGCCATGAGAGCCATCTCTGCTCAGGGTGCCGATAGTCATGGGCACCATCCCTGCCTACAGTACACCAAAAGTCATGGGTGCTGTCCCATCGCTACCCATAGTGCGCAGTCACGAGCTCTGTCTCTGCCCACAGTGTGCCAGTGGTCATGGGCACCATCCCTGCCCACTGTGCAGCAAGCGGTCATAGAGCCCTACTTTCTTTTCTTTTCTTTTTCTTTTTCTTTCTTTTTTTTAGTAATTAGAACTTTATATTGACAGAACCCCTGCCAGGGTAATTTTTTACAGCATTATCCCTTACACTCACTTCTGATCCGACTTTTCCCCTCCCTCCCTCCACCCCCTCCCCCAGATGGCAAGCAGTCCTTTACATGTTAAATATGTCACAGTATTTCCTAGATACAATATACGTGTGCAGAACCAAACAGTTGTCATAGAGCCCTACTTTCAAAGGCCTCTAAAGGAGATGCCGGCTGTTCACGAATGGGGTTCTTGGTGGGAACACCAGCCAAGGTCCAGGCTCAGAGCTCCTTTCCAGGTGCAGGATTCCAGGCTCTCTGGCATTCCTGGGTGGGCTGAAAGGGGTCTCACACGTTGGCTCATGCCCCCACACCTATCCAAGCCAGGGGCTGTTTTTTCTTTTGGGATTGTGCCAGTAGACCAGACTCTGGATTCTGCTGAGAACATCTGAATGCCTGAGCCTCGATTTCCCAAAGGGCCGGGTCTTTCCCAGAATAGGTCAGTGAGAAAGGATCTAGAGAGAGGTGCCGCTTTGAAGGGGATTGATCCAATGCAGATGTGGTGATTCTGTTTTATAGAATGTCAGAGCTGGGAGGGGCCTGGGAACAGGGGATGTCAGAGATGGGAGGGGGCTTAGGACAGGGAAGATCAGATATGAGAGGGAACCTAGAACAGGGGATAATGAGCTGGGTAGGCCCTTAGAACAGGGGATATCAGAGCTAGGATGGAGCCTAAAATAGGGGATGGTAGAGGTGGGAGGGGTCAGCCGTATTATTTGGCTCTTTCCCCTCTTTTTATGGATGATGAAATAGAGGAAAGGGATTTGCTGCTTGGATAGTAAGGGACACAATAATCTGGACTAACACGAGGAATTGGACACACTGCTATTGTATATCTGCCTTATCCCTTCCCCCAAATTCTGGAGGAGGGGCACTCTGTGTTTGTTATTCCAACAGATTCCATCTGAATTTGTTCCTTGTTCTCTGTCATTTTGCCC
The DNA here is from genome assembly GCF_016432865.1 of Antechinus flavipes. NCBI lineage: Eukaryota > Metazoa > Chordata > Mammalia > Dasyuromorphia > Dasyuridae > Antechinus > Antechinus flavipes. Next base: position 295,768,739 of record NC_067402.1, on the reverse strand, counting down.
AATCCCTGGGGCTGGGACGTGGTGCTCTCTCTCAGGCTCTCTCTGGCTGGGACGGCTGTAACTTCCAGAGGTTACAAGCCAGCTTCCAACCCAGGGCTAAGGGTTCCTAGGATTAGCAAGACAGAAGTCGCCCCTGCGCGATCCAGTTCCCTTTAAGCCTGCTGCCCCGATGGAAGCCAACCTGCCCCTTTCCCAGAAGTTTGTCAGTTCTGTGTGTCGGGAGGTATCATACAGGGAACGAGGGCCAGTCGGTCTGGCCCCTCGTGCCGGAGTCGGAGGAGGATGCTCTTGGGCAGTGGAGGTTGGACGAGACATCCTCTCAAAGCCTGTGCTTGTAGGTCTGAGGAAGGTCAGCTGAGGTGTCTCTGGGGAGCCGTGTCCTCAGCCAGGGGCCTGCCTTCATCCCTGTTTTTGAGAACCAGCAACATCTGAATGTTTCCAGCTACTCCTTACCTCCCACTGTGGGTCGAGATGAAGCGGGACCGGGAGGAAATAAGTTTTGGAAAATTAGATCGAGTCCAGTTGGCTGAGTCCCGGGAATGTTGGATGGGGAGATCAATTCTCCTGAAGTCAGTTTTCCCATTTGAAGCGATTATGGTTTGAGTAAATGCCTTTTACCCAGCAAACCTCTCAGCCTGTGCAGCCGGAGGCCAGGGGCGGGGGCCGCTGTCTGCCCGGGATTGCCTGCGATGGTCAAAGGGGAAGGAGCCTGCGATAATGGGAAGTCCGAGCAGATGTCTGGGGACTTGAAAGGAGGAGGAAGCACTCTGTGATTACAGCCTCGATCTCCATGATCCCCTTGATCCAGGGACCGCTCACTAGAGCTGGAAGGGCCCATCATGGGCGTCTAGGCCAGGGGTGGTGTTTTATAGATAAATAGACTGAGACCCAGCGGGGGTGGTCTGCCCAAAGGGGACATCTGATGTAAACGGGAGGGTCAGGACCGGCCCTCGGCTCCTCCTTGCAGGTCTGCGCCACAGCCTCTGAAGCAGCCTAGGCTGGTGGGAAGGGTTCTGTCCTGAGACTCAATCCCCAGGTCTGGCCCAGGACCCTAGAGGAGCTTGGGAGCCTCCCCGCTCCAAGGCCACGCTGCTGGTGCCAGACTCCGTTATTTCCTGGAAGCCGTTACTGACTTTTCCCTTGTTTTTGGCAGAAATGCTGTCACTGCTGCCTGCTGGGGAAGGCCGCCCAAGCCCAGGGCCAGAGCTGCGAGTACAACCTCATGATTGGCTACCAGTGCGGCCTCGTGTACCGGGCGTGCTGCGTCAAGGGCCAGGAGACGTCGGAGCTCGCCCCTGGGGACGTCGCGGTGCCCCCGGACACCAGTAATGCTCTCTCTTTATCCCTGGCCACCTGTGGCCGTCCCGATGGCCGACGGCTCCAGTATCTCTGCACTGATCAGAGCTGGGGGCTGTCTGTCTGCCTGTAAACCTGTCAGCCCATCTGTCTCCTGTCTGTCTGTCTATCTGCCTAGCTGTCTGTCAGCCTGTCTTCCTATAGCTATCGATTTATAAATCTATCAGCCCCTCTGTCTGTCTGCCTATATGTGATTATCAATCTGTCAGCTTGTCTTTCTGTCTATTTGTCTGAGTGTCTATATATATATTTATTTATCTTTCTATCTCTCTATCCATGTATCTGTTTCTTTCTCTGTAGATATTTGTCAGCCTGCCTGTCTGTCTCTTTTTTGATCTGTTTGTCCGTCTATCTATTCATTAATTCATTCATTCATTTGTTCATTCGATCATTTAATTGTTTATTTGGGGGGCACCCTTGTCCCATAAGTCCATTGGGGTGAATCCCCTGGCGTCCAGACTGATGACCGTTCCTTGGCATCTTGGGCAGTGGCCCGAGGGTCCGGTGAGTGACCTTTAACGTCTGGGTTCTTGTTCCTTTTCTCCCTCTACAGCTAAAACTCCCGAGGAGGAAATTGTGGACCAGGAAGACCCCTATCTGCATGACCGATGCCGAGGTAAGAGAAGGCGGCAGATTTCTGCTAGCCCTCCATTCAGCAAACATTTAGTGACTACTGTATACATGTAAGGGGGGCTGTTCTCTGCTTCCAGGAGACACAGGCAACATCCACAAACTCTCCCTGTCTCCTCAGCCCCCACCTGGCACAGAGTAGGCCCTTAATGAATACATGGTGGATGGATCCACATCTTGCCTGGAGCACTCCATGGACCTGATGGCCCACTCAGGTCCCCTTCCTCCAGGCACTTCCCTCTCTCTGGGAGTTCTCTTTTTAGGGATGGGGGCTGTCCTTGTAAGTCCAGTGAGGGCAGGGACCCTATCTTAGAGTCTCAGCCCCCAGAAGAAGGTTCAGATGTTTCCAGCACTTGGCATATGTCTGTTGATAAGGATTTAGCCATTCATCTATCCACTCACTTATTTACTCATTCATTCAACTGGTGTTATATGTCCTCGTGCCAAGCCCTGTGCTAGGGAGCTGGGGAGAGGCAAAGATGGAGAAAGACGGCCCCTCCCCAAGGAGCTTCCAGTGAGTGGTGGGATGTGACCCAGACACAACTAGGCAAGAAGGTCTACACAAGCCCCCCGGCTGGAGTTGGGCTCCTAGGCCAGAGACTAAGTAAGATCTAATCTTTTCATCTTACATTCGGCCTCAAGAGAGGCCATTTAGTCCACTGACTTAGTGAAAGGCCTTTTGGTCTTCAATCTATCTTTCATTTTTCCAAGGGGTTTTTCCAAAGAGTCTAGAAAGGGATTGAAAGAAAAATAGTTACTCAATTTTAAAGAAATATATGTAGAGAAGAGTAGTGGTTTCCCAGTGAAAAGATCCCAATCTGAGCTTGAGCAGCTGTGACTGTGAGAAAGCTACTTGCCTCTTCCTGCCTCAGTTTCCTCACCTGTAAAATGAGACTGATGATACTTGACCTCCCGAGGCTGTTGGGGTATCGTGATTGTTATAAAGAAAGAAAATCAAGATGGCGGAAGGTACGAGCTAGGGAAATGGGTTTGTTTGTCAGCGTCTGTGTTTGGGTTTCAGGCGGGGGTCCCTGCACTCAGCAGTGCCGAGACACGGGAAGCACGGTCGTTTGCTCCTGCTTTGTGGGCTATCAGCTGCTGCCTGACGGGGTCTCCTGTGAAGGTAATCCATCCCGAGGCTGAGGGTCCCCAGGATTTAGGGCTGTTGTTGTTACTACCCGTCTTGCCCAGGACTGCCTGCTCAGCCAGGGCTTCCCCACTACTCACGGACCCCTATTTCATGGGCTGCACAGTCAGCACCATCTCAGGGCATCTTCTTGTGCTGATCTAATAAACCAAAGGACTCCATGATCTAGTGGCCAACGCCATCCGGGTCCATCACGACCACTGTGCCTGAAATTGTTGTCACAGTTCACCCTCCACTTTCTACCTGTGGCTCCAGGCCCACATCCGTAGCCCGTGGACGCCCCTCAGGAAGACACAGAAATCCCATGATCAGCAATAGCCAACTGAAATCTGGGACAAAAAAAAGGTGGATTCTGTGGCCCTAGTGTCGCTTGTCCTACCATTCCACTGGAGGGCCAGGGATGTGTCTCCTCTGACCTGCTGCCTTTCCTCCCAGTTCCTCCCAAAGTTCCACTGGTTTTTGTAAATTATTCTCCCAGATACCAACGAGTGCATTACTGGCCTACACAACTGTCGCATCGGGGAAATATGCATCAATACCGTGGGATCGTTTCGCTGCCAAAGAGAGAGCAGCTGTGGGACGGGCTATGAGCTCATGGAGGACAACACGTGCAAAGGTACGTCCTGAACCTGGGCTGACTGTGGTGGGGGCAGTCAAGGCGAGATCTGGGGAGAAGATCCGACCACGCCCCAGCACAGCCGCTCTCATGCCACGAGACCCTCCCCTAGTTACCGGATAACGATAGCATCGTGGCAACCTCCTCAGCATGAAGTGGCAGGTGGGGGACGGGTCAGTCTCTTAGCCCCTTAAAAGTCCATGAAATGCTTTTTAAAGAGCCAAGCAGATTCTTTCTTTACTCACGCTTCAATTTGTGTCCGGACCCCTTCAGTTCTTTCTGTGGAGATGCAGAGCTTTGGTGTTCACAGGTCCTTTCAAGTCGTCTTGGAACTTTGTATTGCTGAGAATGTAAAGTCATCCACAGCTGGTCATCTTACACCATTGCTATGACTTTGTTCACAGTGCACTTCCCTTTGTATCAGCTCATAGATGTCTTCCCAGGTTTTCCTGAGACTATCCTGCTCCTCATTCCTCATGGAACACCAGGATTTCACACAATCACCACAGTCTGTTCAGCCATCCCCAGTGGATGGATGTCCCCTCAGTTTCCAATTTTTGCCCCCAGAAAAGAGATGCTATCAATATTTTTTTACATCAAGATTCTTTTCCTTTTCCTTTTTTATCTCTTTGGGATGCACGCCTAGTATTGTTATTGCTAGATCGAAGGGCATGCGTGGTTTTACGGCCCTTTGGACACAAGATGTTCCCCTCTTGCTGATAACAAGGCCGTCTTACCTTGACCACGGACTCCTGGAAAGACAAGGGTTGGTTCTGTTGCATTTCTGGGCCCATTGAGGAGACCGCCACCTTCGAGACCCAGAATGGGCTGAGCCTGGTCCCGCTGATACTCATGGCCAGGCCCCGCTGACTCGCCTTGTCCCCTTGGCCCCTCCTGCGTGTCTAGGGTCCATTTCCCCCTTGGGCAGTGCTTACAGCCCCTGGGTCCCCATCCTGTCCCCTTCCGATGCTGTCAGAGTGACCCATTCCTTCGTGTGCAGGTGGCTCCCAGTGTCGCCCCGTAGAACCTCCATCGCCTTGGAGCTTGTTGGATGCTCTGTGCGCTTCCCTGTCTCCTTCCTGCACACCTTCTTTCTTCCAGCCAGATTTCCCAGCGCTGCCCCTCCTTCCCCGCTCTGTGCTTCGGGGCATATGCTCCCGAGGCTTTGCCGCCCGGGAGGTCCTGCTTTAGGGCCCTTCTCCTGGCCAGACTTCTCCCTCTGCCGTCCTCGGGCACCTTCTCCTACCTAGGTGGGAGGATTCTGGGGAGGATTTTTTCCGGTGGTTTTCCGCAAACACTTTCCAAAAAGATTTTCTTCTTGACAAAAATATTGACTGAATTATATGGGAGGTGAAAAAAAGAAGAAAAATCTATGCTCATTTGGAACCGGGGAAGGAGTAAGTCTCACGCTGCCCCCTCACCCGCACCTGGCAGCTTCTTGCCTAGCTTAGCAGCGTCTGGGGCAGGGGAGATGGGGCCTGGTGTCCAGGCTCCTGGTTAGCCCCGGGTGCTCGTGTTCCCAGCCTGCTCCGGGGGGACGTGGCCACCTCTCCGGCCTCAGTGTCCTCGGTGGTTGACTGATAAGTGAGATTTCTTTGAAACTGAAGACAGTGGGATTTTTGTACATGATGGGCTTGGTCTTCACATCTCCCAATGGCTTGGTGACTGCTGAATGAATAAGCCGGGTCTGAGGTGCCTTAAGAAGGGCTCCAGAGGAGGCAGCAGGCTTCTTGCTGACGCTTGGGTTGTTGGGTTTTTTTGTTCCAGACATCGATGAGTGTGAAATTGGGATTCACAACTGCCTCCCCAACTTCATCTGTCAGAACACTCCAGGGTCTTTCCGCTGCCGCCCCAAGCTCCAGTGTAGGAGCGGATTCATTCAGGATGCTCTGGGCAACTGCATCGGTGAGGATGCCGCGTCTCCCCCACTAGCTTTCCTGAGCCCAGAGGGACTGTGGGGGGTCAGGCCTGTGGCTCATGGCCTGCTGAGGAATCATGATGAGCAGCAGAGGAGATCTGCTGAAAATGGAGGGTGTAGACAGGAGCCCCCTGCAATCTCTTAGGGGGAGTTCAGGGAAGCTCAAAAAGCACAAAAGATACTGCAACGATGCTGAATCACAGTCCTGAGCCCCTTCCTTGACATGCCCTGTTCTAAGCTCCCTTTCAGCCCTGACACCCCCTGTTCTAAGCTCCCTCCCAGCTCTGACATCCCTGTTCTAAGCTCCCTCCCAGCTCTGACACCCCCTGTTCTAAGCTCCCTCCCAGCTCTGACATCCCTGTTCTAAGCTCCCTCCCAGCTCTGACATCCCCTGTTCTAAGCTCCCTCCCAGCTGACACCCCCTGTTCTAAGCTCACCCCCCAGCCCTGACACCCCCTGTTCTAAGCTCCCCCCCAGCCTGACATCCCCTGTTCTAAGCTCCCCCCCAGCCCTGACATCCCCTGTTCTAAGCTCCCTCCCAGCCCTGACATCCCTGTTCTAAGCTCCCTCCCAGCTCTGACACCCCCTGTTCTAAGCTCCCTCCCAGCTCTGACACCCCCTGTTCTAAGCTCCCTCCCAGCCCTGACATCCCCTGTTCTAAGCTCCCTCCCAGCTCTGGCACCTCCTGTTCTAAGCTCCCTCCCAGCTCTGACACTCCCTGTTCTAAGCTCCCTCCCAGCTCTGGCACCTCCTGTTCTAAGCTCCCTCCCAGCCCTGACATCCCCTGTTCTAAGCTCCCTCCCAGCTCTGGCACCCCCTGTTCTAAGCTCCCCCCCAGCCCTGACATCCCCTGTTCTAACCCCTCTCCCAGCTCTGACATCCCCTGCTCTAAGCTCCCTCCCAGCCCTGACATCCCCTGTTCTAAGCTCCCCCCAAGCCCTGACATCCCCTGCTCTAAGCCCCCTCCCAGCTGATGGAGACTGCTTCTGTTCACTCCTACACTGGAAATGCTCATTATCAAGCCCTTCCTTCACCCAGGCGCTTCCTTCTTGGGTCTCTGAAGGTGCCGGGGGGTCCCTTGTATTGCTTGGCTCCTCACTGCCCTGCGCTGGCTCTCTTTACAAAGTCCCTTGCTGCACCAGGGGATTCTGGGGCTTAAAGCTGGTGGGCCGCAGCCCCCATCCAGATCAATGCCCGCCTTTCAGAGGGGGGCTCTGAGGTCTAGCCCAGGCGGACAGGGACCTGGGCAGGCGCGGGGCTCGGGCAGAGAGGGGCTCTGCCCTCCGGATGCCTCAGGCTGCCCTTTCCTTCTCCACCCTAGATATCAATGAATGTTTAAGCATCAACGCTCCATGTCCCATCGGGCAGACGTGCATCAACACCGAGGGCTCCTACACCTGCCAGAAAAACGTGCCCAACTGCGGCCGCGGCTACCACCTCAACGAGGAAGGCACCAGATGTGTAGGTGGGTACGAGGCGGCCGTGTCCCTGGCCACCTTCTGGAGGCCGGAGGTTCCCCCGGGGCATGACTCCCAACAAGACACCCACCTAGGCCTTCCGTCCCTCCCTCCCCCGCTTCTTTTCCCACCTTCTCTGCCTCCTTCCTCTCCTTCCCTCCTCCTCCCTTTCTGTCCTCCTTTACCTTCAGTCTGTCCTTCCCTAACCCTTACCCTTCCATCCTCTTCTTCCCTTTCCCTTTACTTTCCCCTTCATACCCTCCTTTCTCTTCAATCTGCCCTTCCCTAACCCTTACCCTTTCATCCTTCTCTTTTCCCTTCCCTTCCTTCTCCCCTTCTCTTCCTTAAAGAATCCTCCTTTACCCTTCTCTTCCCCTTTTCTCCTTCCCCTTCCCCTCCTCCCCTTCTCTTCCTTTAAGAATCCTCCCTTCCCCTTCCCTCCTTCCCCTTCCCTCCTTCCCCTCCCCTTCACAAGCCCCCCGCACAGCCAGGCTTCTGCAGCCCCTTTCTGTCTCTCCAGATGTGGACGAGTGCTCCCCTCCGGCCGAGCCCTGTGGAGCGGGACATCTGTGCATAAACACTCCGGGCAGTTTCCGCTGCGACTGCAAGGCGGGTTACTATTTCGATGGGATCAGCAGGACGTGTGTAGGTATGTGCTCAGCTGGCCTGCGGCTGCCTTGGCCCGGTCCTCGCCGCCTGGGGCCTGACGAAGGAGGCCTTCACTGTTTGTGGTCGCTCCGGGGAAGGGCTGGAGGCGGAGGCCCCCTCACCGAGGCCGGAGAGGCCGTCGGGGCCAAGGGAAGCCAATTCGGCCTCAAACCGGGAAGGTCTGTGTCCGCTTCCCGGCCCGAGCTGCGGGATCTTGTGCTAGTCCCTGGACTCGCGTTTGCAGAAAAAAGCGGGCAGGCAGGGGACGGGCAGTACCAGATCTCGGGCTCTGACACCGAGACGGAACCGTCGAAATGGCTGGGCCCTGGGCAAGATGCAGGTGGTACCGCCATGTCTGGAAGCAAACAAACGCTAGCTTTCTGTCTGATAAATGCAAAGGTCCCAGCTCTGTGGCCAAGAACTCAAATTATTGCAAAAAACTGCAAAGCAGCTTGGTTGAAACTGGGTCTAAATCAACATATCCCACTGAGAGAGACTCCAAAGGGCATGAGACTTAGCTAGAAAAGGTGACTTCATCATCATGTTAGAAGAACGGGTCCCCAGGTAGGGGAAGAGTTCTGATTGCACAAGGTGAGATGGACAATCGTGATGCTACAGCGTTGAAAAGTTTTTATACAAACAAAACCAAAGCAGCTAAAATGAGAATGGACTCGGATAAAAGGGGCTAAAGCTTTGCGGCATGTTTTTCAGACATAGGTCTAATTTTGAAGGCATAGAGGGAATTGATTCAGTTTTAGAAAAATAACCATTTCCTTTGCTAATAAATGGTCAAAAGATGTGAATAATAGGCAGTTTTCAGTGGATTAAATCAAAACTTTCAACTGTCACATTTTAAAAATGATCTAAATCTCTAATCATTAGAAAAATGTAAATTAAAACAACTGTGAGATACCATCTTACTCAGAAGATAACAGAAGTTAACTTTTTAACCAAGTTAAACAAAGCTAACCAAAAAGAAAATGATTAATGGAGGACTATGGGAAAATGGAGGCGGTAATGCATTGTTGGTGGAGTGTGAAATGCTGCAGTCGTTCTGGAGAGCGCTTTGGAACTGTCCAAAGAGCTATAAAACTGGGCATCTCTCTGATCTGCTAGGTCCGTATCCCAGAGAGATCAAAGACAGAAAAAGGACCTATGATAAAACTACCGAGAGCGGTTCTTTTTGTCGTGACAAATAAGTGCAGATTGTAGGGACGCCCATCATTGGGGAAAGGCTGGGCCAGCTGTGATTTATGAAGCGGTATTCCACCGTTATAAAAATGATGAGCAGGCGGATTTCAGAAAAACCTGGAAAGAGTCACATGAACTGATGTAGAGCAGAATCAGAACAGTCTCTTCTGTAACAACATTGTCAAGACAAACAGCTTTAAAAACGCAGTATTGCTGATTGACGGAATGGCCTAGTCCCGTTTCAGAGGTCTCCTGGTGAAACACATCGTTTGCCTCCAGAGAGAAAGCTGATAGGCTTAGAGAAAGGCAATGTTGGTTTGTTTGGACGCGGTCGATGTGGGAATTTGTAACAAGGGTTTAGTTTTTTTTCAGTTTCTCAGTGTTGGGGAAGAGGAAGAAAAGGAGGAGAAAGAAGGTAGATTTTCATTTGAAAATTTAATTTAATTTAAAAAAGAAGTATCACTGACGTGCAAAACAGTTGGATTTGAATTTGGGATCAGAGCATTTGGTCTCAGGTCTGGCTCTTTTGCTTGGAGACGTTGAGCGTAGTTTTCCTCATCTGTAAGATCGAGGAGAATGGACCAGGGGGTTCTTGGCTAACAAGAGTTATCTCTAGGCTTCATTGGAAGAACTTTTATTTGATACTTTCCATCTCTGGGCTTCGGTCTTTCTCATCTGTGAAGCGGCACTAGACCTTACAGTGATGTGTCCAGCCCAGGTGCTGGGCAACTTGACTGGGGGAGGAGGCTGTCCCGTGGTACCTGGCGGGAGCCATCAGCCCCACTCCCTGTCCTCCCCGCAGATATCAACGAATGCCGACGCTACCCTGGGCGTCTCTGCGGCCACAAGTGTGAAAACACCCCGGGCTCCTACCACTGCAGCTGCACGGTGGGCTTCAAGCTTTCTTCTGACGGCAGGTCCTGCGAAGGTGAGAGGGGAGGGTCGCGGGCTCCCTCTGTGAGCCAGTCCCACCCACCGCCCCAACTGGGTCTTCCTCTCTGAAGGGGCACGTGGCCTCTCCTCTGAAAATGGAGCTAACCTTCGAGCGCCCCCCAAATCTGCACCCCCTCTTCTCAGGTTCCTGAGGACATTCTGTGTTCCAAGATCCTTCTCAGCTCCAACCCGATCTTTCCTTCCCTGTTCCAAGGCTCCTTCCAGCTCTGCCCTCCCAGGTTCTAAGCTCTTCCCATGCCTTGACATTCAGTCTCCTTGGCTCCCCCAGCCCTGACCCTCCCCGTTCTAAGCTGTCTCAGGTCTCCCTCGGTAGGATGTGGATGCAGGTATCCGGGCTCCCTCTTGTTCCCTGCATCCGGAAGGGCCCGTTTCTCTTCCAGACTTGAACGAATGCAGCAGCAACCCCTGCAGCCAAGAGTGCGCCAACGTGTACGGCTCATACCAGTGCTACTGCCGCCGGGGCTACCAGCTCAGTGACGTGGATGGGATCACCTGTGAAGGTGGCGTTTCCTGGCTGCGGGAGGGGAGGCCGGGGGTGAGGGAGGGGGGAGTCCTGGGGTGTGGGGGAGGGGGGAGTCCTGGGGTGTGGGGGAGGAGAGTCCCCGGGGCGAGGGAGGGGGGGCCCATGGGAGAGCCACTGGGAAATACTTTCACCTGAGAAATTTCTTATTCATTCATTCATTCATTCATCGAACCCATTGATTAGGACGGGATGGGCCCCAGATGGTGGGGGAACAGCGGGCTGTGGGACGTGTGTTTGAGGGAGGGTCCAGGGTCCTTTGTCGTCCTGGGGGAAGTTGGGATGGCATTTGGGAATGATACCTGATAAAGGGCCAAGCCTTTAAGTGAAAGCTACAGACCTCAGGGCTGGAAGGGCCCTCCTCTGTCCCCTAATCCCTCCCTCTGGCCAGGGCCCTCCATGGGAGATAAGGGAGGGGAGGGGGGCCTTCTCAGGGAATAAAAGGGGGCTTCGGGCAAAGTCCTGCAGCATGGCCACTGGGAAGCCTTTGTTTATATTGAAATGAAATCTGCTTCCCCATAGCCTCTACTGCAAAGCTGGGAGGCCTAGGGAACATCTCTGGAATTGGGGTGCGCTCATCATGCCCCGATCCTGTCCCGGGTCCTCAGGCTGCGAGACCTGGCAAGCTGCCTCAGTTTTCTCCTCTCTAAAATGGGCAGGATAACAGTGATGATGGTGGCGGTAATGGCTTTGCCGCCAACCAAAGTGGTCATCCTGCCTTCTCCTCCACAGATATCGACGAGTGCGCGCTGCCCACGGGGGGACACATATGCTCCTACCGCTGTATCAACGTGCAGGGGAGCTTCCAGTGCCAGTGCCCACCCACAGGCTACAAGCTGGCACCTAACGGGCGCAGCTGCCAAGGTATGTCCCGGGAGGCTCGGCAGGGGGCTGGGCTGCTGGGGGTGGCCACGCTGCTGAGGGTGGCCACAGACCCGTGGGCCCGGCTGGGGGCGGCCACAGACCCGTGGGCCCGGCTGGGGGCGGCCACAGACCCTCTGGGCCTGGCTCTTTTTCCTGTCCTTTGGCTCTTCATACCTTCCCCCATCTTCTCTGTTTCTGTCTCTCCTTGTCTCTCTATCTCTGTCATCTCTGTCTGGATTGTGGGTTCAGATCCTTGCTCTGTGAGGCGAGGCAGAGACCTTCCTTCTGGAACTCAGACCCGAGTCTGTAAAATAAGGGAGATGGATTTCTTACCCTCCTCAGTGCCAGCTCCTGTGATGGTAGGAAGGCAGAGGAGGGAGGCCATGGAGAAGGGGCAGGAAGGATGGAGATCCCTGAGACCTTCGAGACAACGTGAGGGCCTTCCCAAGGGGGAGGAGGAGGCTCCTCAGGAAGAAGCTGCTCTGGTCACGAGGGTCCTAGATCACGTAGGCTCAAAGCAAGCCAGAGAAATAAGCCAGAAGAGTCCTCAGGGACCACTGAACTCATCTTACAGATGGGGAAACTGAGGGCGAGAGAGAGCTTGCCATCTCAGAGTAGGAGCCAAGAAGGGACTTTGAAATTCAAAATGAGAGCCAGTTGTCTTGTGGCAGACACTCCCACCCCTGCAGCTGCTCCAGGGATGACACAGGCCTTTGTTCCAGTTCCACATCCTCCTTTTCCTTCTCGCCTCAAATAGATCCAACATACACCAGAAGGAGGCAGGTCCCATGAAAGACAAAAAAAAAAAAAATAATAATCCCAGAAGGAGGCAGATCCCATGAAAATAAAAAAAAATAATCCCAGAAGGAGGCAGGTCCCATGAAAGTAAAAAAAAATAATCCCCGAAGGAGGCAGGTCCCATGAAAGTAAAAAAAAATAATCCCAGAAGGAGGCAGGTCCCATGAAAGTAAAAAAAAATAATCCCCGAAGGAGGCAGGTCCCATGAAAATAAAAAAAATAATCCCAGAAGGAGGCAGGTCTCATGAAAATCAAAATAATAATCCTAGAAGGAGGCAGATCCCATGAAAGTAAAAAAAAAAAAAATCCTAGAAAGAGGCAGGTCCCATGAAAGTAAAAAAAAAAATAATCCCAGAAGGAGGCAGGTCCCATGAAAATCAAAAAAATAATCCCAGAAGGAGGCAGGTCCCATGAAAATCAAAATAATAATCCTTGAAGGAGGCAGGTCCCATGAAAGTAAAAAAAAAAATCCCAGAAAGAGGCAGGTCCCATGAAAGTAAAAAAAAAAAAAATAATCCCAGAAGGAGGCAGGTCCCATGAAAGTAAAAAAAAAAATAATCCCAGAAGGAGGCAGGTCCTGTGAAAATAAAAAAAAAATAATCCCAGAAGGAGGCAGGTCCTATGAGATCAAGAAAACAATCCTTAGCAGGATTCCTATTTATTAGGCATCCACCATGTGCCTGCTCCAGGCTAAGCCAGTGTCCTTGAGAAGTCGGCAGCTAATGGGTTTTTTATTAACCAATATTATTCTAAGTTTAGAGGGAAAAACTATCCCACCTGCCAGAGTCTGCTTGTCCACTTGGCCATCTCTGGAGCTCAGCGGAGCCCATTTAATAGGGGTTCTTGACAAAGCTCTATGAGGTTTGAGCTAAAAATTCCTATCGGCGTCTTAAGCAGTAAATAATTGCAAAACAGAACGAGTTGGGTACTCAGTAACCTGGGGTTCACAGCACATTTGTTTTTGTTGACAGAGGTCCAAGAACAAACCCCCTGGGAAGTGCGGCCCTAGCGCAGCGACTTCCAAGTCACAGTCTGTAGAGTTCTTGAGTGCAGGAGTTTGTCAGGACTGGGTGAAGGCCCCGGGTTAGATTACTCGGACACTTAACCCCGGGGCGCACTAGGCCACTTCCCTGGGGAGTCATTTCCCCAAAGGCCTCCCTCTCTCTTTGACCACCCCCTTCAAAGGCTCTCTCTCCGAGCTGGTCGGGGAACTTCCTGGTTACTCCTGTGACCCCAAGGAATCAGAGACTTCTTTCTTCAGCCCCCCCCCGGGGACCTGGAGAAAGAGGGGCCGGCTGTGAGGTGGCTCCCGCTGGGGATTCCAGGGGCCAGGGTCACTGAATGGGTGTTGCCTTGGGCAAGATGAGATCTGTTAAAGACTTAATCCTAAAAAGGTCCTCTCCCCCTGTGTCTGGAGCCGTCTGGAGGGAAGGGTAGCAGCTAGCGGACTCAGAACTCGGGGTTAAAGGCGGATTTCTCGAGCAGACTTTAGGAGGCCAGAACTGCAGGGATGCCAGCAGGAGATGGAAGGTGTCGGAGCTGTAGCTGGATCCGGGCCTTCCCTTCTGTGGTGACCGAGGCAGATCCGGGCCCTCTGATTCCAGGCCCCAAGGTCTCTGTGCCAGGCGGGGGCCCATCCCTGCTCCGCGTGCCCTGCCAGCCCCAGCCCAGGGCTCTGCAGTCCAGGTCACTGCGCAGGGATCTGGGGATATGGGGCCGAAGGGCGCCGGAGGGTGGGGTGTCCGCACTGATGCTCTTGTTCCCCGCCAGACATTGACGAATGCGCCGCCGGCAGCCACAACTGCTCCATCAACTCCACCTGCTTCAACATCCAGGGCAGCTTCCGCTGTCTCTCCTTTGAGTGTCCCGAAAACTATCGCAAATCTGGCGACACGTGAGTAGCCGCGCTCCGGTGGGGGGGGGGTCCACTGGGGACCGGCGGGGGCGGGGGTGACCCTCAGAGCTGAGCTGACTGGAGAAAGCCTACTTACTCCCTTCCTAGGATGAGAAGCTCACTCTCTTCCCATTAAAAAAAAGCTTCTTCCGACGTCCAATTTGGGGTGCCGGTGAATATATGGAGAAGGCGGTTAGATGGAACAGAAAGAACACAGGGTCTCCAGTCCGGAGCATTGGGTGGAAACTCTGTCCCGGTTATTTACTTTTACTGGAGCCGGGCAGATCAGCTCCCCTGATAGAACTTTGATCACCTGTCAAGTCAGCCAGTGGGTGAGCTCTCTGGGGTTCCTGGGGCCGCCCCCCAGGCTGGGCGGGGCACACATTGCCCACATTTCTCCCAAGTTCTATCCCATGAGGGTGTCCGTGGTCTTTCTGCCTGTGGGTCCAGGTTACCTGGCACGTGGGAGCCACTTCCTGGTTGTGCTTTCTGGTGGCTTGATGCCCAAAGAGCCCTGATTTCTTCAGAAAGAGACCTTCTTTTAATGCTATTTTAAAGTACCATTTAGTGAGGAAAATGGCATGGGGGTTTTGTAGCTCTGGGATTGGTGGAGATGAATAAAAGTTCTGTGATCATGTGATCATACAGGGCAAGCCCCTCCCCAAAACTTCCCTGTTAGCTGCTGAGTTTTTCAGCCTTGTTTTCAAAGCCCTGCACAAAGTGGCACCTTGCCTCTCAGAATATTCACCATGTGCATGTTCTTATAACTGGGGAACCCTGCAGGGGTCTATGGATAAAATTCAGGGAACTCATTAACTTGGATGAGGTAAAAAAATGACATCTTTAAAAACAGAATTGGTTTTCTTTGCAATCTGGTGTATTTTGGAAATTTAGAAATATTCTAAGAAGGGGGCTAGCATAATCCCAGGCTGCCAAAGAGGCCCGTGATGCACATGGGGTAAAGGGTCCCCCTGTTTTAGATGTACTGGACTACACATACATGCTCATCACTGTCCAGACTGCGCACCTTTGCTTCTATGGTTTTGTTTCCCTTGGATGCCCTCCCTTTTTGCTCGATGAATTTCCCATGGTCCTTTAAAGCGGAGAGGCTTTTCAGGCAGCATGGACTAGTGTAGAGAGAGTTGACCTCGACTTCAGGAAGAGCTGGTCTCCTGCTGGGCAAATCTTTTAAGCTGTGAATCTCTGGCCAACTTCTGAAGATGTTTAGATGTCAAAGAAGGTGCCTCCTGACATTGAGAGAGTACATCCCTCACTTGGGAGTTCTTTACAGCAGAGGGCTCAAACAGGAAGCCCCAGCAAGTGCCCAACTATCTCACGTGAGAGCTGGATTAAAATGCTCTTTCTGAGTCTGTTGCCATTGCCCCACAGGAGGGAGATTACAAACTTTAGCTAAAAGCTCCTCTACTCCTTGAAATTTGTCCTGATCCTGTCGGTTAAAAGATACTTAAAAGGCTTTTTCTCATAGTTCTAGCCCCCTTTCAGCCAGTCTCCCTGTATTTGCTTGTACAAATGCTGTCTGCCAATTAGGTCGTGCATTTTTTATGGGGATACTGTCCAATTACGTCTTCGATCGCCCTTCCCTTCCCCAGCGTTGTACGTAGCAGGGACTTCAGAAATTCATCAAGCTGACTTGAAACCAATCCCAGACCAGTCACAAAAGGACTTTTAGAAACATTTGAAGGGGGAATAAAAAGCACTGTTACTGTTAGAAGCTCCTATAAGGAGCTCCAGACCTGTAGCCAGGAGATGGTTGGAATCCAGACTGTGTGGGTTGCTTCCTTCACACTCTGGGCCTCAGTTTTCACCCCTGTAAAATGATCAGAGTGGAGTTCAGATTTGAACTCAAGTCTTCCTGACTTCAGGGCTGTACCACCTACCTACCCCTTTGGTGTCTCTTTCAAGAGGTATTAGATGTATCCTTTCAATTTCTATTTTGCCTTCTGATTTTAGAATATCAAGGCAGTTTTCCTTGATAATTTCTTGAAAGATGATCTCTAAACTTTTTTTTTTTTGATTCTGGCTTTCAGATATTCAATAATTTTAGTTTAAAAATTTTTTTATTATAGCTTTTACTTTACAAGTTATATGCATGGGTAATTTTTCAACAATGACAATTGCAAAACCTTTTGTTCCAACTTTTCCACTTCTTCCCCCCACACCTTTCCCAGATGGTAGGTTAACCAATACTTGTTAAATATGTTAAAGTATAAGTTAAATACAATATATGTATACATTTTGCTGTATAAAAAGAGTCACACTTTGAAATAGTGCACAATTAGCCTGCGAAGGAAATAAAAAATGCAGGTGGACAAAGGTAGAGGGATTGGGAATTCTATGTAGTGGTTCATAGTCATCTCCCAGAGTTCTTTCGCTGGGTGTAGCTGGTTCCGTTCATTACTGCTTCATTGGAACTAAATTGGTTCATCTCATTTCTGGAGATGGCCACGTCCATCAGAATTGATCATCGATGATCTCCTGGTCCTGCTCATTTCACTAAGCCAGATATTCAATAATTTTAAAGTTATCTCTCTCGAGTCTATTTTTCCAAGTCAGGTGTTTTTTCGGTGAGATATTTCACATTATCTTCTATTTTTTTCATTCCTTTGGTTTTGTTTTGTTTCTTGATTGTTCATAAAGTCATTTGCTTCCATTTCTCCAATTCTGCCTTTTAAGACATTTTTCTCCTCGTTGGCTATTTTTTTTTAAACCATCTGGCCTAGTCCTCTTTTTAAAGTATTGTTTTCTTCAGGTGTGTGTGTGTGTGTGTGTGTGTGTGTCTCCTTTACCAAGCTGTCAACTTTTTCTCATTTTCTTAGATTGTTTTCATTTCTGTTCCCAATTTTTCCTCTACCTCTCTTGATTTTTAAAAATCTTTTTCTGAGATCTTTCATGGCCTGAGACCAATTCATATTTTTCTCAGAGGCTTTGGATGCAGCAGTTTTTACTTTATCTTCTTTTAAAAAAATTTTTTTTCTGGTTACACTTATATAGTAGCTTTTTAAATACACATTTCTTTATGAATCATGTTGAG
The DNA here is from genome assembly GCF_016432865.1 of Antechinus flavipes. Lineage (NCBI taxonomy): Eukaryota > Metazoa > Chordata > Mammalia > Dasyuromorphia > Dasyuridae > Antechinus > Antechinus flavipes. The sequence goes on along the minus strand of NC_067402.1, from coordinate 295,751,694 downwards.
AGAAAAATCAGAAAAGGGAAAAACCATGAGAGAGAGGAAAAAAAACCCAAATCTCCACAGTTCTTTTTCTGAATGCAAGATGGCATTTTCTGTCCAAAGTTTATTGGGATTGCCTTGGATTGTTATCTTCTTCCGAACGTGCATTTTGATCTTCTGTGTCACCATAATGGCTTTCTATGGTCAGAACATTTTTTCAGTTATCTGCTCATTTCCCTAGCCTCTTGACTTTTAACCCTTTGTTAAAATAGGGCTCTGCTTCCAGGGTGGAGGGCACACTGCCCCAGCTTCAGGGGTTTGTGCAGCTGTTTTCCGAGATGCTTCTAGAGACGTAAATTTTCAGTTCTTTCGAGTTATGATCTAAGGACAAATGTATTTCCCAATCTCCTGGCCCGTGCTCTGCTCTGTGAGTGATCCCAAGCACTCTTTTCTGCTCTGGGACTATGATGAGGGGCCCGGCTTCACTGTGCCCACAAGCTCTGCTGTTCTAGGGCTTCTCCTTATCCTGGGACCGGCACCAGGACTGTGACCTGGATTGGAGTGTGGGCAAAACAACAGAGTCCCGCCTCGGTGCTAGCAAAGAGAGCCCTATGATCCTTTTGACCAGTTGTTTGACCCCTTCCCGTGTGTGGCTAAGATCTCATGCTCTGATTTAGTGACTCCCAAGGCCCGTTCCCGGATTTCCGGGGCTGCGCTGTCCTGACCCAGCCCATACCAGACCAGATTCCACGCTCACCCGGGTTCGACACAACCTTCCTGCTGACCTAAGTTGTCTTGGGCTGGAAAATCACTTCACCCCCTCCTTCTGGGCATTCTGATGCTGCAGGAAGTGCTTTATGGCATTATTTAAAGGGCTTTGGGGGAGAGCTCAGGTGAGTTGCTGCTTTTTCCCCCTCCGTGTTGGCTCTGCCCGCTCTCCATCATTTCTTTCATTACCACATCTCATCTGTCCTGTTCTGTAGTCTTGTCTCAAGTCTCCATCCACGACCAGTCTGGCTCTGACCATTTGGCTCCCCCAGCTTCTAACGGGGGTGAGAGACAGTGGCCCCGCAGGGCTCCGAAGAGTGGCCAAGCTGCCCTGCAAAGCGTGGGGAGGAACGGACCAGAGTCCTCTTGGGCACGTAAAGCTCTTCCCAGCTTGGCCCCTCCTACCTTGGTGGCTTTCTTATATTCTCCCTTCTCTGTGCCCTCTTGAATCCTAGGCCCCCTCCCCTTTCTCCTCCTCTTCTTTATCTTCTACAATTATAAGCCCAGGACATTTCAGATAAAGCTGACTCCATAGGAAAGCCCAGCCACTTTGTCCCAGTAGCCTCGTTCCGGTGGGCTACTGTAGAAGGGCCGTGACTCTCGGGGAAGCTCTGCTGTTCCGGGACCCAATCCCAGTGATAGTACCAGACTGTTAGGTGCCCCGGGCCCCCCAGAAGTTGGAGCTCAGCCAGGGCCCCTCAGAGAAGCTATTCCGAGGCAGCTTTTCATAATGGCTCCTCCACACTGCCACCAGCCGCCTGGTGGGAGGATGGAGACGGCGGGCAGCAGCTGTGTCACAGAGCATCCCCCTCTGGGAACACTGCAGGGGGACAACCTGGTCTCTCCCAGACTCCTTGCCTTTGCCCGCTGTGACTTTCATCATCCAGGATCCCCCCTCGGAGGGGTCCGGGCTCCTGCCTTCACCCTGAAAGCCGAGGTAGTTCGCCCAAACCAGCCACAGCGTTTCCTTCTTGCTGGTGGCTGTTGAAGGGTGGTGGTCATTGTTCTGAATGAGGTGGGGTTTGATCCTGGAGGATGCGTGGAACATAAACGAGAACAACACTGGGACTGGGAGTAAAGAAAAAAGGAGGAAAAACAAATTTGTATTGAGCTGATGGAACAGGATTTTCAAGCCTTTTCTTCATGGCACCCCTGGGAGGGAGCGCGGGTGTGAGGGAGGGTCCTCTTTGAAAAAAGTGCCAGACCTGGCTGTCAAAGGGCATTCCCAGGTTTTACACCCCTTGGAAGGCTCGGTTTGCCCGGGGCACAAGAAATCCTCAGCAATACTCCCCTTTCCCCTGGGTCCCTCCCCCATCATTTCTGTCTTTGTACCTGGCCCTAAGACATGGCTAAAGCCAATGGCACCCGCCATCCAGGGGTTGGCCCAGAGAACCCCAAGACCCTCCCGGGAGAGGGCGCGTGTGGTCACTGGCAGCAGCTGCCTTTATAAAGCACCTGAGGCTGGCAAAGTGCTGCAAAAATCTCATTTTACAGATGAGGGAACTGAGGCACAGTGAAGTTGGTCACAGCTAGTACGTGTCTGAGCCTGGTTTGAACTTGTGTCTGTGCAGAGGCCTAACCGTGGTACCACTCGGGGGAGAGGGGCTGCAGAGAGAAGGGGAGGAGGAATGCGAAGGGCCCCCAAGACTTCAGACCTGGCTCTCCAGACTGCCCCCTCCTCACTGTGAGCACCCAGCTTGTGAGGGGTGCCTGAGCCCGGGTGGGGCTGCTGCTTTCCCCCGAAGGAAAGTCTAAGTGGGGCCCCCAAGGGCTACTGAGCATGGAGGAGGGGACGGGGGGGGGGGGGCTCAGATTAGTGAGTGGCCAAGAATGCTTCTGCACCCCCTTTGCAGCTAAGGAACCTGGGGACAAGGAAGGGAACTCGCTTATCCATGGTCACGTAGTCCACAAATGGCAAGGCTAGCTTTCTCCTGTCTTTTTCTTCCTCCCTTCCTCCCTCCCTTTTTTCCTCCCTCTCTCCCTGTCTGTCTTTGCATCTCTCTCACTTTCCCCCTCCTCTTCTCTCTCCCTCTTTCTCCCCTTCCCCCTCCTCTTCTCTCTCCCTCCCTCCCTTCTTCCCTTTCCTTCTCCCTCCCTCCCTCCCCACCTCTCCGTCCCCCTCCCTTTTCTTTTCCCCAGGGACCATATAAGTTCCAACCCTCCACGATATGTGGTTGGGAAAGTCTCTCCCGCCTTGAACTTTTCCAGACTGTGCTTCTTCAGTTACATTTTCCCAAGCCCCCTTTCCCTGCTCCCCGGCCCCCCGTGGCTCTCGCATGCCCACAGCGCCGCTTACTGACCAGATGATGAAATAACGCACCAGATGCTAATAGGGCTGCCCTGGAGCCACCTCAGTCGGCCCAAGGGCTCGAAGCCTTCGGTAGGAGCCATCATTCCCTGCCTTGGGGAGTAGTCCCCGCCCTGTGTCCTGCTGGTTCTGGTCTTCTTCGCCCCCTCCAGTGTTGCCCTCCCCTAATCCCTGGATGGTACCCCGAGTATCCCCACAGCAGCCTCGGTACAAATTAAGGGCTGGAAGATGGTTCCGAATCCCCCCACTCTTGTTTAGGTGAAGAATAGGTCCTAGATGGCCAGCCCACCCATAGGTGAGTAGAGGCAGTCAGGATTCACACCCAGGACTCTGTATTCCCCCGTATCCACGGGGTGGCTCAAATCTCATCTCTAACAATCACTACCTTCCCGAGTCACCTCACAGTGCCTGGCCTCGGTTTCCCTATCTGTTAAATAAAGGGGTAGAAATAGGTGCTCTTTGGCAGCCCTTCCGCTTCAGTCGGGATCCTGTAACCCCAAAGGATGGCGTTGTATAAAGGGCACCCCATTGCTTCCCGAGGGATACCCAGGGTCTCCGCAGCCGGTGCCCACTGGCCTCCCTGGTTCTGAGTCCCCTCCCAGCTCGGCCATGCCCCGTTCTCGGGCCCCTCCCCACCCTGCCAGCCCCTGTTCTAAGATCTCTCCCTACTGGGATCTTCATTCAGAGCCCCCCCCCACACCCCGGTCTGTAACCTGAAGCTCTTAGTGACTGTATCTTTCTTAATAAATCCTCCTGAGTAATTGTACCAAGGGGCACATTCAGACTCCTTCCCTGCTGCCACAGAGACGTTCTTCCTTTCCACAACGGAACAATTCTAGCACAAAGGAGGATGGCTTCCCAGTCTTTCTAGTCTCCCTGGAACAGGGTCTGATTGCCTCCAGGGATGGGGGTCTCACTACCTGTCTTTCCAAAACTTTGCTGATTTTGAATTAAGCTTGGACTCTCCCGGGGGGTCCCTCCTTGTTCCTGCATCTCCCCCTTAGCAGTATCTTCAAAATAGGTTTTTTAGGAGCAGAATTAAAGCCTGGTGAACAGGGCTGACCAAGTGGGAGGTCTCAGCCTGGATCTCGAGGACATTGAACTCCTTCCTTCTCTCGGGGGTCCCCAACTCCTGACCTGTCTCATAGCTACCATGAGCTGTCCTGCCTCCCTCACTTGGAGGTGAAACTCATTTTTGTTCCTTTGTGACCTTCCCTCTCAGAGCCTCAATTTCTTTATTTATGAAAAGGGGTGCGGTGCTCCCTGCCCTCCTCCCCTCAGAGGGTTATCGTGGGGATGTTTGTGGGCTTTCAGTCATAGTGAAATATGAGGTGTCTGAGTCACCACATTTGCATCTTCCTGGCTGGAGGGTCATCCTCTTGCAGGTAGGAGGGGCCAGTGGCTTCTGATTCTGTGCCCTCCAGAGTCCTGTGGACAGTAGGTGCTTAATAAATGCTCATGTGAAAGGTGCTGGGGAGCCCTCCCCATCCATGTTCCCTCTCGTTGCTCCTTTTCTTTTTCTCTTTCCATTTCTCGTCCCTTTCTATACCTGGGGTTGGATGTTTCCTAAAGCAGACCCTGGTTGTTAAGTGAGGGGATGGAGGACGGGGGTTCTCTGGGGTCTTCTGGGATGCCAGTGTCCCCTCTCTCTCGCCGTGCTCTCGCATGCAGTACCACCGGCAAACCGAAAAGAGCTCTTTTGTAAACCAGCCCGAGCTCCCTCCGCGCAGGCAGCAAGGGCTGCCTCCCGGCATCCGCGGGGGCGCCCCTGACTTCCCAACTCCTCCTTAGAGGCTTCCTTCTGGGAAGCAGCATGAGCCATGTGGGAGGCACACTGGGGGGGTCTCGGGAGATCTGGGTTCCAGTGCAGACACCGCTACTCATTTGTTGTGGGATCTCAGGAAAGTCCCATTGGTTCTCTTTCACTGACCTGTAAAATGGGGAAAACGTTGGAAGAGGTGATCTTCTCAGTCTGTTCTCATTACAGCAATGAATTCTAAGGCCCTCCGGGCCCGACCGCCCCTGTTCTCGGGCCCCTCCCAGCCCCGCCACCCCCCGTTCTCCGGCCCCTCAGTCCTGGCCGTCCTTGCTCTCCGGCTCCTCCCAACTTTGACACCCTCCCCTGTTCTCGGGCCCCTCCCAGCCCCGCCACCCTCCCGTTCTCCGGCCCCTCAGTCCTGGCCGTCCTTGCTCTCCGGCTCCTCCCAACTTTGACATCCCCCCTCCCCCCCCCCCCCCCCCGTTCCGAGGCCCCTCCCAGCCCCGCCAGCCCCCGTTCTAAGTTTCTGGCCCCGCCCCCACTTCAGAGTTGCTTCCATGGTTGGGCGGCCCCTCCCTTGTCCTGAGCGGGGGCGCGTGCGTCCCCATCAGCAGTGGGCCGGCCTCGCGGAGTCCGGGCGCCCAGATCTCTTTCTGGCAGGGAGCCCAGCTGGCATCTAGCCCACCCGCGTGTTTTGGGGAAGCTCGGGCCCGCCGGCGTTCCCCGGGGTCGGGGAGCCAGGCCGCGTCCCCGGCGGTCCGCCGTCTCCCCCTCCGCAGGCCCCGGAGCTCTCCGGCCCGAGTTTCCTCTCGGGGCGCCGCCGCCCCCTCCCCCGCTTGCTCCCGCGGCGCTAACCCTGCTCTCTCTTGTTGTTCTCCCTTTTCTTGCAGTCGCTGCGAGCGCTTGCCTTGTAATGAGAATCAGGACTGCCTGAGGCTGCCCCTGAGAATAACCCACTATCACCTCTCTTTCCCCACCACCATCCAAGTGCCGGCCGTGATTTTCCGCATGGGCCCCTCCAGCGCCGTCCCTGGGGACCGCGTCTTCTTCACCATCAGCAGCGGCAACGAGGAGGGCTATTTCAGCGCGCACCAAGCGGCGGCGCACAGCGGCGTGGTGACCGTGCGCAGGCCCATCCCCGAGCCGCGGGACCTGCTCCTGACGGTGCACATGGAGCTCACCCGCCACGGCGCCGTCAACACTTTCGTGGCCAAACTGCACGTCTTCGTGACGGCCGAGCGCTGACCGCCCCGCCCCCTCGTGCATCACGTGTCTCCCCCGCCCCCCGCCATTCGCCTCCCCCATCGGAATTAGGGTGCTTTGTAGAGTCCGAGCCGCACGGTCCCCGGGAGGGGGCGGGCCCAGAAGTCGGGTTTCCATTTTACAAATGAGCAAGTTGAGGCTCAGAGTTGCCCCCCAGCCCCTCCGCGGGGAGCGGAGCCGGAAGCGGAGTCGTGTCTTCGGGCTTTCTCCCCTCTTCTCCGTCCTTGCCTCCCTGGCTGGCCCGGGACCCCACCGGACCGCTGAGGTCAGCCCCGAGGGCTGGCCGCGGGGGCAGGGGGGGCTCCAGCTCCTGCCCGTCCTCAAGCAAAGCCTTCTAGGGGCACCGGGCCAAGCCGGCGGAAGGGCGAACCCCTCCCTGCCGGGGGGAGTCCTTGGAGCTCCAGCTCCTGCTCCGCTTAGCTGTGGGATCCCGAACAAGTCTTTAAAAAAGAAACAACTTTTGAGCCTTATTCTCCTCCTCTGTAAAATGGGCATCATTCCAGCATCTACCTCCCAGGCTTGTTTGAGGTTCCGAGGGGATACCGTGCGTAACCTTTCGGGAGCTGCACGAGGGCAAATGGTAATTAATGTCCCACAGTCACAGGATGAAACTGGGTGCGAACTCCCGCTCCCCAGGGCTGCCTTGCGGCAATCAAACCCCAGAGGTCCAGGGGGCAGAGACCGGGCTTCACGGGGCGATCCCTAGCGTTTCTTGGTGATTTTTGTCTGAGCTCAGAATCTTGTTCTTTCTAATAAAATCACAGCATTTTAAACCTGGGCACAGCTGCAGAGATTCCTCCTGATTTCACTTTCATGTTCCATGTGAGGAAACGGGTCCAGAGAGAAAATGGGAGACACTGGAGTCCATCTGGGCCCACCCTCATTTGACAGATAGGGAAACTGAGGCACACAGACCTGGAGGTGATCCCCTCAGGATCACACAGGCGGGGTTTCAGCACAGTTTTTGCCAGCCTGCCGCCTCTGACCTATGGAGGACGGCCACTGATCTGCTGTTCTTGAGCCCTGTGTGCTGGAGCAGCCCTTTGAGAGCAGCATGGGTGCTTTGGACAGCGTGGGGCTTCCGGTTTGTTCTTTGTGGCGACTCCTGTGGTCCAGTCGACAAACCTCTTCCTCGTGAGATCCGATTGGGCTCTCATTTCCTCACCTTCTCTTTTAGTAAAAGATGCTCTGAGGGACAGCTAGCGGCTAGAGCACCAGCTCTGGAGACAGAAGGAACCCAAGGTCAAATCAGGCCTCAGTCACTTACTAGCTGTGTGACCTTGAACAAGTCACCCACCCCCCCAAATAGTTTGAAATGAAGGCCTTTTTTTTATCCTCAGCACAGAAGGGACTTTGTTACTAGCCGATCCCTCCGTTTCCCCAGTTGGATGGGGGGCAGCAAAAGCGCCACGAATCCCACCTCCTCCTGGACAGTAGAATATAAACTCTGGAGCAGATGGCTTCCCTTATCTCTCTGGACTTTCAGTGCCTCTTACAGAGCCTGGCGCACAGTAGGTGATGGAGAAAAGCTTGGACCGACTTGTTCCTCAGCATGCTGGGGCTCTGCTAGAGGAGGGACACGGTCAGTGGTTGCCCCAGAGACATCTCCTCGAGTAAACATCTCCGGTGTCCAATTTCCGAACCAGGGTTGCTCTTGGCAGGAGATCATGGGGAGGGTTTAATTCGCTCCATCCCGTGTTTATGGCCCGTACTTACTGCGTGCAGAGGACTCTGCCTGGGGAAATGATGCTAATGACATCCATGTTGACAGCTGCCATTAATAATGGTCCTGGAAGACGGGAAGCACTCTGTGTACACTGTAATTCCGCTCATACTCATCCCTGCTCTCTAGAAACTCACTTTCTTGATGTTGCTGTCTACTGAGAGAATCTAGATTTGTGTCTCGTATTTTTTTTGCTTTTTTGGAGGAATTTGGGGTTAAATGACCTGCCCAGGGTCACACAGCTAAATGTCTCCTATTTCTAGGACCAGGAAATGGATTGGGGGAGGAAAAAATCTAGAGGCTACAGTAGGCCATGCTAAAAGTCAGTCTGATGTGTAATCCTGCCATTTTGCTAAGGAGCAATCTTTATTGCTGTCCTTTGCATCACATCACCTACATTTTCCAACAGTGTCTCTCCCCAGAGAGTTATCCTTTGTAGCAAAAAAAAGAAAAGGTTGGTGGGGGGGGGGGAGAAACAGTTATTATCATATCATACGTTTCTGACATCTCTGACATTTCAAATTCAACTCCAGTGGACACCCCTTCCCACTTCTCCTTTCTCTTCTTGGGGTCAGGTGGAATGAACAAAGGAAAAAAGAATTCTAAAGCCAAATTTGTCCTTATTAATGAACACAGAAATACACACAGCACCTGCTTGCTTCCAAGGGACCCATCCAGGAACAATGTCAGAGTTGATTTCCTAGTTCATGGTTCCGGAACTGTAGTGGGAAAGGGAAGAGAGAGCGAGGACCACACGAGTAGCTAGGTGATGGCAAGGAGACTTTGGGGGAACAAAGTATAAAAAACCCCCTCCCATCTTCCCACAGTGGAGACATGAAAGAGATCACTTTCTAATTGGGAGGAGGTGAAAGTGGGGAGGAATTATGCATGGGAAATGGTGACCAAAGAGAAGGCCTTTAGTCTGGAAAATTACTGAAATGGTGAGTGGGACCAAATGAACACTTCCCATCCAGGAACAATGTCAGAGTTCATTTCTTAGTTCATGATTGCAGCTCTGTAGTGGGGAGGGAAGAAAGAGTAAGGCCAGCACTAGTAGCCAGGCGATAGCAAGAAGGCTGTGGGGGAGGTCATTGGAGCAGGGGAGTTAAGTGATGGTTCTTTCTAGGAAGAGTGGGAGGGACCGTCATCTCCCCAGGAGTGCGTGGCTCCCACAGGGGGAGGAGTTCCTCATGGATCATTCGAATTTTACGACATTCGGTTTTGATGCTTCTTCTTTCTCCACGGTTATCAGGATGGTGAATGTGGTTTCCTTCATTCTGCTGGTTTTCCATGGATCTTCTGAGGCTTCTCTGTGTTCACACACATTTCTTACAGCCCAGTCATATTCCATTTCGTCTGTACGCCACAATTTGTTCAGCCGTTCCCCCACCGATGGACACTTACTTTGTTTCCAGCAAGCCCCGTCATTAAAAAATTTGTAACAGTGGATTGGTTGTGGAGGCAAGGCTAGGGCTTGAGGGAACTCTAGAGGCACCCCCGCTTCTGGGAATGCTCAAAGTGTGGTATAGTGGTCAGCTGCTGATGACCTCAAATGGAGCAGGGTTTGTAAAAGGATATTAGCTATGCTTCTGACGTAAGTGAAAAGATTGGCCCGCGATATTCTTCAAAACCCAGATGTTCCCCCACCGGGGGAGGGGGGGCAAGCCAGGCTGACCTCCGCATCCCTGAAGGAGAGGTCCTCACTGTCCCGGACAGCAGTAGTGATGGGGAAAGGGCAGCCATCGAGCCCTCCCTCCCCGGCCCACTTATTCAGTCCGGCTCAGCCGAGATTTCCGGACTTCACTGAAGAGAAACAGGTGAACCTTAGAGCAATGTGTCCTGGGTAGAGGTGGAAGACCCACGGCGTTTCAGAATCGGGAGCTGCAGGGGGCAGAGGTCACCCACCTCAGAGCCGTAGTTGGCTTTTACCTCACCAGAAAGCAGCCCACTGGAATCTACTTTTCTCCACTTGTTCCGATTTGGGGGAAGAGATGGGGCTGTTGGTGACCATCCCTGTTGGCTTCCTCCGTCCAGACCACGTGAGGTAACTCGTGAAGGCTTTTGGCAGTTGGGAGAGTAGCCAAGTAGGTCACGAGTGGTGCTCTTGGGTCCCGCCCGAGGTGCCCTCCAGGTGTTTGCACCAGGACCGGACGACGCCCCGGTAGTTCTCATTCTTGGTCCGGGTCTGGTCCAGCTCATTTTCTGGCACCTCGTATCCTGACACAACCATTTTTGGTGTTAATACTGGCTGTCTGTATCCGCTCCCAGCATTGTGGAAATATCAAAGGGAGCCCTCAAGGAGCTTATGTTCTGGTAATGGCTCAATTATTACCAGAGGCAGGAAGTAAAGTGACGTCCCTGTGGTTCTGCAGGGCACGAATGACTGGAAAAGCCGACATGGAGTCATGTACCACAGGGAGAACGTGACCCTTAGATAATCAAAGAATCAAAACAACCCCTTTTGTTCCCCCGACCCCCCTGCACCCAGAGCATTGAACAGATATTCTGCAGAAGATTTGAGAAGTTATCAACCAAGCAATCAACAAGCACTGATTAAGCACCAACTGTGTACCAGATACGAGAGAATAAGCACACATTCTGATGCGGACCAGCCGGTTTGTCCACGTGGAGTTCTGGGATACAAGAAATAAAAGTGCTTCCTGGCTCCCATTAAACACTCACACTACAGTGTTGAAGTAGGTTTTGTGCAGGAAACCAAGCTTCTTTTGGGAGTCCCTTCGTGGACAGAGATTCCACTGAAGTCTTTTAAAAAAGACTTTAAAATATGGGCCTCCCCAATAGACAAGGCCCCTCCGACCAAGCGCGCCTGCCGAGGCCGCCATCCTCTGTAGCGCCAAGGGGCGGGGAGTAGTGGGAAAACCCAGCCGCGTGTATCTGGCAACCACACGGTGGCCAAAGCAAGACGGATCAGGGAGCAACCTTTTTAAACAACTCGGGATCGGGTCTCTGGACAAGCCCGATGCAGCTCGGAGATGTCACGGTTCAGAGTTCTCCCCCCGGTGGAGTGGTCGCCACTCCTGAACGAGCATATGGCCTCTTCCAGGGTGGAAGGTGGCCACGATGGCTGCAGGACCAGGGTTGGTTCTGGGACAGCGAGAAAGGGAAGTGTATCTGGAGGAAGTGAGCCCGGCAGGTGAGGCGTGGAGGCCGTGCCCCAGCCGGGGGATACGGAACCGAGGGCCCTCTCAGGAAAGGGGGAACGACACCTCCCAGTGCAGCAGCACGTGGCTGGAGGGGCCATGGGAAGCAGGGCGAGAAGGCACAGATTGAGTGCGAGGAAAACTTCCAAAGGCAAGAATTACGCACACGTATCATGGCCGTTTCACGTGCTAATGCGCTCCATCACAGGAGGCCTTTCGGTGAACTCTTGACAGACTCCTCAGCCATGGTGTGGAGTAGACTCTTGTTCGAGGACGCGTTGTCTTGGAAGTCACCCTTGGGGTCTCTCTCTGTCATGGGATGGACGATGACCCCCAATAGCCTCCGGGTGACGATTCCTCTTAGCTCTTCAGACAGGGGGGTGTTTCATGATTTGCAGACGCGCCCCAATGTTGGCAGGAAGCTGGTATGCAAGAGATGTCAACACGTTAGTTTGGGGAGACTTCTGGAGTCAAAGAAGCTTGGCAATTTCTTTTTCCAAAAGCTGAGAACTTTTTATCCTCTTTTCCTACTCTACTTTGTAATGGAAATGCTTGTTTTAGTTCTTTAGTTTAAAATTTAAAAAGAGAAAAAGGGGGAAAAAAGCACCGGATCAAACTTCCTATGGGAGCCTTTCCATTGTTTTTCTTTTTCTGCAATTTCTTGAAGTACATGCAGCTCACCTTTGTCTTCCTGTTCAGTTATGGGTCCCGCCCACCATCCCTTTGCAATCTGTCAGATTCAAGGTTCGGGTCTCCTGACCCCAGACTCAGTCCTAGACTTCATTGATCCCTCCCCCCATCCCCCCCTTCTCCCCCCAAATCCCACCAATCCAGCAGTTCTCCATTCTTGTCTCTCCCAGGATCCAGAACGAGAAGACAGACACCGTCCGTTGTATCAAGTCTTGCCGGCCCAACGATGTCACCTGCGTGCTGGACCCCGTCCACACCATCTCCCACACGGTGATCTCCCTGCCCACGTTCCGAGAGTTCACTCGCCCCGAAGGTGGGCTGTGGGATGGGGCCTTCGGCAGAGGGCACGGATGGAGGTGGGGGGGGATGGCTGCGGCGGGGGCTCAGATCTCCCGATTCCTTCTCCCATGTTCTTCCTTGTGCTTCCGGGAAGCAATGGCAGAAGGCCTGGGTGCCTTAGGCCTGGGTCAGGGCTCCCTTGCCTGGCTCCCCATGGTCTTCTCTCCCAGAACTCCACCTCTGTGCCGGGCGCCCCCTGGCTATTCCCTCCACTCCCAAACCTCCCCTGAGTCCAAGGATGTCCTTCTCCCCCCCCCAGCATAGCAGGGGTGGTCCCCCCTACATCTCCTGTCCTTCCCCCCATGTTTTCCTTGCCCCTCTCCCCCTCCCTGTCCAGGAAGTGCTTCCATGGCCCCTCCAGCTCATTTTCCTCCCTGACCGTCCTGCCCATCTGGGAAGTGCCTGTGCCAGCCTCCTCCCCTCTCTTTCCGTGGCTGGCAATATAATGGGCAGCTGCCAGGGCTCCCCGAAGGATCTGCTGCTTCCCAGCCCCTCTCAGCCCCCTCTGGCCGCTGCTCTCTTTGGGGCGTCTCCCCTCGGGATGCGCGCTGCTGGCGGCAGGGCCGGCTGCATTCACACTGTCCCTGCTGAGCTCGCTGCCCAGGGCCGCGTGAGTGCTCCCCGAGGCCCTTCCCTCAGGGCACTCCGTCCTCCTCCCTGCTTGGCCATCCTTTCCCCAGCGTGACCCCATGGTGGTTCCCCCTGCCCCTGACCTGTGCCCTCGCCCACAGAAATCATCTTCCTTCGGGCCGTCACGCCGGCCTACCCGGCCAACTACGCCGACATCATCTTCGACATCACCGAGGGGAACCTCAGGGACTCCTTCGACATCATCAAGCGGTATCTGGACGGCATGACTGTGGGTGAGTGCGTCTGCCGGGCTGCCCGTCCCCCGGGCTGCGGACCCCCGCGCCAAGCTGCCAGGCAGGGCCGGAGCCCGGGGACCCCCGCCCGGGGCCTCCCGCCCGCCTCCCGGGGCGGCTCCCGGCTCTGGGCTCTCCCTTCGGCTCCGTGGGGGCGGAACCGTCCTCCGCCTCCCACCCGCTGAAAGGAGCGGAAACGGCCGGGGACGCAGAGGGACGGAGCAGTCCGCACCGGGCAAGGAGCCTCCGCACCGGCCCAACGGGGGATGGCGAAACCCGGAGGCCTGGGGTCCTAAACTGGCTCCCTAAATGGACTTTAGAACCTAGAACGCAGAAGGACAGGGCCGGGGGAGGGAGCCGGGAACGGGGGTGGGCGGGGGGAGGACAGTCAGGGCCGGGGGAGGGAGCCGGGAACGGGGAGGAGGGGGCGGTCAGGGCCGGGGGAGGGAACAGGGAACAGGCGGAGGGTGGGGGGCGGTCAGTGTCGGGGGAGGGAGCAGGGAACGGGTGGAGGGTGGGGGGCGGTCAGGGCCGGGGGAGGGAGCAGGGAACGAGGAGGAGGGGGCTGTCAGGGACGGAGGAGGGAGCTAAGAAGCGGGGCTGCCAGGGACGGAGGAGGGAGCCGGGAACGGGGAGGAGGGGGCGGTCAGGGCCGGGGGAGGGAGCCGGGAACGGGGAGGAGGGGGCGGTCAGGGCCGGGGGAGGGAGCTGAGAAGGGGGGTCGGTCAGGGACGGAGGAGGGAGCCGGGAACGGGGAGGAGGGGGCTGTCAGGGACGGAGGAGGGAGCTAAGAAGCGGGGCTGCCAGGGACGGAGGAGGGAGCCGGGAACGGGGAGGAGGGGGCGGTCAGGGCCGGGGGAGGGAGCCGAGAAGGGGGTGCCAGGGCCGGGAGGATACCTCAGAGCAGAGAGCACCAGGGTTGAGAAGTTAGAGAATTCCGGGAGATTCCCCGACAGCGCTCCGGGACAGTTTTGCGACGTGGCCACGCGGGGGCAGTGTTGGACCGCCGAATTCCCACCTTTCCTTCCGCGCGGCGGCGCTGGGAGGCCGGCCCTTCTCGGGACAGGCCTCCGGCCTCTACCAGCTGTTTCCAAGGGGGCTTAGGAGGGGGAGGGGACGGCGGCTCGCAGCAGCTTTGCGTTTATAGATCCCGCCCAGCCCCGCCCCCCGGTCGTGGAGGGAGAGTTGATGACTAGAGGATTAACGAGAGGAGTAGATTCCTCAGCATTTACTTGTTTAAAACGGAGGTTGGAGGAGCCGCTAGGGGGCGCCGTGGGGAGGGCCCAGCCCTGAAGTGAGGAGGACCTGAGTTCTGTTGGGATCTCACCTGTGGCCTCAGACACTTAACGCGGCCCGGCTGGGTGACCCTGGGCAAGTCCCTTAACCCCAAATGTCTCAGCAAAACAAACCGAAAAAGGGTCTGGGAGACGTGAAATGTCGGGCTGGGAGGGACGCGGAGGTCTGGCCGCAGTTCTGGTCTGCCCCCAGCGGGGCCTTCCCGCCGATGCCCCGGGGCTGGGGGGGGGGGGGCGAGATCCTGAGGGAAAATGAGGCCGCAGCGGAGAGAATGGGCCCAGGCCCCCGCCACGAGACCCCCACAAGCACACTCTGCCCCTGGGACATCGGCAGGGCTTCTGTCCGCCCCAGCTCCCGAACGGCTCAGGGCCTCTGCCTTGTCTCCCTCCTGGAGCCCGGAGCCCGACCCCCAAGGGCCTCGGAGGGCGCGAAGGGCCCCCCGGACAGAGGCGCTCCTCGAGGGCCGCGGGAAGGGCGGCGCCTGCGGGGAGGCTGCCCTCTGACGCTCCGGCGGACGGCGGCCGCTGCCCACCAGCAGTCTTCTTGCTTTTGAAAATCAGAGGCGAAGGGGGTGGGAGACGCGCCGTGCCCTGTGCTCCCGCCTTGCTCGGAAGGTTTGGCCAGGGATTAGGCTCCGTTACACTGGCTGACTCCCCCATTCAGAGATTCCCCCTGCAATCAGCCGCCCAGCCGTCCTCCCGGCGGTGATGGATCGGCTCTGAGAGGCTTTCACCTCAAATCCTCGGGATTAGGCAAGAGCTTTCTCGGACCAGTCACCGGGAGCCGTGGCCCGCCGCCAAGGCAGCGGCCCGGAGGAGCCCAGCGGAGGGGTGCCGGACCCACGCTGGGAGGCGCCCCCTCTGCTTCTCCCGTGTCAGGGCAGGGGGGCCCCGGCTAAGGACGGGCAGGAAGGAGGAGGGGCAGGAAGGATGAGCAGGGAAGGATGAGGGGCAGGAAGGATGAGGGCCAGGGAAGGATGAGGGGCAGGAAGGAGGAGGGGCAGGGAAGGATGAGGGGCAGGAAGGATGAGCAGGGAAGGATGAGGGGCAGGGAGGATGAGGGGCAGGAAGGAGGAGGGGCAGGGAAGGATGAGGGGCAGGAAGGATGAGAGGCAGGAAGGATGAGGGGCAGGAAGGATGAGGGGCAGGAAGGATGAGCAGGGAAGGATGAGGGGCAGGGAAGGATGAGGGGCAGGGAAGGATGAGGGGCAGGGAAGGATGAGGGGCAGGAAGGAGGAGGGGCAGGGAAGGATGAGGGGCAGGAAGGATGAGCAGGGAAGGATGAGGGGCAGGAAGGAGGAGGGGCAGGGAAGGATGAGGGGCAGGAAGGATGAGCAGGGAAGGATGAGGGGCAGGGAGGATGAGGGGCAGGAAGGAGGAGGGGCAGGGAAGGATGAGGGGCAGGAAGGATGAGCAGGGAAGGATGAGGGGCAGGGAAGGATGAGGGGCAGGGAAGGATGAGGGGCAGGGAAGGATGAGGGGCAGGAAGGAGGAGGGGCAGGGAAGGATGAGGGGCAGGAAGGATGAGCAGGGAAGGATGAGGGGCAGGGAGGATGAGGGGCAGGAAGGAGGAGGGGCAGGGAAGGATGAGGGGCAGGAAGGATGAGCAGGGAAGGAGGAGGGGCAGGAAGGATGAGGGGCAGGAAGGAGGAGGGGCAGGAAGGATGAGGGGCAGGAAGGAGGAGGGGCAGGAAGGATGAGGGGCAGGAAGGATGAGAGGCAGGAAGGAGGAGGGGCAGGAAGGATGAGGGGCAGGAAGGAGGAGGGGCAGGAAGGATGAGGGGCAGGAAGGATGAGAGGCAGGAAGGATGAGGGGCAGGAAGGATGAGGGGCAGGAAGGATGAGGGGCAGGGAAGGATGAGGGGCAGGAAGGATGAGGGGCAGGAAGGATGAGGGGCAGGAAGGATGAGGGGCAGGGAGGATGAGGGGCAGGAAGGATGAGGGGCAGGAAGGATGAGGGGCAGGAAGGATGAGGGGCAGGAAGGATGAGGGGCAGGGAAGGATGAGGGGCAGGAAGGATGAGAGGCAGGAAGGATGAGGGGCAGGAAGGATGAGGGGCAGGAAGGATGAGGGGCAGGAAGGATGAGGGGCAGGAAGGATGAGGGGCAGGAAGGATGAGGGGCAGGAAGGATGAGGGGCAGGAAGGATGAGGGGCAGGGAAGGATGAGGGGCAGGAAGGATGAGGGGCAGGAAGGATGAGGGGCAGGAAGGATGAGGGGCAGGAAGGATGAGGGGCAGGAAGGATGAGCAGGGAAGGATGAGGGGCAGGAAGGATGAGGAGCAGGGAAGGATGAGGGGCAGGAAGGATGAGGGGCAGGGAAGGATGAGGGGCAGGGAGGGAGGAGGGGCAGGAAGGAGGAGCAGGGAAGGATGAGGGGCAGGAAGGATGAGGGGCAGGAAGGATGAGCAGGGAAGGATGAGGGGCAGGAAGGATGAGCAGGGAAGGATGAGGGGCAGGAAGGATGAGGGGCAGGAAGGATGAGGGGCAGGGAAGGATGAGGGGCAGGAAGGAGGAGGGGCAGGAAGGATGAGGGGCAGGAAGGATGAGAGGCAGGAAGGATGAGGGGCAGGAAGGATGAGGGGCAGGAAGGATGAGGGGCAGGGAAGGATGAGGGGCAGGAAGGATGAGGGGCAGGAAGGATGAGGGGCAGGAAGGATGAGGGGCAGGGAGGATGAGGGGCAGGAAGGATGAGGGGCAGGAAGGATGAGGGGCAGGAAGGATGAGGGGCAGGAAGGATGAGGGGCAGGGAAGGATGAGGGGCAGGAAGGATGAGAGGCAGGAAGGATGAGGGGCAGGAAGGATGAGGGGCAGGAAGGATGAGGGGCAGGAAGGATGAGGGGCAGGAAGGATGAGGGGCAGGAAGGATGAGGGGCAGGAAGGATGAGGGGCAGGAAGGATGAGGGGCAGGGAAGGATGAGGGGCAGGAAGGATGAGGGGCAGGAAGGATGAGGGGCAGGAAGGATGAGGGGCAGGAAGGATGAGGGGCAGGAAGGATGAGCAGGGAAGGATGAGGGGCAGGAAGGATGAGGAGCAGGAAGGATGAGGGGCAGGAAGGATGAGGGGCAGGGAAGGATGAGGGGCAGGGAAGGATGAGGGGCAGGAAGGATGAGCAGGGAAGGATGAGGGGCAGGAAGGATGAGGGGCAGGAAGGATGAGCAGGGAAGGATGAGGGGCAGGAAGGATGAGCAGGGAAGGATGAGGGGCAGGAAGGATGAGGGGCAGGAAGGATGAGGGGCAGGGAAGGATGAGGGGCAGGAAGGATGAGGGGCAGGAAGGATGAGGGGCAGGAAGGATGAGGGGCAGGGAGGATGAGAGGCAGGAAGGATGAGGGGCAGGAAGGATGAGGGACAGGGAAGGATGAGGGGCAGGAAGGATGAGGGGCAGGGAAGGATGAGGGGCAGGAAGGATGAGGGGCAGGAAGGATGAGGGGCAGGAAGGATGAGGGGCAGGGAGGATGAGGGGCAGGGAAGGATGAGGGGCAGGAAGGATGAGGGACAGGGAAGGATGAGGGGCAGGGAAGGATGAGGGGCAGGAAGGATGAGGGGCAGGAAGGATGAGGAGCAGGAAGGATGAGGGGCAGGAAGGATGAGGGGCAGGAAGGATGAGGGGCAGGAAGGATGAGGGGCAGGAAGGAGGAGGGGCAGGAAGGATGAGGGGCAGGAAGGAGGAGGGGCAGGGAAGGATGAGGGGCAGGAAGGATGAGCAGGGAAGGATGAGGGGCAGGAAGGATGAGGGGCAGGAAGGATGAGGAGCAGGAAGGATGAGGGGCAGGAAGGATGAGGGGCAGGAAGGATGAGGGGCAGGAAGGAGGAGGGGCAGGGAAGGATGAGGGGCAGGAAGGATGAGGGGCAGGAAGGATGAGGGGCAGGAAGGATGAGGGGCAGGAAGGAGGAGGGGCAGGGAAGGAGGAGGGGCAGGAAGGATGAGCAGGGAAGGATGAGGGGCAGGAAGGATGAGGGGCAGGGAAGGATGAGGGGCAGGGAAGGATGAGGGGCAGGAAGGATGAGGGGCAGGAAGGATGAGGGGCAGGGAAGGATGAGGGGCAGGAAGGATGAGGGGCAGGGAGGATGAGGGGCAGGAAGGATGAGGGGCAGGGAAGGATGAGGGGCAGGAAGGATGAGCAGGGAAGGATGAGGGGCAGGGAAGGATGAGGGGCAGGGAAGGATGAGGGGCAGGGAAGGATGAGGGGCAGGGAAGGATGAGGGGCAGGGAAGGAGGAGGGGCAGGAAGGAGGAGGGGCAGGGAGGATGAGGGGCAGGAAGGATGAGGGGCAGGGAAGGATGAGGGGCAGGAAGGATGAGCAGGGAAGGATGAGGGGCAGGAAGGATGAGGAGCAGGAAGGATGAGGGGCAGGAAGGATGAGGAGCAGGAAGGATGAGGGGCAGGAAGGATGAGGGGCAGGAAGGATGAGGGGCAGGAAGGATGAGGGGCAGGAAGGAGGAGGGGCAGGGAAGGATGAGGGGCAGGGAAGGATGAGGGGCAGGGAAGGATGAGGGGCAGGGAAGGATGAGGGGCAGGGAAGGAGGAGGGGCAGGAAGGAGGAGGGGCAGGGAGGATGAGGGGCAGGAAGGATGAGGGGCAGGGAAGGATGAGGGGCAGGAAGGATGAGCAGGGAAGGATGAGGGGCAGGAAGGATGAGGGGCAGGAAGGATGAGCAGGGAAGGATGAGGGGCAGGGAAGGATGAGGGGCAGGGAAGGATGAGGGGCAGGGAAGGATGAGGGGCAGGGAAGGATGAGGGGCAGGGAAGGATGAGGGGCAGGGAAGGAGGAGGGGCAGGAAGGAGGAGGGGCAGGGAAGGATGAGGGGCAGGGAAGGAGGAGGGGCAGGAAGGATGAGGGGCAGGAAGGAGGAGGGGCAGGAAGGATGAGCAGGGAAGGATGAGGGGCAGGAAGGATGAGGGGCAGGAAGGATGAGGGGCAGGGAAGGATGAGGGGCAGGGAAGGATGAGGGGCAGGGAAGGATGAGGGGCAGGGAAGGATGAGGGGCAGGGAAGGATGAGGGGCAGGGAAGGAGGAGGGGCAGGAAGGATGAGGGGCAGGGAAGGATGAGGGGCAGGAAGGATGAGGGGCAGGAAGGAGGAGGGGCAGGAAGGATGAGGGGCAGGAAGGATGAGGGGCAGGAAGGAGGAGGGGCAGGGAAGGATGAGGGGCAGGAAAGACCTTCCCTCTTGTGCTTAGCTCCCCAGCATCCTGCTCCATATCTGGACGTCGGGCCGGCCGGGGAGGGCAGGCAGGTCTCCTCCAGGAAGCTCTCCAGGGGCCTCTGGCCGTCAGCCCCTCTGACCCGCTGTCCCGCTCTCCCCACAGGTGTGGTGCGCCAGGTCCGGCCCATCGTGGGCCCCTTCTACGCCACCCTCAAGCTGGAGATGAACTACGTGATGGGCGGGGTGGTCTCCCACCGCAACGTGGTCAACGTCCACATCTTTGTCTCCGAATACTGGTTCTGAGTCCGCCCGGGTCAGGCCCTGCCTCCGCGGAGAAGGCCCCATTCTTTCTTCCCTTTGTTCATTCAGTCCGAAGCATGACGGGCGCAGGGCTGCGCTGGAGGGGGATGGGGCGGGGCAGAAAGCCCCCCGGAGAAAGGCGGGCGCGCCCCCTCCCCGAAGCCCAGCCGGAGAGGGACGGCTCCGGCAGAGATGAAATAGAAGATGACCTTCCCAGTCTTTCTAGCCACGTGCCATGCACAGAAACACAGCCAGCGCCTGCATGTGCTGGTCAGCAGGCGCCCCGGGCCAGCCCCGTTCTAAACCCAACCTGGTGCCCGCCTGCCAGGTCCGGGGGATGCAGCGCCCCCGGGCGCCGTGCGGAAAACCTGGCCCAGACGCGGGTCCTTCTGCTTTCGGGTCCCTGGGGATGTAGCCAAGTTCCTGCAGTAACGCAACGAATGTATTTTCTGCCTCTGTTGTCATTTTTGGTAGAAATGTGAAATAAAGAGTCCCACAATTATCTTGTATTCACCCGGCAGCCTCCCGCAAGTCCTTTGAGGCAGAAAGGAGAGAGTCCCGGTCATTTATTCGCCCGGCAGCCTCCCACAAGCCCTCTGAGGCACATGCTCCCAGTCACGCCAAGGCAGCTCTGGGAAACTGGGGTGACTCATCACGGGCACGACTGGGACCTGACCAAAGGATGCCAGGGACTGGGGTCCGAGGCCCCTGGGGGGGGGCTGAAGGCCTTGTTCTCAGGGATCCCAAGTCCTTGGGACAGCCTGGAGGGCCCCGTGGAGGAGGTGGACTCCAAGCTGTGGGTAGAGGGACGGACTCAATGGAGATGCAGGGCATGGGGATGGCAAAAAGGCGGCAGAGGCACAGGATGAGATGCAGGAAAGGGTGGCAGGGTCTGCGAGACAAGGGGTGGGGAGGGGGCAGAGGGAAAGGGTGCAGGGGGTGTCCTGGAAAGTGAGCTCCCCTTGGGCACGTTGGAAGCCTCTCTCTGTCTCGTTGGCCCACAACAGAGGGGAGCCACCGAGGGTTGCACCGGCAGAGGCACATCGGGTGTCCGCTGGGCAGATGGGAGAGGGGCCCCATAGAGACGGCTGTTCCACCATCAGTAAGGAGGGAGCTTTCCGCCAGAGACCTCGGGGCCAGGCTTAGGTGATCCGGCTAGAGGTCAGAGGGGATTCCTGCGGGCCCCCAGGACACGCCCTCCTGGGTTCCGGCAGGTTTCTGTGCCAAGGTGTAGGCCTGGGTTTGGGGGAGGAGGGGATGTTATAATTGCACCAATTTGCGCGGCTGGGAGAAGTGTCCGTAGCCATGGCCCACGGAGCGCCCCCAGGGCAGGATCCCCAGGGCTTCGCCCCCGGGCACCGCCATTTAAGGGGCTCCGGGTCAGGCCCAGGCCGGGGCTGCCGGGAAGGAGCTCCAGCAGTTGGAAGTCACCAGCAAGGACTTCTCCCGCTCACCCAACGGTTTGTTTTAATTACCCCTTGAATTACAGAGCCGCGGGGGCCCCACAATTGCTCGTGAGGCTCTCCTCCCCCTAGGGGGACCCGGGCTCCCCCAGCTCATTAAGGGGGGCGGCTGCTCCCCGCGGGGGCTGTTCTGGGCCTGGGGGCGGGCCCAATCGGCGGGGTTTCCCAAGGAGGCCGAGCAGGACGCAGGGCCCGCAGGGATCCAGGGGAGTGCCAAGTGCGGGAAGCGGGACGTCCCTATTTCAAGGACCGCACAGAGCCCAGGAGGCGGAGGGCAGCGGACAGATGCAGGGAAGGGCCGGGCAGGCGCAGGGGCTTCCCGCGGCCCTAGGACTCCGGGTCCGGCCGGTACCAGGCGCTGTTATTCCCGGCTTCCTCAGGCCGCCTCGGCGGGTGCGCCCCAGGGTTCGCGATTACTCGGGGCCCTCCCAGGCTCTCCTTCAGTTCTCCAAAAATCATTTACTGCGCCTGTGTGCAAAACACTGCCGTGGGAGGGGCTTCCAGGGGACGGAGTGCGGAGGCGGGGCCGCACCTGTGGGAGCCCGGGGAGTGCGGTGGTAGCCCCGGGAGTGCGGTGGGAGCCCCGGGAGTGCGGTGGGAGCCCCGGGAGTGCGGTGGGAGCCCCGGGAGTGCGGTGGGAGCCCCGGGAGTGCGGTGGGAGCCCCGGGAGTGCGGTGGTCCGCCCAGCCCCGTCAGCGCTCATCTGAGGGGCCTGCAAGGCGCCCGGGCCGTGAGGATCAATGAGACCAGGCCGGTAAGGGTCCTGTCGATTGAGGGGCTCTAAGTCTGCAGGAAAGGTCATTCTCACTGCTCCCTGGGCATCCCCTGCCCCTGGCCTGGCTGGCAGCAAAGGCCGGCCTCCCGGCCTGGAGCCCAAGGCCTAAGGCCAATCCGGCCCAGCCACTTCTCCCCGCCTCAGTCTACTCATCCATAAAATGGGAATCCTATTCCCGGCCCTCCTTCCCTCAGGTTTTGTAAGAAACACGCCTCCCAGGCCACAGGCTGCTATGGAGACTGGGACAGCGGACAGAGAGGCCGCGTCTCCTACAGGATCCTGGGGTCCGAGTGACCGAGGGAAGGGGATGGTGGCCGGCAGGGCAGAGGCCCATAGCAGGGCAGCGGGCGTCCTGGGGCCAGGGCCGGGCCCTTCAGGAGGCACCGGAGAGCGACAAGGCTGGGAGGGGGCAGAGCCCCGTGGCCGTGTCTCGGTCAGGGAGTGTCAAGGAGCTCTAGTCCGGGGCTGAGGAGGAGGGGAGGGGAGAGAAGCAGTGCCCGCCTCCTGTCTGAGACCCTGTCTGACCTCAGAGACCGCTCCCTCTCCCCACCTTCCCGCTGCTTTTCCCCTCTGAGAACGACTGTATGTGTCCCTGCCTCCCCGCGACCTGAAGGCCCCCCTATTTGAGAGCAGCCAGGTGGAGCAGAGGCTACAGGGTCTCCGAGGCCCCTCCTCTTCACCTTCCCCGGCTGCTTTTGCCCCCCGAGGTCCACCAGATGTGCTCCCCTGCCCGCCCCCTCCCGCAGAGACTCAGCCCGGCCTGAAGGCAGGACCACCCGGGGCGCGGGGCTGCGGCCAGCGTTCTAGGGGACCGGGGAGCCTGAAAGGGATCCCTCCCCCTGGCGCTGGGGCTGAGGTTTCTGGGAGGCCGCCCGGCCTGGGGAGCGGGGGTTTGCCGGAGGCCTGCCCTGTGGGATTGGGAAATTAGGAAGGAATGCCTCCGCTTTGGCCAGGAAAGTTTCCCCGGCCCGGAGCAGGGGTCGCCTCGCCCTCCCGGCCCGATGCAGCTCCTGCCCCCGGCGCACGGCCCAGCCACCCTCGGCCGATTAAAAGAAGGGGCGAGTAGAGCCTCCCTGAGGACTGGTCTCTGTGCCAGGCATCAGATGTGCGGGCAGGGCTCCAAGAGCATCTGGGGGACTCAGGCCCTCCGGGAAGCAGAGGAGGGAGCAGGGCTGAAGGTCCCCCGGCCCCGCCCTTCCTGCCTCTGGGCACCGGATAGTCCCCCCTGGCCCCGCCCCTCCTGCCTCCGGGCACCAGGTGGTCTCCCTGGCCCCGCCCCTCCTGCTTCCAGGTACCCAATGGTCCCCCAGCCCCGCCTCTCCTGCCTCCAGGTACTGGGTGGTCCCGCCCCTGGCCCCGCCCCTCCTGCCTCCGGGCACCGGGTGGTCCCGCCCCTCGCCCCGCCCCTCATGCTTCCAGGTACCCAATGGTCCCCCGGCCTCGCCCTTCTGCCTCCGGGCACCAGATAGCCCCCCCCCGGCCCCGCCCCTCCTGCCTCCAAGTACCTGATGGTCCCCCGGCCCCGCCCCTCCTGCCTCTGGGCACCAGATAGTCCCCCTGGCTCCACCCCTTCTGCCTCCGGGCACCAGATAGTCCCCCACCGGCCCCGCCCCTCCTGCCTCCAAGTACCTGATGGTCCCCCTGGCCCCGCTCCTCCTGCCTCCGGGCACCGGGTGGTCCCTCCCCCTGGCCACCTCTGGTCTCCTCTGACAGGAGGCAAGCTCCCCAGAGCAGGGCCAGCTGCCTTCTTTGCCCCTCGACCCCCCACGCCGACCTAGCACAGCGCCCGGGCAGCCGGAGATGCCGAAGAGCTGGATGTTGGTGGAGGCCGATAAAGGGGGCTCACCCGAGGAAGGCTGAGGACTAAGGCTTCTATGTAGAGCCCTGTGCCCAGACTTTTGGGGGGCTCACTGGGACCCCGCCCTCTCTTTTCCAAGAAAGCAAAGTCTCTGGGCTCTCGCCCCCAGCCCAGGCCCCCCTCGCCTTTGGGCCCCCGCCGTCCCACCCTCCCGCTGGCCTGAGCCCGCTCTCTCCAAGGGGAGCTGCTGCTTCCCCCAGAACTAATGTCAACCTCATGCCCTGAGGTTTCTGCAGTTAGAGCTGCGGTTGCTGGGGAAATCGCTCTTCCGAGGAGACCGGTGAGGGCTGCGGAGGGGGCCCTGCTGGCAGCAGGGGCGGGGTTTGTTTACAGGGCTGGTGGGCTGCTGCCATGGGAGCCAAAGCCTCAGATCTGGGCCTCTCTGTGGTCGGGCCCGGGGCCAGCTCCAGTCTTGGAGCCCTTATTGTAAGGGCCTACTGTGTGCCGGGAGGCCCAAGCTCAGGACTGGAGTCAGTGGTAGGGTCCTGCCCTCCTACTGTGTGTGCTTGGGGCACGGGGTCGGCCTTTAAGTCCTGCCCTCCTGCTGTGTGCCAGGCACAGAGGCGGAGATGGAAGACCCGTGACAGCAGTCACCTACATCGGCATGCGCACGGGACACATTCACAGCGAACACAAAGCAGCCTGGGAGGGAGGCCGGGCAGAAGGGGGCGAAGGCACAGCTGTAGGAAAGACCCGGGGGTGGGGTCCTGCAGGCTTGTGTGCCCAGCTGCGCGGGCACCGAGATGGCCCACACCTGCACTTTACATGTTCTTGCCCTCATGAAAAGAAGAGAGCTGGAGCTGGAAGGAGCCCTGCAGTGTCCCAGTTTTCTCCCATCCGCGCCAACAGTTATCCTTACCTTTTTCTGCCATCTTAGCCAGTCTGTGAGGGGCTATCTCAGTTGTTTTAATCTGCATTTCTCTAATCAATAGTGATTCAGAACATTTTTATATGACTATCGACGGCTTTAATTTCTTTATCTGGAAATTTTTTATTCATATTCTTTGATCATTTATCAATTAGGGGACGACTTATTCTCATATATTTTTTATATTTTGTATATATTTATAACACTATAAATCCTTACAAATTGGACCCAGTTCTCTCTGTATTTTAGAAATGAGACCTTTATCAGAATCACTGGCTGGAAAAATTGCTTCCCCCTTTTCTGCTTCCCTTCTAATCTTGGCTGCATTGGTTTTGTTTGTGTGAAAACCTTTTTAATTTCATATAATTTTTCTTTTTATAATGTTCTTGATTTCTTGTTTGGTCATAGATTCCAACCTTCTCCAAAGATCTGCTAGGTAAATGATGTCTCATTCTCCTCATTTGTTTAGGGTATAACCCTTTGCACACCCAAGTTATGGCCTTATGTACTAGCTCAATGGCTAGTTTGTAACATCCTATTTTCCGGTGTTCCCAGCGATTTGTCAAATAGTGAGTTCTTTTCCTAGAAGCTGGAGCTCTGGGTTTATCAAGCACTAGAGTCATTGATTATTGGGTTTTGTATACTGACCCATTCCACTGATCTTTATTATTGAGTTTTAGGTCTGATAGTGTCAGGTCACCTTCCTTTATATATTTTTTTCATTCATTCCCTTGATATTCTTGCCCTTTTCTTTTCCAGATGAATTTTACTATTTTTTAGCTCTATAAAATAATTTTTGACAGTTTGATTGGCCTGGCGCTGAACAAGTAGGCTACTTTAGATGGAATCGTCATTTTTATTATATTGGCTCAGCCTATCCATGAGCAATTGCTATTTTCCCAGCGGTTGCCATCTGATTTAAATTGTGTGGGAAATGTTTTGTCGTTGTGTTCAGAGAGTTCCTGGTGTTGTCTTGGCAGGTCAGACTCCAAATTCTGCTTGACTTCTTGATTTGACAGATTGGGAAAGGGAGGGCCCGCGGCTGGCCGAAGCCCCCCAGCAAGGGCCCGGCAGGGCCCCTGTCCGGGTCTCCTCTCTGTCCCCACTCGGGGCTTTTGGCCACGCCGCCCTAGTGCCTTCTACCCCTCGGGGAGGGACGGGCCCAACGCCGAGAAGTTCACAGAACAGCATGTAAAGCCGGCCCAGTCCTGTCATTCTCCACTTGGGAAGCAGGTGGGCGGGGGCCCCCAGCCAGCCAAGCCCACCCAGGCCGGCGCCCGGGTGCCGCTGCCCGGACCTCTGGGCCCAATGTCGCCTCCGCGTCGGCCACGAGGGGCCGCGGGAGCTGGAGGGAGGAGAAGCGGCCCCTGTGGCCCGTGGGGCCCCGGCTTCCCGACAGAGCCCCGCTCGCCCCGGCCAAGCAAACGTGCGATTTCCCGTGTCTGCAGAGGCGCGTGTTCCTTCTTGCCTGGCTGCTTTGCTCACCTGCATCTGCATGGAAAACATGAGATAATGGGTGTGTGACGCCGCGGGCTGGGCCGGCCCCTTCGGGGGCTCCCGGGGCCCTCGTGGGCGTCCCCGGGAGACGCCGCGTCTCTGCAGAGCCCGGTCAGCTCCGTCCAGTGTCCGGAGGCCGGCGGAGCGCTCTCGGCCCTGGGATGCCCTTTTAAGGCAGATGCTTAATCTGGGATGCGATGCCGGAGGCACGCAGCGGCAAGGCCGTGACTCAGACCTTGTAATAATAATAGCATGGAGGTCGTGCCGGGGTTTGCAGATAGGATCTCACTGGATCCTCACCACAGCTCTGGAAGGGAGGCTGCTATAAACCCCATTTCACAGCTGAAGAAACTGAGGCAGATGTAGGTTAAGGGACTTGCCCAGGGTCCCACAGCTAGGAAACGTCTGGGGTGTCGTTTGAATTCGGGTGCACTTTAACCCCAGCTTCAGTCTTGGTTTCCTGCTCCAAACTCCAGCAGCAGTGAATGGAGCACCTTCCCTAAAGTTAGGAGGACCCTTACTTCAGACACTTAACACTTTCTAGCTGTGGGACCCTGGGCAAGTCACTTAACCCTAATTGCAAAATGAAAGTGAAAACCCAGCAGCTTAGCCACAAAGGCTTATAGCTTAGAATTCAGCTCAGGTCAATAAACAGTGATTTCTTTCTCTTTTTCTTCAATGTCACCTCCATTTAAAATATAATCTCTACTTCCCAGCGAGGTCATACCCTGAAACAGGGGAGAAAAGGAGGAAGGGACAGAGAGACAGAAAGGGAAGGGGGAAGGGGGCAGGGAAGAAAAAGATGATAGAGATGGGGAGGAAGGGAGAGAGGGGGAAGAGGAGAGACAGAGACACAGACAAGCAGAGGGAGAGCCAGAGAGGAAGGAGAGAGAGAGAACTAGAGGGGAGAAAGGGAGAGAAATAGGGAGGACGGGGAGGGGGAGGAGAGAGGGAGAAAGACAGGGAAAGGAAGAAGACAGAGAGGAGAGAGAAAGGAGAGAGATAGAGAGAGAAAGGAGAGAGATAGAGAAAGACAGGAGAGAGAGAGAGAGAGAGAGAGAGAGAGAGAGAGAGAGAGAGAGAGAGAGAGAGAGAGAGCTAGAGAGGGAGAAAGGGAGAGAAATAGGGAGGACAGGGTGGGGGGAGAGAGGGAGAAAGACAGGGAAAGGAAGAAGACAGAGAGGAGAAAGGAGACAGACAGAGAAAGACAGGAGAGAGAACTAGAGAAACAGGGGAGAAACTGAGGGACACAGGAAGGAGAGGCAAAGGAATAGAGAAATAGAGGGAGACAGAGACATGGAGAGAGAGAGGGACGCAGAGGAGAGAGAGAGAGACAGGGAGAGAAATAAGGTAAGACATAGAGACGGGAGCAGGAGAGAGAAACAGAAATAGGGACAGAGATGGGGCAGAGAGAGGGAGGACATGGGGAGAGACAGAGACAGGAGAGGGAAGGACGAGGGGGAGGCAGAGGCAGGAGCTACGTGGCCCCATCAGCTCCATAGTCCACCTGACGGAGGGCCGGTATCCCGCCTCCGTGGCCCCCCACACAAGCTGGGGAGGGAAGTTCTCTGGTCTCTGGGGCTCTGTCACTGTCTCTGCGGGTGCTCTTGGGGCCGTTCCATCCCCCCAGGGTGACCGAGGGCCCTGCGTGGAGCGAGCAGGGACCGCTCTGGCTGGCTGGGGTCCCTGGGCTGGCCGGGCTGGGCCCCCGAAGGCGGAGGGTCCATCTTCCTGTCACCTGTCTTAGCCATCCCTGTTTCCCCCAGTGCCGGAGGGGACACGCCGGGTGGGTGAGACGGGCTCCGGGGCCAGGAACACGAGAGCGCCGTTTGCTGTGGGATCCCGGGCCGCGGTCTGCATCGGCAGAGGGGGTTTCCTCACCTGCAAGTTTCCCAGAACAAGAAGCCCCAGGTCTGGACCTTCCCCACTCCCAAATCATCTAACTGCCAAGAGGGAGAGGGCCTGTTTCCCCTTCTATCCAAAGAGGGAGCTGGGCCAGAGGGCTCGGAGGTCCCTGACCCTCCCCCTGAGCCCTCTCCTCTTTCCCACCGAACAGCTCAGCATAACTGCAGGACCCAAGAGCTCGGCTGTGCGCCCGAGGGGGCCCCGGCTGCCTGGGTTTGCCTCGGTTTCTCCCTCCGTCACGTCCCTGGGCTGCCTCTCTCTCTCTCCCTTCTCTCTCTGCCCCCTCCTCTCACTGCCCTTCCTACGGCTTTGGTCTGCGACTGCCGGGCCGGGGCTCCCTGTGCTTGTCCAGCGCCCGGTGGCCCCGTCTCGGGGCGAGGCCGTGGCTGGAAGCTGGGCCCGGAACGGGCAGAGGCCGGGGGCTCCCCGGGCCCGCGGGCACCTGCGGGAGCGGGACGCACTCTGGCCCCCCAGGAAAGGCAGGGCAGATGTTGACACAGCGGCTTTCAATAGCGTGAGCTGGAGGGTCCGTTCGGGACGGGCCGATTCTTCCCTCTCCCTTGGCAAACACGGAGGCGAGCCGGTGCCCCGCGAGGGCCGGGGGTGCTTCCTGGAGAGGGTGCCCCGGGTTCAAGGAGAGCCGGGGGGAGGCTGCCGCGGCGGAGTGGCCCAGGGAGCCCCTCGCTGGTGGAGAGCAAAGCAAACAGCGGAATGGGCCCGAGTCAATCATTAATTCCAGAGGGGGCCGTTGACGGGCGGGGGGCTGGCACAGCCTGCCTTTGAGGTCCCCTTTTCAGCTCTCTTTCATCGGAAAGCAAACACTTGGTGGCCACTTTGGGCCGGCTGCGGGCGCTTTTCCCTCCCAGCCTGGACACCGGGAAATGCCGGCTGTCCCGGATCAAAGGAAGAGGGGGGCGGCCAGAAGAATGGGCCCTTTGCTCTGGGAGGGCCCGGCGGCGGCGGCTCCCAGACCAGACATAGAAAGTGAATGTGGGTGCCGGCCCCCTGGGAGACGGGGGGTCCCGCGGGGGGGAGGGGAGGGCCGGCCCCCTGGGAGACGGGGGTCCCGCGGGGGGGAGGGGAGGGCCGGACCCCTGGGGGATGGGGCGGGACAGCGGCCGGGCAGAAGGAGACCGGGGAGCCGGCCCGGGGGCTGTGCTCAAGTCCCAGGAGTTAGGCCCTTCCCTCTCTGGCTAAGTGTTCCCAAGGGCCCCGGGCTCCCGGGGAGCACAGGCTTGGAGAGCGGGGGTGTCCGGAGCCGTCCAAGGTGGCGGGGCTGCGTCCTTCCCTGGGGGCCGGGGAGCCAGTCAGGACTCCTGGGTTGGACCAGCAGCCCCCAGCTCAGACGGCCTCCCTCTGCTCCCGGCTGAATGGTTTTCTTCAGGGGCCCAGGGGGAGGCTGCCTTGGCCGTCTCGCGGGTGTCCCAGGCCGCCCGTTCAGGGGCCTCAAACGTTTAACTGGGGGCCAGCTCACGGTCCCTCAGACGGCTGGGGGCCGGGCTGTAGTGAAAACAAACGCTGTGCTTTGTGGGCCTTTAAATAAAGAAGCTTCCTAGCCCTGGGGAGGGGGACGATCGTCCTCAGCTGCCGCATCTGCCCGCGGCCGGAGTTGGAGGATCCCTGCATTAGAGCTTCACCGAAGGGTGGGCACTGTGGCCGTTGCCATTTTATAGAGGAGGAAATTGGGGGTCTAGGGCTTGAGGTTCCCTCAGGACGAGTAGAAAGGCAGGTCTCCCTCCCTGGGGCCCCTCATCCCTCATCTTGGAAATCTCTCTGTTTGGTTTTATGGAAAAGAAACTATCCTTGTGCTTTCATTGAGGATCTGGGAGATACACTGTGCTCCTGCCCCAGAGAAGTCCAGAGTCACCGAGATGGAGCTCAGGCTGTCAGAGCTGGGAGGGGGCCTAGAACAGGGGATGTCAGAGCCGGGAGGGGGCCTAGAACAAGGGGATGTCAGAGCCGGGAGGGGGCTTAGAACAGGGGATGTCAGAGCCGGGAGGGGGCTTAGAACAGGGGATGTCAGAGCTGGGAGGGAGCTTAGAACAGGGGATGTCAGAGCTGGGAGGGAGCTTAGAACAGGGAATGTCAGAGCTGAGAGGGGCCTAGAACAGAGAATGTCAGAGCTGAGAGGGAGCTTAGAACAGGGGATGTCAGGGCTGGGAGGGAGCTTAGAACAGGGGATGTCAGAGCCGGGAGGGGGCTTAGAACAGGGGATGTCAGAGCCGGGAGGGAGCTTAGAACAGGGGATGTCAGAGCTGGGAGGGAGCTTAGAACAGGGGATGTCAGAGCTGGGAGGGAGCTTAGAACAGGGAATGTCAGAGCTGGGAGGGAGCTTAGAACAGGGGATGTCAGAGCTGGGAGGGAGCTTAGAACAGGGGATGTCAGAGCTGGGAGGGAGCTTAGAACAGGGGATGTCAGAGCTGGGAGGGAGCTTAGAACAGAGCTGGGAGGGAGCTTAGAACAGGGAATGTCAGAGCTGAGAGGGGCCTAGAACAGAGAATGTCAGAGCTGAGAGGGAGCTTAGAACAGGGGATGTCAGAGCTGGGAGGGAGCTTAGAACAGGGGGTGTCAGAGCTGGGAGGGAGCCTAGAACAGGGGATGTCAGAGCTGGGAGGGGACTTAGAACAGGGGGTGTCAGAGCTGGGAGGGAGCCTAGAACAGGGGATGTCAGAGCTGGGAGGGAGCTTAGAACAGGGGATGTCAGAGCTGGGAGGGGACTTAGAACAGGGGGTGTCAGAGCTGGGAGGGAGCCTAGAACAGGGGATGTCAGAGCTGGGAGGGGACTTAGAACAGGGAATGTCAGAGCCGGGAGGGAGCCTAGAACAGGGGATGTCAGAGCCGGGAGGGGGCCTAGAACAAGGGATGTCAGAGCCAAAGTGGTCTTAGACACTGTTCCATCGCCTTTTATAAAAGGAAAAGCTGAGGCACCTTGAGAGGAGCTGGCAGGATGAGCTCTCGGCCCCCACCTTTGGGCTCCTCCTTTCAGTCTGGAGCTCGCTCATGGGGGGGAGGGTTTGGTGCTTCCTCCAGCCATGAACGTGCCATTGGGCACTGGGGGGGGGGGGGGCTGTCTCTCCCCTGGCTGGGGAGAGAGCCTGACACCGAGGGCAGGGCTTAACAAATGTGCTTGTGGCTGAGTACAAACGCCGAACGACCCGTGAGTGAGTGCACGAGTGAGTGAGTGCCCCCCAGGCTCCCTCTCCAAGGCCCGATGGCCCGCCTCCTTTGCCTTGGCCGGGGCTCGAGGGAGGGCGGGGGCCGGGTGGAGGTCGGGGGGCTGAGTCCCCGGCACCCCACTTCCCAGTCCGGTCAGCCAAAGGCGTAGTTAGTGAGCGCTGACGTGCGGGGGCCTTCCCGGTGGGCGCGTTCCCCTGTGGGCGCGTTTCCCCGTGGGAGCGTTTCCCCGTGGGAGCGTTCCCCCGTGGGAGCGTTCCCCCGTGGGAGCGTTCCCCCGTGGGCGCATTCCCCCGTGGGCGCGTTCCCCCTGGGCGCGTTCCCCCTGGGCGCATTTCCCCGTGGGCGCGTTTCCCTGTGGGCGCGTTCCCCGTGGGCGCGTTCCCCGTGGGGGCGTTCCCTGTGGGCGCGTTCCCCGTGGGCGCGTTCCCCGGTGGGCGCATTCCCCCTGGGCGCGTTCCCCCTGGGCGCGTTTCCCCGTGGGCGCGTTCCCCCTGGGCGCGTTTCCCTGTGGGCGCGTTCCCCGTGGGCGCGTTCCCCGTGGGCGCGTTTCCCCGGGGGCGCATTTCCCCGTGGGCGCGTTTCCCTGTGGGCGCGTTCCCCGTGGGCGCGTTCCCCGTGGGCGCGTTCCCCGCGGCGCCCATCATCGCTGACAGATTGGCGGGCTCCCTCAGGCCAGGCTCGCGCACTTTGTCTCTGCGGCACTCCACCGGGAGTTAGGATAAGTCCCTTTTCACCCCGCCCGGAGCCAGACCCCCTCCTGGGAAAGCCTCCCGGGGCGCACGCGCCCTGCTCGCCGGTGGGCGGAGCCAGAGGCGGGGGGCGGGGGAAGTAGAGCCCGCCCCCTTCTGACGTTCCCCGGCTGGCCCGAGGCCCCGCGCTGGGGCAGAGCTGAGATTCGAACTCGGACCCCACGAGTACAGAAACGGAGCCTGTCTCCAGGGAACCGATTTCCGGGAATCCCGAGGAGGACCGAGGTTGAGACGGTTCCCACATCGTTTGCAAGGCTGCTGGGGAGCTGGGCCCTCCCCCGTGCTCCCG
This sequence comes from Antechinus flavipes, assembly GCF_016432865.1. NCBI lineage: Eukaryota > Metazoa > Chordata > Mammalia > Dasyuromorphia > Dasyuridae > Antechinus > Antechinus flavipes. Next base: position 295,719,523 of record NC_067402.1, on the reverse strand, counting down.
GGCCTTCCCTTCTGGCCAAGCAGGCCCGCGCTCTCTTTTTACATTGTGGGAAACCGAGGCCCAGGGAGGGGAGGGGAGCAAGGCTCTCTCCCACGAGTGGTGGGTGCTTAGGGCGGGATCCGAACCCGGGCCCCCCTCCCCCCCGAGGGTCGGGGTCCGCGGCAGGACACCCTCGGCAGCAAACGCAGAGCCAGCCGCCCACGGCGGGCCGACCCGTCGCCGAGGAGCTCAAGTGAAAACAGCGCCGGGCGCTCCGGGCTAAGTGGCCCCCGCTCTGGGCAGCGCGGAGCTTTTCTGCCCCCCAGCCTCCCCCCCCCCCAGAGCAAGGGGGGCGTCGCCGGGCCGGGCCGGGCGCCCCTGCTCCCGCCTGTCCCTAGGGGAGCGTTCCCTACCCCGGCGAACTCTCACCTGCTCACTAAGCACCAGGAGGAGGATGTTTCGTAACTGGGGGCGGAGGGAGAGGGGGCAGAACCTTCTCCTAAAACCCAGGATTTTATTTCCTTTTTAAAAAAGCATTTCTCCGAGTGGGGAGTGAGTGAGTTAAGGTGACTGGGTCATCTGTGGCCGGGGGCGGGGGAGGGGGGGGGCGCGCAGCCCTGCGCTAATCTCCGAATCTGGCCAGAAAGCCCGAGTCAAGGAGCTGCTGCCGGGGAAACAATGTCCCTGTATCAGGAAACTTCCTAAAAAAGCTTCCCGGGGTAACCCGAGCTCCTGAAAAGCGATCCCAGTGGCCGCCGGGACAAAGCGCCCCTTCACAGAGCTCGGGCCCTGGGCCGGGCCTTTGTTCCAGCGCGGGGGGGAGGCGGCGGGCGCTCGGAGCCCTGGCGGAATGGAGACCCTGGCCCGAGAGGCTGGGGCCCGAGAGGCTGGGGCCCGAGAGGCTGGGGCCCGAGGAGGCCTTGCCCGAGACTGCAGAGGCGGCCGGAGTCGGGGAGCTCCGAATGCTCGCGGAACGTACGGGAGCAAGGCCAGGGTTTGAAGGCAGAAGACTGGCCGGGGGAAGGCTGGGCTCGGCCTCTCTGGGGCTCAGTTTCCTCACCTGTAAAAACAGGCGTCTGAGATCCCCAGGAAACATGGACGTTCGCATCTTCCAGGAGCTTCCAGGACCCGTTCTGGAACTTCATGTGCCCCCCAGCTCCCAGAGCCCCCGTTCTATTGTGTAAGCCCCCTCCGGGCTCTGACTAACTTAGAACGTTCCATGTTCTAGGAGCCTTCCCGGCCCTGCCCTCCCCTGTTCTACGCCCTCTTAGCCGCTCCCGGCCCTACTATCCCAGGGTCTGGGGCCTCATCTCTGACAGTCTGCTCTCCGACCCTTCTTAGTTCTGACGTTCGCCGTCCAGTTATAGTCACTCATCTCTGCGGTGGGTGTAGAACGTACTTGTAAAAAGTCATTATCCCTTGACAGTGTGGCTGAGCCCCCATAGCGTTCTCTGGCCCCCAAAGATGGCAGCTGCAGCGGCAGGTGGACAGTGAGCTCCAGAGGGGGGATTCCTTCCCTCCCTCCCTCTCTCTCTGTCTCTGCTTTTCTCTCTCTCTTTGTCTCTGTGTCTGTTTTTCTCTGTGTGTGTCTGTCTGTCTCTCAGTCTCCATATCTCTCATTCTCTCTCTCTGTCTCCATGTCTCTCATTCTCTCTCTCTGTCTCCATGTCTCTCATTCTCTCCCTTTCTCTGTCTCCATGTCTCTCATTCTCTCTCTCTCTCTCTGTCTCCATGTCTCTCATTCTCTCCCTTTCTCTGTCTCCATGTCTCTCATTCTCTCCCTTTCTCTGTCTCCATGTCTCTCATTCTCTCCCTTTCTCTGTCTCCATGTCTCTCATTCTCTCTCTCTGTCTCCATGTCTCTCATTCTCTCTCTCTGTCTCCATGTCTCTCATTCTCTCCCTTTCTCTGTCTCCATGTCTCTCATTCTCTCCCTTTCTCTGTCTCCATGTCTCTCATTCTCTCCCTTTCTCTGTCTCTGTCTCTGTTTCTCTGTCCCTCTCTCTGTCTGGATCTCTCTCCTTCTGTGACCTCACCCTCATTTCCCCCTAATTGACCCACGTTCCCTAGGAGATAGCCAGTTTTCCCGCTGCGGGATGCCCCGGGGGCCGGACAGAGAGCCAGGCCCATTCTAGGTACTGAGTGATTATTTGTGGGACTAAAATCTGTGGGCCTCATTTATTCATTCGATAGGGACTTTTCCAGGGCCTTCTGTGTGCAGTGCGAAGGTGCCCAGGTGCCCGCGGCTCAGGGAGCCTCCGTTCCAGGAGGGGGACACGTAAACAATAGAACAGTGACCACTGAATTTCCGCAGCGCTTTCAGTGGGAGCACAGCAGGAGATGGGGAGCCCCGTGGTTTCCTCGGGTGTCTGGGAGGGGTTGTCTCTCCTGCAGTCTCCTGGGAAAATGCCCTTGAATTTGGGTCTGAAGAAAAGGGATTTTGCGCAGACTTCCACTAGATGTCACTCTGTGGCTGTGAAAGCTGCCCGGCAGGTCTGGCCTGAAAGTCCAGGCTTTCCTGCGGGAGAGTCTTGAGAGTGGCCGGAGGTCGTCAGTGGGTGTCAGAAGCTCAGTGAACTCTCTCAGTTCTTCCACCTCCCAATGCCCTGGGCTTTGGGGACTGGAGAGCAGCCAACTGACGGGTCAGGAGAGGGCAGGCAGGATCAGCTCCCAGGTCCTCTGCCTCCAAAGCCAGCTTGTCCCTTCTCCCCAGTCCTAGCATTGGGATTCTCTGGAGAGCCTGCTTGTCCATGCGGCCTCATTGGGGCCTTCTGGGAAAGGGACCCTGCCCTGGGGTTCTATGGTTGTGGAGACTCCAGGGTGTGGAGCGCTTGTCCTGGGCACCAGAGATGGGACTTCCTGGCTGCCAAGCAGCTCCCAGCCACTCTGTACAGTGTCAATGGATTTCCCAGGCTGCATATGGGCTTCTTTTCTGCCGGAAGTCCCCTGACGTTCTTGAGGGGACTAAAGGGACCCAGGGCCCTCAAAGGTGCTGCTGGGGGAACCCAGGCTCTGATGAGGTCCCACTGAGTTGGAAATGCCATGCGGTGAATAGAGCTCCAGGACCAGCGCTCCCAGCCCAGCCCTGCACCCCCTGGCTGGGCAGTCTCGGACTCTCCTTTTTCTGCACCCCAGTTCCCCCTGTAAACGAGAGCACCCGCCACTCCAAAGGGCAGCAGCACAGATTTATTCCCTAAATTTGCTTGACAGTACCCAAAGTTTGGCTCCCAGGGCATGGCTGCTCCCCTCCCCCAATTCCATCTTCTCAGTTGTGAAGGGATTATCATCTGCTTCACAGAGCAGAGAAATCAGGACTTCTTGGAGCCCTGGAGGTCAAAGATGTTTGTGATCAAGTACTTCGGTGCTTAGCCTTGAGAAAAACTACAAACCTCCCGCCCAGTGTCAGGAGCCACCTGGTTCCAGTCTCCTTCTCCAGACTTCACACACGCTGAGCTTCATCCCAACTGGCCACTCCAGCAGTTCAGGAGATAGAAGGTGGGGGGCCTGGCAATGGAAAGAACTGAGTTCAAATACAGCCTGCTGCTTCCTAGCTGTGTGACCCTGGGGACTCCTCTTACTTCTGCCTGCCTCAGTTTCCCCACCTTCAAAATGGGGATAAAAATAACACCAAATGAGATGATATTTGTAAAGTGTTTTGCAAACTATATACAGTTCTCTTCCTCCTCTTCTTCCTATTTCTCCTCCTCCTCCTCCTCCTCCAAATTCATCATTATCTAAATATGATTATTTGGCCTGTGACTCCTCATCTCTTCCCATGCTTGGAATCCTTAGTGCTTCCTCCTCCAGGAAGCCTCCTATCTGTCTAGTGATTAGTGTTCTCTCCTCTCAAATGCTTCTTTGTGTCCCGGATGGACTGGAAGCTCCCTGAGGGCAGTGCCCCACATGCATTTTGTTGTGTCCCCACCACCTAGGACAGAGCAGTAGGGCCTTCCAGGATGGATGAATACAATCCCAAGATCAAGTCAACCCTTTTGAATCTCTTGGTCTCTCTAAATCTTGTCCTGGCACAATGGGATGCTCCCATAGGACATGTGCCAGGGAGGTGACAGCGTGCCAATCTATACCCAACCTCTCCTGCTCCACCGTTGCCAGCCTTCTCCCCCCATTCTTTGTTTATAGTTTGCATTTGTTTCTCTTGGCTTGTTTTGCCTTAAGATTGTATGTTCCTGAAATTGTGGGCTAGTTTATCTCCCTGTGTTCTGGCACACAGATGCTGATTGAAGAATGATTTGGGTTCGATTTCTCCCACTGTCCCTCACTTCCTTGCAGCAAGACCCGCCCCTCTCTGGGCCTCAGTTTCCTCCTCTGTAAAAGGCAGGGCTTGGATCGGATGAGCTGGAAGACCCCCTTGGAGCATGTCAAACATGCCTAAGTGGGGGGAGAGCTGAGGAGTTAAGTGAAACAAGTCCAGCCACCCACTCGGCTTAGGGCTACCTCCCACATCTAGAGAGGCTGAGAAGCCTCATTCAAAAGGCTTTTATTTCAGTCAATCAATCAATCACAGGCTCTGGACCGAGTGAGAAATCCCCGGGAGTGCCAGTTGCCGGGAATTGGATTGGGATTGGCTGAGGAGCCAGTCGTGCCCCTAGGGATCGTCTGTAAGACATCAATTAAGTGATATTATTCCAAAGCCCCAGTGGAGGAACTCTGGTGGAGAAGCTGACTGGGAGTGTGGGGGCGGGGAGAAGAAGCACTGGCCCTGGCCCTAGGTCTCCCTCTTTCCCTTACTGTTGGCTAGAGGACCTGGTGAGCTTTGAAGGGTCCAGAAGATTTGGGGTTTCCCAGCAACAGCAGCAGCAGCAGCAGCAGCAGCAGCACAGGATGTGATTTGGAAGGCAAATTCATGCCTTTGCAAAGAAGCCCTTTATACCTAAGGGGAGCCAGAGAGAGCCTTCCACAAAGTGGAGAAAGGAACCATCCACTGCCCCTCTGTCGTGTGTGCTTTCTACTCCTTCCCCCGGACTCTCTACCCTGGGGAGATGTGCCCAAACTTGGGGAGGGGGTATGTCCTATAGCAGCCCTTCTTACTGAATCACTTTAGTAAATGCCCCTTTCTAAAAATGGATAGTCTAGCTGACCCATAATGGGGGCAGGAAGCACACTCACACTGGTAGGGCTTGAGCCATAGCACTAGAAAAAACAAAGCCCGCTTCCCTCCACTTCTCAGAACCACCCTTAGAAGCCCAAGGAGATTTAGCTCTGGGCCCCTGAATTGTCAGAGAAAGGAGGGGCTGGAGAGTAAACCGAAATCATGAGCTACACAACAATGTTCACTCTTAAACACAGGGGTCCCTGATTAACATGATCAAACACAGGGGCCCCTGATTCCCGGCCCCAAGCACAGGGGCCCCTGATTCCCAACCTCAAACACAGGGGCCCCTGATTCCCAGCCCCAACCTGGAGGACAATATTTGTCTCAGGGGTAATGAGTCAAGATGCATGTGTAGGGAAGAGCAGGGCAGGCTGAAGGAGAAGGCAGTGAGTATTTGATGGAGCACTCAACTCCCTTAGATGAGGAGGAAGAGGAAGAGGAAGAGGAGGGGGAGAAAGAGGGGAACTAGAATAGAAGGAATAGGAGGAAAAGGGAAAGGAGGAGGAAGAGGAGTTCTAGGAGGAGATTAGGAAGAAGAGGAGGGGGAGGAGGAAGAGGAGAGGAGGAGGAAAAGAGGAGGAAGAGAGAAGCGAACAGAGTTCTGGAGGAGGGTTCCGCCGAGAGGAGGGTGGAGATAGGAAGCATCCCAGGTGTAGAGAAAGCTGTGGGCTCCAGCTCCCGGGTAGAGAGGGGACAAGCCGGCTGTCTCTGAGGGAGCTACTGCAGGAGGGACCAGGAAAGGCGCAGGCACGCGCTCCAGCCCCTTCCCCACACCTGGCTGCTCCCCTGCCCGGCTCTTCCCAGGAGGGAGAAGCAGTCTCCGCTTAAGTCATGACCACACTGACTCCTCCAGCCAGAGCCGGAAGGGATCTGGGAGCTCTCTGTGTCCCCCTCCTTGCTTTCCATAGGAAACTGAGGCCCAGGACGGGAAGGAGCAGCGGAAGTGGGCGGAGACCCGCGTCTCCGGCCCGGAGCTGCGGCTGTCCGCGGCCCAGGGCCTCTGGGAACTGAGCGCAGACATCTCCCAGCTGCGCGGGGCGAGGTCTCGCCCTCCGGGCGTCTGGCCGAGCCACCTGCCTCCTCACCCGGAGCAGGGAGGAAGACACGGCAGTTTGGTTGGTTGGTTGTTTTTTCTTCCCAGTTACATACAAGAACAATTTTTAAAATCTATTTTATTTTTTAATTTTTAAGATTTTGAGCTCCAAAGTCTCCCTTTCCCTCCAGGAGTAGACAAACAATCGGCTCTAGGTGATACTCGGGATACCCGGGGAGGGAGAGCGAAGAAAGGGCAGAAGAGTCCTGGTTTCCATTTCCAGCCTACACCTCCCTTCCTCGGGGCTTCTAGGGACTGCCGGCTCTTTTGGCCAAGGCCACATCCTGCCCCTTCTCTGGGCGCTGGGGACCCCACGGATCACTCCCCTTCTCTGGGCGACCCCACGGATCACTCCCCTTCTCTGGGCGCTGGGGACCCCACGGATCACTCTTCTATCCCTCCACGATCTTTCTAAATCTCGCCCAGCACAAGGAGCAGCTCTTTGCTACTTAAAACATGCCCAAGTCTCCCCCAGCTTTCTTTCCCCACCCGGGAGCGGCTACTGTGCGCATCTGCCCGATCCTTTTCAGGACGGCCGCCCAGGTGGAGCCTCGGGGGCTGGGGGCTTCGCCCGTCCCGGGGCTGTTCGGGAAGGATGCTGCTTTCTCTGGAGAGCCGGCGGCACCTCGAGTCCCATCTGTCCTTTCGTGCGGGGAGTAATTTATTCGACTAGAATGAGTGAACCCCGCCCCCCTCCTTCTAGTCCTTGGATCCCCAACAGGTGAAGGGGTCAAAGGTCCGCCACAGAGGGTAAAATTTTTTCTGTGATCCACAACCCAACCTATTCCACCGCTTCATTCCAATGAACGAAATAAATACGTTAGTGATGGATTTGGAAGGCTCTGGGAGAAAGAGCGCTGGTTACCGAGCGAGAGGGTTCAAATCTCATTCACCGGCAACTCAACTTGTCATTCCTCAGTTGCCGCCTTTTAAAAGGAAGGAGAGGGAGAAAGAATGGGGGGGGGGGGTGGAAGGAAGAGAAGGGAGTGGAAGGAAGGGAGGAAGGTAGAAAGGAAGAGAGGGAGGAAGAAAGGAACGGAGGGAGGGAGGGAGGAGGAAGAAAAGAAGGGAGGGAGGGAGGGAGGGAGGGAGGAGGAAGAGAGGGAGGGAGGAAGGGAGGGAGGAAGAAAAGAAGGGAGGAGGGAGGGAGGGAGAGAGGAAGAGAGGGAGGGAGGGAGGGAGGAAGAGAGGGAGGGGGGAGGGAGGGAGGGAGGAAGAAAAGAAGGGAGGGAGGGAGGGAGGGAGGAAGAAAAGAAGGGAGGGAGGGAGGGAGGGAGGAGGAAGAAAAGAAGGGAGGGAGGGAGGAAGGGAGGGAGGAAGAAGAGAGGAAGGGAGGAAGAGAGGGAGGGAGGGAGGGAGGAAGAAAGGAAGGAGGAAGGGAGGGAGGAAAGAACAGAGTCCGACACCTCCGCGGCCCCAGGCCTCAGGGTCCCACGAGCATGTGCCCAGCCCTCGGCTGCTTCCCGCGGGAGCTGCTGGTGCCTGAGCTGGCCTGGGGACCGCCCAGCGCACACAGCCCGGGCTACCTGCCGCCCGACCTTCCCTAGAGGCTTCCAAGCTTCCTGGGAGGGGTCCAGCCACATGCGAAGCACAGTCTCGAGAGGGGGCGGGGCTGAGGAGCTTTAGCGTCCTTCAGAGGGCGGGACTCCAGAAACTCAATACTGCGGATTCGGCGCTTAGGCCGTTGGGGCGGGGCCCGAACTGCGGGCCCGTGCAAGGGGCGAAGACGAGGGAGCAGATTGGCTGGTGCTCGCGAGGCTGAAAAGGCGGGACGGGAAAGGAGGCCGTCGAGGATTGGCGGCGGAGATCTTGAGGGTGGGATTCAAACCTAGAAGGATGCGGCGTGGGAAGAAGAGCGAGATGCTTGATTGGAAGAAAGTTCGTTGGGGCGGGACACGAGCCGCCCAGGAGGCGGGCCCTAAGTCAGAAACGTGCAGCGGATTGGAGAGAAGGCCCTTGTGGGGCGGTTTCCTGAGCACAGGGACCGCCCTTCCGCGAAAGATGGCGGCACCCAGTGAGATATCGGGGCGAACAGGGTTCAGCTCCGGGCCGGTGCAGGCGTCGCTGGAGGGGCTGGAAACAGACGACGAGCCGGAAAAGCAGCTGGAACGGCTGCACGAGATCATGGAACTGCTCCGCGAACAGCAGCACCGGTAACGGAGGGTCCGACAGGAGGGGAAACGTGTCAGGGAGCTACAGAGAGGGGGAGGGGGACGGCGGCCCGGGGCCCGGAGGCTTGGAGCCAGGAACCGCGCAGTGCCCTAGGCCCCTCCCAGCTCGGACGCCACCTGTTAATAAGCTGCCTCCAGCCCTGACAGCCCCCGTTCTAAGCTCCCTCCCCTCTCTGACCTCCCCTGTTCTAAGCTCCCTCCCAGCTCTGACACCCCCTGTTCTAAGCTCCCTCCCAGCTCTGACACCCCCTGTTCTAAGCTCCCTCCCAGCTCTGACACCTTCTGTTCTAAGCTCCCTCCCAGCCCTGACACCTCCTGTTCTAAGCTCCCTCCCAGCCCCGACATTCCCTGTTCTAAGCTCCCTCCCAGCCCTGACATCCCCTGTTCTAAGCCCCCTCCCCACTCTGACATCCCCTGTTCTAAGCTCCCTCCCAGCTCTGACACCCCCTGTTCTAAGCTCCCTCCCAGCTCTGACACCCCCTGTTCTAAGCTCCCTCCCAGCTCTGACATCCCCTGTTCTAAGCTCCCTCCCAGCTCTGACCCCCCTGTTCTAAGCTCCCTCCCAGCTCTGACATCCCCTGTTCTAAGCTCCCTCCCAGCCCTGACACCCCCTGTTCTAAGCTCCCTCCCAGCTCTGACACCCCCTGTTCTAAGCTCTCTCCCAGCTCTGACATCCCCTGTTCTAAGCTCCCTCCCAGCTCTGACACCCCCTGTTCTAAGCTCCCTCCCAGCCCTGACATCCCCTGTTCTAAGCTCCCTCCCAGCTCTGACACCCCCTGTTCTAAGCTCCCTCCCAGCTCTGGCATCCCCTGTTCTAAGCTCCCTCCCAGCCCTGACACCCCCTGTTCTAAGCTCCCTCCCAGCTCTGACACCCCCTGTTCTAAGCTCCCTCCCAGCCCTGACGTTCCCTGTTCTAAGCTCCCTCCCAGCCCTGACATCCCCCGTTCTAAGTTCCCTCCCAGCTCTGACACCTTCTGTTCTAAGCTCCCTCCTGGCCCTGACATCCCCTGTTCTAAGCTCCCTCCCAGCCCTGACATCCCCTGTTCTAAGCTCCCTCCCAGCCCTGACATCCCCTGTTCTGAGCTCCCTCCCAGCTCTGACACCTCTGTTCTAAGCTCCCTCCCGGCTCTGACATCCCCTGTACTAAGTTCCCTCCCAGCTCTGACACCTTCTGTTCTAAGCTCCCTCCCAGCCCTGACACCCCCCGTTCTAAGCTCCCTCCCAGCCCTGACGTTCCCTGTTCTAAGCTCCCTCCCAGCTCTGACACCCCCTGTTCTAAGCTCCCTCCAGCCCTGACGTTCCCTATTCTAAGCTCCCCCCAGCCCTGACATCCCCTGTTCTAAGCTCCCTCCCAGCCCTGACATCCCCCGTTCTAAGCTCCCTCCCAGCCTGACACCTCTGTTCTAAGCTCCCTCCAGCCCCGACATTCCCTGTTCTAAGCTCCCTCCCAGCCCTGACATCCCCCGTTCTAAGCTCCTCCCAGCCCTGACACCTCCTGTTCTAAGCTCCCTCCCAGCCTGACACCTCCTGTTCTAAGCTCCCTCCCAGCCTGACACCTCCTGTTCTAAGCTCCCTCCCAGCCCCGACATTCCTGTTCTAAGCTCCCTCCCAGCCCCGACATCCCCTGTTCTAAGCTCCCTCCCAGCCCTGACACCCCCGTTCTAAGCTCCCTCCCAGCCCTGACACCCCGTTCTAAGCTCCCTCCCAGCCCTGACGTTCCCTATTCTAAGCTCCCTCCCAGCTCTGACACCCCCTGTTCTAAGCTCCCTCTCAGCCCTGACGTTCCCTATTCTAAGCTCCCCCCAGCCCTGACATCCCCTGTTCTAAGCTCCCTCCCAGCCCTGACATCCCCCGTTCTAAGCTCCCTCCCAGCCCTGACACCTCCTGTTCTAAGCTCCCTCCCAGCCCCGACATTCCCTGTTCTAAGCTCCCTCCCAGCTCTGACATCCCCCGTTCTAAGCTCCCTCCCAGCCCTGACATCCCCTGTTCTAAGCCCCCTCCCAGCCCTGACACCTCCTGTTCTAAGCTCCCTCCCAGCCTGACACCTCTGTTCTAAGCTCCTCCCAGCCCCGACATTCCCTGTTCTAAGCTCCCTCCCAGCCCCGACATTCCCTGTTCTAAGCTCCCTCCCAGCCCTGACACCTCCTGTTCTAAGCTCCCTCCCAGCCCTGACACCCCCGTTCTAAGCTCCCTCCCAGCCCCGACATTCCCTGTTCTCAGCTTCCCAGTAGCGAGTTCTTGTGCTGACTGGAATGAAATGAAGATGATTGGACCTGCTGGCATTTGTTATTCCTTATTTGTTATTGTTATTGCCATTAATTGTCCCTCTAGAATTCCTGGGTCTGGGATGGTTCCCTTCCCCATGGCTGGCTCTGGGTCCTGCTTTCCCCTTGTCCCATGCGATGGGAGCCTCAGTTTCTCCTTTTTCCAAGGACAGTTCCCCCGCCTTTGCCCTCCTGAGTGCTGTGCATTGCTCAGGAGAGGGGGCCAGGCTCTCCCTCTCCCTGAGCCCATCCTGGCGCTGTCTCTGCTCTCACCATTAGGCACCATCCATTTTTGCCTTGGAGCAGGGAAGTGACCTTATGAGCTCACCAGGAGATGGGCTGGGGCAGGGGCAGGGGCTGGCCCTTCTCCTTCACCGGTTGGGAGAGCTCCTAGGGGGGATGGCAGCGTGAGCAGCTGTGCGCTGCATAGGAGATCCTTCCAAACGCTCTTTTCTTCCCCTCCCTCCCCTCAGGACTTTGTCTCCAGCTCCCCACTTTGACCCCTGAACTGTGAGGTGACATGCCCCGGAAGCTGGGCTTGAACACTGGGGAGGGAGGGACGAAAGCTTTGCCGTCTAACCGCTGTGCCACACTACTTCTGTTTGGCTGTCATTTCCCAATTGAATGGGAATTGGCTTCATTTTGACAGGGATGGTCGATTCTATTGTTCTCTCTGTTGTTTCATCAATTATTTTATCAGCTGGCTCAGATTTATTAAAATTTTTATTCAGATTTTTAATATCCAAAGACTAGAATTCTGCCATAATAGGCCTGGAATTAAACTAAACACAAAGAGATTTCTCTGGCTACTGTAGTGGCATCCCCAGCCCACGGGCCTGGCGCTGGCTTGCAGAGGTGTGAGCAGGGTAGTCCCTGCCTTCAAGGGGATGACAGCCCTCCCAGGCAACACACCTTCAAACACCTATCGGAAGTTGTTCCGAGGTGACTTGGAGAGGGGGGGTGAAGACAGGGTGCTAGCCGGGGGGCAAGGGTTGGGCTGCAGAGAAAACTAGGCATTCTGAGAAGTGGATGCAAAGGGGAGGTGCTTTCTGGCAATGGGAGAGTTAAGGCACAAAAGTGGTGAGTGGGAGAGTGTGTGAAAGCCAGAGCCAGTAGCTCTTCAAATAAGCACGTGGTTGTGATGTGTAATAAAGTGAGAAAACCAGCCCATGGCCTCCCAAGGCAGCCATTGCTACTGCAGCATGATGTAAGTGTGAGGGAAATTTTGGATGGATGAATGGATGGATGCATGATAGGGAAATGATGGTTGGTTGGATGGATAGATGATGGAAGAATTGGTGGAAAGATGGGTGAGTAGATGATAGAAGGCTGGATGGATAGATAATGGAAGGCTGGAAGAATAAATGATACATGGAAGGATGCATGGGTAGATGATGGATGGAAGGATGCATGGGTACATGATGGAAGACTGGATGGATAGATGATAGACAAGAAGATGAATAGATGAGAGCTGGAAGGATAGGTGATAGATGGATGGATGAATAGATAATGGAAGGCTGGATGGATAGATAATGGATAGATAGAAAGACGGGTGGATAGATGATGGATGGAAGGCTGGATGGATAGATGATAGATGGATGGATGGATAGATAATGGAAGGCTGGAAGAATAAATGGTGCATGGAAGGATGCATGGGTAGATGATGGAAGGATCGGTGGAAGGATGGGTGAGTAGATGATGGAAGACTGGATGGATACATGATAGACAAGAAGATGGATGAATAGATGACAGATGGAAGACTAGATGGATAGATGATGGATAGATGGATAGATAATGGAAGGCTGGATGGATAGATAATGGGTGGATGATGGTGGAAGGCTAGATGGATAGATGATAGGCAGGAAGATGGATGAATAGATGACAGATGGAATGGTAGATGGATAGATGATAGATGGATGAATGAATAAATAGTGGAAGGCTGGATGGATAGATCGTAGACAGGAAGATGGATAGAAGGATAGATGGATAGATGATGAATAGGTGGATGGATGGATAGATAATGAAAGGCTGGATGGATAGATGATAGACAGGAAGATGGATGAATAGATGAGAGATGGAAGGATAGATGGATAGATGATGGATAGGTGGATGGATGGATAGATAATGAAAGGCTGGCTGGACAGATGATAGAATGGATGAATAGATGACAGATGGAAGGATAGATAGACAGATGATAGATAGATGGGTGGATGAATAGATAATGGAAGGCTGGATGGATAGATAATGGGTGGATGATGGTGGAAAGCTAGATGGATAGATGATAGACAGGAAGATGGATGAATAGCTGACAGATGGAAAGATAGATGGATAGATAATAGATGGATGGATGAATAGATAGTGGAAGGCTGGATGGATAGATGATAGACAGGAAGATGGATGAATAGATGAGAGATGGAAGGGGATAGATGGATAGATGATGGATAGGTGGATGGATGGATAGATAATGAAAGGCTGGCTGGACAGATGATAGAATGGATGAATAGATGACAGATGGAAGGATGGAAAGATAGGTGATGGATGAATGAAAGATTAGATAGATGATGGATGGATAGATGAATAAATAGTGGAAGGCTGGATGGATAGATGATAGACAAGAAGATGGATGAATAGATGACAGATGGAAGGATAAATGAATAGATGATAGGTAGATGGATGGATGGATAGATAATGGAAGGCTGGATGGATAGATGATGGATGGATGGATAGATGATAGACAGGAAGATGGATAGAAGGATAGATGGATAGATAATAGATGGATGGATGAATAGATGAGAGAGTGAAGGATAGATGGATAGATGATGGATAGGTGGATAGATGGATAGATAATGAAAGGCTGGCTGGACAGATGATAGAATGGATGAATAGATGACAGATGGAAGGATGGAAAGATAGGTGATGGATGAATGAAAGATTAGATAGATGATGGATGGATAGATGAATAAATAGTGGAAGGCTGGATGGATAGATGATAGACAAGAAGATGGATGAATAGATGACAGATGGAAGGATAAATGAATAGATGATAGGTAGATGGATGGATGGATAGATAATGGAAGGCTGGATGGATTAGATGACGGGTGGATAGATGATGGTGGAAGGCTGGATGGATAGATGATAGACAGGAAGATGGATGAATAGATGAGAGAGTGAAGGATAGATGGATAGATGATGGATAGGTGGATGGATGGATAGATAATGAAAGGCTGGCTGGACAGATGATAGAATAGATGAATAGATGACAGATGGAAGGATGGAAAGATAGGTGATGGATGAATGAAAGATTAGATAGATGATGGATGGATAGATGAATAAATAGTGGAAGGCTGGATGGATAGATGATAGACAAGAAGATGGATGAATAGATGACAGATGGAAGGATAAATGAATAGATGATAGGTAGATGGATGGATGGATAGATAATGGAAGGCTGGCTAGACAGATGATAGAATAGATGAATAGATGACAGATGGAAGGATGGAAAGATAGGTGATGGATGAATGAAAGATTAGATAGATGATGGATGGATGGATACATGGATGGATAGAACATTTATTAAGTGCTTTTGGTAGGCTGGACACTGCTCTGCCCCCAAACTTGTCTCTGTATTTCACCCAGGACTCAGCCAGAACCGCTGTCATTCCTTTTCTAGTTGACAACTTTTGAGTTCCCTGAGGGCAGCTGTTGTGGGCCTGGCAGCTTCCCTTCTCTGGGCTGGTGGTTGCTGTCCCTCAGCTGCTCCTGTAAAGGCCCCTGGTGCAGCTCTCAGGACAGGCCCCAGCAGGGTGATGTGGGAGAGTGCTGGGAGGGGAGGTTCCCAGGGTGGGAGAGAAGAGAGCACTTTGTTGTGGAATGGCAGTCGTGGGTGGCCTGTGCCGGGAGGTGCCCTATGGGCCACCTGGGGATGAAGGGGTAAGGATGCTTCGTCTCTGTCACAGAGGCCTTGAGCTCCCAGGTAGCTGGGCACTGCTTCTAGTGCCTCTGTCGGAGGTGGGGAGGGGGCAGGGGCAGTCCTGCTATCACACACACACACACACACACACAGCCACCTTTCTCTTCCCCTTGTGTTTTTGGGCCTATCCTCGGCGAGGGAGGTGTTATTTGCTGTCTGCAGTGGAGCCCCAGGAAGCCCCAGCGTGCCTGCCCAGAACTCCTCTGTCTGTAGCAGGGAGGGATATGGAGGCCTCTGTTTGGGAGCTCAGCTGTGGTTCTGGGCTCCTGTTTTCTCCCAAGTAAAACAATCTCCCCATCTGAAAATCAGCTGTAAGAGGAGACAAGGTTGTTCAGTGCATTGTCCCTGGCGATGAGCACCGGGGCGCCGGCCTCCCCTCATTTTCATCTCGGCCAGACAGGGCTCTTCTCTATTTCCCAGGGCCTGGCGGAGTCAGGTGTGTAAAGGGGGGTCGCTGGCTGAGACGGAGCCGGAAGAAATGGCAGCGAGGTCGGGGGAGGCCGGCGAGATTGTGCCCTGGGGAATATCAGTTCTTCTGATGGGCTGGGCCTCCCCGCCCTTGTCCATTGAAGCCTGTGGGGTCAAGACACCTGGGCATTCTGATTGCTGCGATGGCTGAGTATCTTCTTCCCCCATTCCTGACGCTGAATTCGAGAGCTCCGTATTCCCAGGCCCCCTCAGAGCCCTGCGCGGGGCTCTCTGCAGGCCCTTTTCTAACCTCTCTGGCTGTTTGACCTCTTGGGTCCGGTGTGCCATCGAGACCTGCTCCTCAGCAGAGGCAGCTGGGACAGATCGGATCAGACTGGGGGATAGGCAGGGCCACGGGAAGCTGCCCACCGTGAGCTTTGGATGCAGCGACTTGTGTCAGTGCTGCCTGTCGAGTCTGATTGCCTGGGGAAGAATTCGTGGGTTCCCTGGATGAACTGCCGACCTTGGAGTTCCTTGGAATCGAGCCGTGGGAGACTCTGTGGTGACGTGATCCGAGGCTGTAGCTGAAGAAATTCCTATAAAACTGGGTCCTTTAGGTGGCCGGGTGATTGGGCTCCCGTGATGGCGCCCACCAGATTCCCAAATCCAAAAGAAGCAGTGGGATGCTCGGCATTGAAAACCAGCGAGCTTTGAGGATCTGTCTTTGTTTCCCTGACCTTTGGGGTGTCAGAATCACAGGATTTAGAGATCAGCCCTCGGGCCCTGCCCCTTCTCGGACAGGTCAGGACACCGGTGAGGGGGCGAGGGAGAACAGAGCAGAGCTGCGATTCAGAGCCAGGTCTCCTGACGCCAAGTGCCCCGTGCTTTGCTTTTTCCTTTTGCTAAATTGAGAAGTTTGTACCTCGAAAAGGTCTGTGGTTTGTTGAATCATTGTGACTGCTGCCACCACTTATAGCCCCTGCGAGGCCTCATGGGGTGCCTGGAGCCAGAATCCCTCCTCTCTTTGACTGACCTCCCGACAACGTACGTCTCCCAGGAGTCCGAGGCCGACCTTTCGGCGGCAGAATCCCAGAGCTTTTGGGCCCGGAGGGAGCGGGAGGATCTCAGAGCTCTTCTCAGGTGGGGCAGACTTAGCTCAGAGATGGAACCAGGGATCAGTGGCGAGATCGTGAAGGCCTTTGGCCTGTGCTCTGTGGGAAGGCCAGCAGGTGCCCTGGACGTCCCCGGCAGTAGGCCCCATGGAGCTAAAGTAGCCTGACCGTCAGAGAGCTGCAAATGAATGCTCAATGCTCTCTTCCCTTTGGTCTTTGCAGGAGGATTTTCTTAAAAAACAGAACAAAGGCCAGGGCACGTTACCTGCTCCCTTTCCCCTCAACCCCTCCGAACCCTCGACTTCTGCTCCTCGAGCTAGAGGACATTCCCAGGGAGGCTCTTCCTGCCCCAAGAAGACCGGCACCTGCTCAGCCCCTTCCTGCCTCAGCTCCTGGAGTAGCCCGTGGCCGAGCTCAAGGCTGGGGCTCGGTCCCCATAGTGTGTTTGTGACGCCGGCACATTGAGATGAGTGCTGGGTCCTCAGGAGTAGATGCATGATGTTAAACTTGCTTCTTCACCATCAAGATCCAGTGTGAGGGCGTTGGTCAGTAAACATTTAAGTGTGGTTCTGGGTACAAACAAAGGCAGGAACATGGCAGAGATGTTAGCTTCTATCCGAGATGTGAACAAAAATGCCGATAACTGCAGCTCTGGGAAGTCGGCAGTATTAGGCCAGGAGCTAGGAATTGGGGGGAGAGGGCTTGAATCTAGGTGCTTCCCCTCCCAGCCTCAGGCAAATCATTTGGACTGTGGCCTCAGCTTTCCCTTCCCTTCGAGCAAGGCCCCTTTCAGCCCTGAGTCCCTCTAGGAAGCTCACTTTATGCTAACTCGGCGAAAAGACCTAGCTAGACTATTTAAACTTAAACAGAGGGTCTTGGACTCGGGTTAAACCTCCGTCAGGTGGAGGCCTTTGGGAACTGGCGGCCTTTGGGAACTGGCGGCCTTTGGGAACTGGCTTTAGTGAATCCATTTGGACTCCTAGGACTTTGTGCCTTGTGGTGACTCACACCCCCTGGAGCTGCTGAGTGAGGGACCAGGCCCCTGGAGGTCAGGGAGGAGGCATGAAACCACTATTGAAGGGAACCGGGCTGACAGCTGCACCCCCCAGCTCCTGTAACCTGTTTGTTTTGAGATCATGGCTTGAGCTGTTTCCTGTCTGTTTTATTCATCCAACATAATTGAGTGTGGTGGGCTAGTAAGGGGTGGCTCCCACTGACCACTGTTTTCTATATTTCGCAGTTGACTCAGAACCCCTTAGCAAATGGTTCCATGTGCTCCTCCAAGCTGTGGCCTTGGGAAAAATAAAGACAATTGCCTCGAGGCTATGAAAATGCCTTCTTTTTATAGTGTGATTTAATTGGTGTGCTGGCAGCTGAGTCACAGTGCTGCCCAGGGCTGTTCGGATGGCCCACCAGAAAGTGCTTCATGCTGTGCCCCCAAAGGGCAGGCTTCTGCCGGACCCCTAGTCGCCCAAACTCCTTCTCCACCTTGAGGATTTGAGACAAAATATTTCAGCAAGGAATTAGGAGCCCGGAGTCATCCCTTTTGGATTTGGAAATCTTAGCTGCGTGTAACTTGCCATGTGGGTTAGCCTGGCGGGCCACCTCCCTTGGCCCTTTATTCCTTCTCTCTCGTCTTCACTTTCATAGGCCTTGGTAGAAAGCGACTGCTGGGACAGATGATTACTAAGGCAACCTCTGTGTCTGATCTTTTGGGTGTTGGCTGGGTTCCGCATTAGCAGAAAGAAGAATGAGTGTTGTGTCTCCACCCCGAGCCAGGCCTTATTCTGTCTGTCAGGTGGGAAATGCCCATCATCCCGAGTCCTTGGGAATCCTGATGGATCATTAATTCATCAGAGTTCCCAAGTCTTTCAGAATTGCCTGTCTTTACAATTTTTGTGGTTATTATATAAATGTTCTACTTCTGCATCAGTTCATACAAATCTTTCTAGATTTTTATTCTGAAACCATCCCTATGCTCATTTCAACATAACTGTATTCCGTGACATTTAGATATCCAAAACTTGTTTATTTCCTTATATTAGAATATAAACAGTTAGTCCTTGTTTAGTTCTTTATGATTGCTTGTTTGCATTTGCTTTCTTATGTTTCTGTTCACTCCTCTGTTAGTAGTTCAGGGTTTTTGTGTAGCTCTGGCCTTTGTTTGGAAGATCTGTGTTTCATTCAAGGTCCATTTTTTCCCCTGTGGGATTATCCTCAGTTTTGTTCTGTAAGTTTGTGTTCTCTGATTCGGGAACATCACTTTCCAAGCTCTCTTTTCCTTTACGGTGGTGGCTTCTAAGTGTGGCTCCTCGGGCCTTGAGTTCTTTCTAGCTCGGTGTATTTTTTATTTTGCTCCAGCTGCTGCTTGCCTTTGAGCTAGATTCTCGTTCAGTTCACAGACCAGCCACGGCACCTCAAGCCGAAGGCCCCCTCCCCAGGCTCCCTGGAATATGTGATCAAAACTGAGGAGTGAGTGGCGGAGCGGCCAGCTGGCACCTGGCCTCTCTGGGCCAAACTGGCCTTTCCCCTTTTGCAGTTGATGCTAGGGTGATAGGTGTCCTAGCTATGGCCGATCAGGACCATTTCTTGGTGTTTGTACTCTTAGTGCTGGGCCCACTGGCCTGGCCACAGGCAATCCTGGTATATCCTGCTGTTAATCGTGATTTAATTTCCTAGCCTTTCATTTAAGTCACCTGTCAGGAAGCTTTCAGTCTAGCCAGGGTGACAAATTATAGACTCCTCTCACTTCTGATGACAATCTCTGTCTAGCCTGTGAATTTTACTAGAGAGGTTGCCTTCAGCTACAGTAACACAGGAGAGGTGGAATATATATTAGACTTTGAGACACACAGAAGGGAGGAGAGAGTGGGTTTCCTGAGGTAGGGACAGGGACACTATGAGCCAAGGAAAATCACTTAACTTTGCGTCTCGGACTTCTCTCATTTATAAAATGTAATCTAACATCATCCATCGACTCCCCTCCCCACAGGTGTGTCTGGGGTGAGGCTCAAATGGGCTCAGAGATGTCAAGTCTTTTGTGAGTCTTAAAAAGCTCAGTTGCTCTGATTTGTGGTGGGAAAGTCAGGGTACTGAGACCTGAGTTCACCTCTAGCTTTGACACTTACTGAGTGATACTGGGCAAATCATTTAACCCTGTTTGCCTCAATTTCCTCATCTGCAAAATGAACTGGAGAAGGAAACGGCAAATTCCTCAAGAAAAAACTACTATTTCCTCTCATTTAAATTTAATTTAATTAAAAATTTTTTTTCTGGTTATACATCTACATTGATTTTTAAAAAACATATTTCCATTTAAATCATGTTGAAAGAGAAAAATTGGAGCAAAAGAGAAAAATCACAAGAGGAAAAAAAAAGAAAAAGAAAAAAGAAGTGAACATAGCACATGCTGATTTACATTCAGTCTCCATAGTTCTCATTCTGGATGCAGATGGCGTTTTCTGTCCAAAGACTAGTGGGATGACTTTGGTCACAGAACCAGTGAGTGGAAGCCGCTCTTTCCTACTTGATCATCGCACGATCTTGCTGGGATTGTGTACGATGGATTCCTGGTTCTGCTTGTTTCATTCAGCTTCAGTTCATAGAAATCCCTTAAAACCATCTTGGTTCCTCGTTTCTATCATCTTCACATACTACAGTTTGTTCAGTTGTTCCCCAGTGGATGGCATGGACTTGTTTTCTGATTCTTGGCTACCACAAGGAGAGCTGCTACAGACGTTTTGGCACACGGGGGTCCTTGTCCCTCCTTGAAGGTTTCCTTGGGATACAGGCCCAGGAATGGCACTGCTGGGCATGAGGCTGACCCTTTGGGCATAGCAGAACTTCAGTCTTGCATTGCAGCTCTCCGTTGGGCATCTCTACTCATTTTTCTCATAGACGCCTCCAATTTAAACTTAGTCTCTTTGCCCTAAACTATCCCCTCCTTCTAACTTTCTGGCTCCCCTTGAGAGCCCCACCATCTTTCTGTCACCTGGGCTTGCCATCTCCTCACTCTCCTTGATCCTCTGCTGCCCCCATAACCAAATTAACATTGATTGTGATCCCCTTTTCTCCACTGACACTGCCCCCAGTTAGTCCCTGTCATCCCCCTTCTGGCACCTTGTCAGCACTTAATTAATGCAGATTAATTGATTGAATGACCATTTAAGGGGGAGTGTCAATGGGTGGGCGTACCAATGTCCCTGGACAGGGAGGGTGAGAGGAGCTGCTGAAGCAGCGGGAGCTTTGTGTGGGTCCAGGGGGTTCAGCACAACTGACCCTTTTGGAGGGTAAGCAGAGGATGATAGGAGGGCAGTCTGGCCCAGGTCTGGAGGGAAGAGCCCAAGCGGAGGGCTAGCAGTGGGGAACCGTGGCCATGGTGGTTCCTGAGAAGATTGTGGGAATTCCCTGTGCCAGGCAGGCTAGGATGGAGAGTTGGGGTCTCAGGCCTCCAGGCCCTGCAGGGACCACGTTCTTAATTGTTCTTTTCTCAATAACGGGAGCTGAATCCTTGCGAGCCCCTTCTGCCCCTGGGGGGCTAAATCTAAGGCATTGGGATGCATCTTTGAGCACTGAGAAGGGCCTGGGCTGAGTGAGTGACCAGCCTCAGATTCCCCCCTCCAACCCCCCGTAATTCTCTGTGAGTGGCAATCCCAGGAGCCTTAGAGCTGTCTGTTCTCGTCTTCCATTTTAGCCCAGCCAGGCCTGCCTAGATTAAAACCCCAGATCTGTTCAAACTTGACGGAAAGGAAATTCTACCTTTTGTACGATTCAAAGGATTTTTTGTTCTGCACTGGTGCCTCATTTGTGCCTTGTCTGCAGGGTATACATTCCTTCCCTATCTGATAGGAGCCTCCGGAGGCTGTTCTTGAGTGTCTTTGCAAGCACTTGTGGCCCCTGGGATCCCAGGAGCTCAGTGTCTCTCTCTGTCGGCGTGGGGGGGCCCCTCCGCCGAAGGGCTGACCACCCGCATCCTTCTTGGGAAAATGAGGGCGAGCCTGGTCACGGCCCCTTGCCTTCCCAGTAGGGCCGGTTTCACTGAGCTCGGCCCTGGCTTGGGAACATCAGGGAGTACTAGGGCCCTTCTTGCCAGATTGCATCTTTTCAAATTGGTGAAAAATTGAGGAAGAATGGAAAGTTGTGAGGTGCATTGTCGGGGTCAGGGGGAGACTTTTATAGCGACTGCGCCTCCTGTTAGTGTTGGAGTGGCTGGGTGGTGTTAATGGTTAGAGTTGCGGACTCAAGGCAGGAGTGCCGGCAGGCTCGACACTTAGTAGCCATCTGATTCTGGGTATACCATCAGCTTCAGGCTCCTCATCTGTGAAATGGGGAATACTTAGCTCACAGAATGATTATAAAGACTAATATAAGATCATATAACACAATATAATACAGAAGCATAATAATATAACATATAACTTGTTAAAATATAATAGTATAGTAAAATATAACAATGAAATATAATAGTGTGATGTAGTATAAAATAGTGTCATTTAATAAAATATAGTGTAATATATGGTATAGTGGATAACAGTGTAATATACAATATAATGTAGTGCAACATTAAGTAATATGGTATAATTTGGTATATAGTATAATATTCAATATAGTATAATATCAATATATAATATACATACTGTACAATATATATACAACACATTACAGTACCATATAATATAATATAATATGATACGCTATAATAGTGTAGTATAGTATAATATAGCATAGTTTAATATATTGTATTGGTATAATGTGTGTATATATATATAACATAATATAATATAGAAGTATATACAGCATAATACATATAACTTACTAAAATATAATAGTATAGCATAATATAACATACTACAACATAATAGAATATGATAGTATGATATAGTATAATATTTATTTAGTAATAATATCATTTATATTATATAATATATAATAAAATAATAAATAAAAATAATAAGAAATGGTCATTTAGTAAAATATACTATACTATATAGTATAGTGGATAACAGTATGATATAATGTAATGCAATACTTTGGTATAGCATAATATACAATCTAGTATAATATCAATATGTGATATATATATATATATATTATATATGCATAACACAATATAGTCTAGTACCATATAATATAATACAATATAATAGTGTCACATAGTGTCATATACCATAGTTTAATGTAATAGATAGTATTGGTGGAAGATTAATATGGTTTGTATAGCTATAAGATAATACAATATAATGTAGAAGTGTAATACAATATGGTATATAATTTGTTAAAAAATAATAGTATAGCATAATAACAACATAACAACAGTATGACATAGTATAACATTTAATAAAATTAGTAAAGTATAACATAATATACAGTATAGTGAATAATACAGTATATGATATAATAAAATATAATGTAACACAATATATTATAGTATATAGTTATTATATGTGATACAATATAGTATAATATATAATATACTGTATAGAGTGCGATATATACAAAACAATGGAATGTAATACTGTATGACATAGTATAATACAATATAATAGTATAGAATAGTGTAATATAATATATAGTATCAGTGTACAGCATAATATAGCATAGCATATTGTATAGCATGATACAAAACCATAGTACAATATAATGTAGTACATGACACAATATGTTATGATGTTATGTAATGTATTATGTGGTATACTCTGCAGTGTAATATAGCTACAATATAGTATAGCCTCTTTTAATAAAATAGAGCATAGTGTGATATAGTCTACATGTATGTATACACAGACAGAGACATTGGGATGTTTCATTGTTTGCTGTCCTCAACTACCCATGTTTTCACTTGACAAGGGGTTCCTTTTTTTCCTTTCCCCTCTCTCCTCCCCAGAGAACAGTTACAAAAACTAAAGCTCTTGAGCCCGCTGGCTGAGGCGAATCCTCGGCCGGGCACATCCCCCACATTCCGCCCCCTGAGCCCCCCGTCCCTGGGTCTGGGCTCCCGGTCAGTCACATGGAGGCTGAGAAGCCCATGATCCTTCGAGGACTGAGGATGTGATTGGTCTTAAATCAGACCATGAGCGGGTGCCAGGAGAACATCATCCAGAGCAAGTGGCGTGAGGGTTTATGGCCCTGTTCTCTTGTTTCAGAGAAACTGCTCCTGAGCGTGTCTTCCAGAGCATCAGTCAGATCCTGATAAAATCCTCCCGCCAGGTGCATCTGGCCTGCTGGGACGAGGGCCTCCGGGGACCTCTGGAGCCCCAGCTGCAGCTCCTGGCCGAGTGCTTCCGCTGCCTGAGGAACGCCTGTGTGCAGTGCCCCGGGAACCAGAGCACGATCAGGTAGGGTGCCCGCTGTGACGTGGGCATGGAGCCTGCCCGGGGGCGGGGGGAGCCTGTCCTTGGGCTGGCTACCTGTGGGGTTCAGGAGCGACTCGTTCACTGTGTGCCCTGATCCCCAAAGCCAGGGGACGGACTGACTGTGGCCTCGGGGCCAGGAATCTGTTGGGAAGGAATTCTGGGGAGGGCAGGGGGGCAGGCAACGTGGGTGGCAGCTCCCCGAGACAGGGCTCGCGCGGTTGGCCCTTTGTCTGCTGGGAGCCGGCCTGATTTGTGGTGGCGACACATCTCTGGGGAGATGAGGCTCCTGCCTGATGCGTGCCCCTTGACCTGGCAGCCCCTCGGGGGCGAGATCTCCCACCCTGCAGCCAGGAATGCCGGAATTGTCATTCCCCGGAGTCAGCTGCGTGGCCAGGACGGCCGGGGGGAAGGGCGTTCTTCCGTTTCACATTGTTTTCGTCCTTGGACCTGTTGGATACCACCTTGGCCCCCCCTCCCGCCCTTCCCCTCAGCCTCATGGGGAGTGGTGGGAATCGGGAGGCTGCCGCCGCATCTTCATTGTTTGTTCCTCTTCTGGTGCCTCCTTGGTGGAGTCCGAGTGATTAGCCACGGCACCCATTTTGATCCGGGAGCTTTGATGACCTTAGTCCCTTAGCTGCCTCCTGGCTGCTTGTTTTCTGGGGCTTTCTGGCTCTCCCGGTCGGCTCCCGGGGTGCGGCCAGCTGCGGATCCTGGATTTCAGCTTCGCTCTTCTAGGGGCACGAGGTGCTGTATGCACTCCGTGGTATCGAGAATGAGGGAGCTGGGGCCCCTTGTAGGAGAGGCTCGCTCGTCTGCTTCACATCCGAGCCAGGGGGCCTGCTCAGGCCTGGGCCTGGAGCTCCCCCCAGAGCCTCAGGCCCTGCTGCCCCATCTTGGCAGATTCTAGGCTGCGTGGGAAAAGCCCCCTGAGCCGTGTGGCCAGCACCTGGAGTCTGGCCCTCGGAGAAGAGGCCGTGTGGCCCCCTGGCCTTTGTGGGCATTGTGCTGCAGGGGTGCTGGGAGGCCGGGCTAGCTCGTGGGAGCTCGGCATGACCTGGATCTTCGCCCACAGCCCAGAGCCCCAGCCGCAAGGCCTGGGCCTGCGAGGATGGGGCAATTCCAAGAGCCTTTCCTCCCGCCCATCTCTGAAGTTGGGATTCGGGCCCCGTCCTGGTGGGGTGGTGGCTGACGCAATGTGTTTTATTTTATTCATTTAAAGTCATGTTTCCAGAAGGGGCTCCTCCACAGGCTTAGGTGCCCACAGGGGCCATGGAGAGCCATCTGTCCCTTTGTGGGACAGAATGTGTATTTCTGGGGTGGGCAGCGAGCATCCCCACTGCTGGGACCAAGGACCCGTCTGGGGTTCCATCCCGAGGGTGTCCCCAGGAGCAGGGGAGCACCCTTCTCCCCCCAGTCATTGGAAGGACAGCCATGAAAGGGGCTGGGGGGAAGGGACACCTGAATCAGGAAAGTGCTCAGTTTGGCCTTTTTCTGTGAAAACCTTCACAGGAACTTGAACTTGATCGACAGCACGGTGGAGCTGATTAATTTATTTCAGAAGCTGGACATGGAGCAGGAATCCCATTTGGCGGGTAAGTCGCAGTCATTCCTCAGGCCCTCCCCTCCCGTGGCACCTCCTCACTCTGCGCCCCTCCCCTGGTGCCTCACCACTCCAGGCCCCTTCGGCCCTCCTCTTTTTCTCGAGGAGCAGGGCCTCGGACTGCTGGGAGTGGTTCTCTGGGTGCCGCTGGCGCCCTTGGGTCTGCTGGACGATGGCCTCCAAAGGCGTGGGGGGTGGAGATTCTGGGCCTCCCCCCAGCACAGGGCCTGGCTCCCTCCGTGACACTGAGCCCCCTGTCCAGCCCTCCCCATCTGTCCACATGCTGGGCTGCCTGTGGCAGATCTCCAGGGGACTGCAGGCCCCCAGCAGTGATGACCGTGGCCGGGGCTCCTCAGGGTGCCTTGTTCAGTGATTGCGGGGCATGTTTCTGCTGGTTCCGGACTTGTGGGGGTAATGTCCTTCACGCGGGAGAACTGTGTCTGCAGACAGCGGCTTCTCCTCGGGAGGCTGGAGCGCCCACAGCCCCGAGCGCAAGAAGCTGACTTTGGAGGTGTCCGGGGCCTTCCTCATGCGGTGGTGGGGGGCTGGGAAGCTGCGGGGACGAGGAGGAGCCCACCTTTGTCCCGGTTTGGGGCGAGGGGGTCCTGCCTCCGTCAGGCCTCGGGCCCTGGACAGCTCAGCTTGCTGGGCCAATGCGCCGCCTTTCTCTCCCAGGTCATCCCCCGCTGGCCCGGCCGTCCAGGGGGACGCCCCAGCCGTGAGCACAAGGCCCAGGCCCGTGTCCTGTTTGAGAGGCCGGGCCTCCGTGTGTGCTTGAGGAGGTCTGGGCTGTGGCTTCAAGGGCCCATCTGTTTGAGGTCAGCCAGAGCCACGGGGGTTCAGCAGTGGGGGGTGCAGGAGAGCCCTGGAGCCGGGGCAGGGCAGGGGTCACCTCTCCCGGTGTCCCTGGCAGGAGCCCGCAGGCTGTGGTCGGGACTAGCAGTTTTCTGTTTAATGACGGATTACTAAATACAGTGACCCCAAAGGAAATGCTGTACCGAATGCC
Organism: Antechinus flavipes; assembly: GCF_016432865.1. NCBI lineage: Eukaryota > Metazoa > Chordata > Mammalia > Dasyuromorphia > Dasyuridae > Antechinus > Antechinus flavipes. The sequence continues at coordinate 295,693,456 of NC_067402.1, read as the reverse complement.
ATGATTAAACGGCGATTACGGTAGTGAGGGGGCAGTAAATGAAACCCAGACGCCTGGGCTGCCAGCGACTCTCGGCCCTTTCTCTGAGTGAGCCGTGGGGAGCTGGGAGGGAGGGCCTCAGGCCTGGACCCGGCTCAGGGCAGGCGGGGAGTGAATGGCCCAGCGGCTTCCAGCCCAAGATCGGGGTCCTTCCCCTGGCATCCGTGAACTTGCTTTAAGGGACGTCCTGTGCATCAGATGCCATGGCCACAGACAAGGGGAGGAGGGGCGGCTCTGCTCCACACCTCCATGGGCCTGCTCAGGAGCAGAAGTGATCCGGGGCTTGCAAGCTGAGCCCCAGCCTTGGCCACCCGCAGCTCCTGGCCTTGCTCCACAGGTGTCAGTCATCAGAAGTGGGTGGTCCAGTCCCAGGCCACGTGCATTCATTAAGCACCAACTGCACACAAGGTCCCATGGTGTATGCTCCTTCCCTCAGGGAGGCTCCAGAACGAGATTGGGAATACACTGGACTGAAGACTGCTCTGGGACCAGAGGCTTCATTGGAACCTCTGCCTCTGCTTTGGGACAAGCTTCCTCCCCCATCAAGGCCTTGCACTCAGCTGGGGCTCGGCCCAGCCCCTCAGAGGTTGCCCCTGGCACTAATCCCTGACCCCCCTTGGGATCTCTATCTGACCTTGCCCAGCTGGCTGGAGGCAAGTCCCCAAGCCTCTCATGGGAGCATCTCATAAATGTGTTGGGGGAGAAGCAGTGAACTCTGTGAGAGGCCTGGTGGGCTGAGGGAAGGACCTGGGGCCAAATTGGGCCAGAGGAGGCTTCCCGGAGGAGGTGGGTACACGTGGGCCGGGTCTGGAAGCAGGAGCATCGCTGCTAGCATCTCTGAGCAATGGGGAGCAGTGGGATTTGGTATCCCCACATTTCTTCCAAACTGCCACTGAATTCACCTCCCATTGGCTGATCTCTACTCAGAGCCCCGGGCTAGGAAGACAGGAACAAAAATGAAATGTCTTTTCCCGTGAGCCTGAAGATCCCGGAGGTCCCCACAAGGGAGCAAACGCAGAAGCCATGAAAAGTGGCCTTGGAGCCTAGCCAGTTCCAATTTGCTTTCCAGGTGACCTGGATCAGCCACGGCTCCACCAACCTTGTACTGGTGCTTGTTTTCCATATTCCCTCTGGCACTGGCCATTTTTCCTTTTTTGTTAGTTGGCCCTGATGGATGTGAGGGAGAATCTCAGGGCCATTTTAATTTGTATTTTTCTAGTTACTAGTGTTTTTTTGAGATTTTTCTTCTGAAAATTGCCTACTGATAGCCTTTGACCATTTATCTTTTGGGGAGTGGTTCTCATTCTTATAAATTTGAATCTGTATCTTATGTCTTTGATATTTATTGGAGAATTTACTGTAAATAATTTCCCCCATTCTGTTCTAATTTTAGGTGCATTGATTTCATTTGTGCAAAGCAGTTTTAATTTTATGTAACTGAAATTGTCTATTTTATCATGTGGGATCCTCCCTGTCCTTCAGTCATGCCCTCTTACTGTCTTGATAGATTAGAGAGATAATTTTATCCCATCTTCTCTGGTTGTTTATGGTGCCATCTAATATGTCAAGTCAGGTACCCATTTGGAGTTTCTCCCGGTGAACAGTGTGATGTGGTTTTCTTCTAGGTTTTCTTCCCAACAGTTTTTCTTTTCTTTTTTTTGTAATAGTGAGTCCTTACCCCAAGAGTTGGAGTTTTTAGATTTGCCAATGTGTGTTATAGGCCTAATACTTTCCTTTCTGTCTCTTGTCTAGGACCAAACATGTATTTTGAGATCTTATACTAGGTGCCCTTCCTTCCCCTGCCTGTTTTTTCCCTTGATATTCTTGACTTTTCATTTCTCTAGCTGAATTTTGTTATTTTTTCTAACCCTATAAAGTAATCCTTCGATATCTCCATTGGTATGACACTTAAAAAGCGAATTAATTCAGGCAGTATTGTCAGTATTATACTGGTTCAGCCTACCCATGGACAATTAACATTTTAAAAATTATTTGTCTTTATTTGTAGTTGTATTCATATAGTTTCTCTGTCTTGTCCGATAGATTCCCATGTATTTTATGTATTCTGTAGTTATTTGAAATGAAATTTCTTTTCTGATGTCTTTCTGTTGGGTTTTGTTGGTAATATTCAGAAATGCTGATGATTTATGTGGGTTTATTTAATATCCTACCACTTTGCTGAAGTTTTTATTTCATTTACATTTTTAGTTGAGGGGGAGGATTGTGGGGAAATGGAGGAGTAGGTCAGGAAATTCCAAGCTCTCAGATTTCCCCCATAAACAAAACAAAATTTGTTCACCTCAGGGGGGACGTAGACCATGAAAAACAAATAAGACTGGGGCAGAACCGGGGTCCTTGGGAACAACGGAAGAAAGACCCCAGGAAGATGCTTTAAGGGAGTGTGAAGTGTAAACACCTCTAGCCTAGCTCCCCAGAAACAGAAAATAGAGCTGGGGCCAGCTCTGGCTCACAGCCTCAGCCTGGATCACAGGTCTCTTGGCCAGTTTGGGGAGTTAGAGGTATGAGACTTGGAAGACTGAGGGGTCCTTGGCTGATTAAGAATACCAGGCCCAGTTATGGTGCACAGATATGTCCCTGGGAAGGACCCAGCACTTGGGTTGCAGAGACAATGGGGCAGGGCTGCTGCTGGCTGTGGGCACTTACCGGAGGGTGGAGTTCTAGGTCAGAGGGGAGAACTGAAGAGATCGCAGAGGCACCACCCCCAACCCTCCATCCCAGGACTAGAGAAGGTTATTTAAAAAAAAAATAAAAACCAAAATGAACTGGCAAAGGAGAAAGAATCCAACCATAGAAACCTAAGATGGGAATAGGAAAGACATCTTCAGAGGAAGATACTGAAGTAAAAAAAGCCTCTCTACCCTAAAGAGTCTTGTTAAATGGCTGCCTGCTTAGAATTTATAAAGGAACTCAAAAAAGACTTTAAAAATCAAATGAGAGAGTTGAGAAAAAACTAAAAAACAACAACAAAATCCTCACCTAAAAAAAACCATCCAGAAAACCAAGAATATGAAAAGAAAGTCAACCAATTAGAAAAGGAGATCTGGAGTCTTAAAGAAGAAAATAATTATTTGAAAATTAGATTTGGGCAAGGAGAAACCAGTGAAACTAGAAGAGGCCAAGAAACAACAAAATAAAATATAAAGAATGAAAAAAATAGAAAACGATATGAAGTATAAGAAAAACAATAGATCTAGAGAATAAATGAAGAGAAAATATCAGAATAATTGGACTATCTGAAAGTATGACCAAGAAAAGAAGCTGGACACAATAATATGAGAAATAACCAAAAAAATTGGCCTGAAGTGATAGAACAAGAGGGGAAAGTAGAAATAGAAAAAATCTAACAGTCACTACTTCAAAGAGATATTACAAAGAAAATATACAGGAACATTATTGCTGAATTTCAAACCCCCAGATCAAAGAGAAAATTGTACAATAAACAAAGAAACAAAATATGCTAGAGCTACAATAAGAATTGTACAAGATCTATCAATAGCTACAACAAAAGACTGTCGGTACCACAATATTATGTATCATCAATCAGAAGAACTAGGCCTGAGGCCAAAAATATCCACAGCATAATATTGAGTGAAAAAAAAAAGGACATTCAATGAACTTACAGATTTTAAGAATTTTGTCTCGACCAAACCTGAACTCAATAGAAAATTTAACATATAAGAGCCAACATCAAAGACTAATTTCAAGGGACTCAATAATGACAAAGTGTTTATGTTTTATATGTGGAAATTGTAACTATATGTCTAATACCGACATTAGTAATCCAAAAGAAAAATTGGGGCAGAGGGTTGTATAATCTTACTTTGAAAAGCAAAACTATTTAGGAAAAGGTAAAATTAGTAAGTACGTTCTATGAATGGGGTGCAGAGGGACATAGAGGCATTAGATAGGGAAGGAGAGCTGGTAGTTCTGAAAGCTTACTTAGATCAGGAATGTGATAAATAGGAAACTACACCCACCCACCCACCCATATACACACCTACCATGAAGGGTATAGTACCCTCCAAAATCTGTAAAGTAATAAGGGGGGAAGGATAAGGATAAGGTGGGGTATAGAAAGATATGTAAATTCATAGCATTAGGAAAAGACGTGCGATTGATGGGAAGGAAAAGAGTGGAGTGGGGGAAAATAAGGGAGGGATACATGGATAGGAGGAGATTAAGTCATAGTAAGGCAAGTTAAGGAGGAGAATTAAAATAGATTAGTTATAGGAAATAAGAGATATACATCAATCCAGTAACAAGGATCAGGAATAAAATTTATTAAGAAAAAAAAGGAGCTAGTAATCATTCATCTCAAAGTCACACTTAGATTGAGTCAAGAAAGAAATCTAAATTATATATCAGCCATGATCTTTGATATGATCTTTGTATAAATGCATGTAATTGTAGATATGTATATAGATGTATCTATGTAGGTATAGAGATATGCACATTATATATATATCTATATATATATATATGTATATATAGATATAGATATGCATAACATACATATAGATACATGGACATGTATGTGTGTGTGTGTGTGTGTGTGTGTGCAGACACACAAATATACCATTGCTTAACTATAGTCTGCTCAGGGAAGGTGAAAGGGGGAATGAAAAGAGGGAAAATAGATTTAAGTAAAAAGTGAACAGCAGAGAACAAAAGAATAATTTACAAGGAAGACTGTCCAAGGAAGATGGACAGTCATGGATATAATGTCTTTTACTATTATATATGCTTTCTTGAAATAGAAATGTACTGTTACATACTTTGAATCTTTCCTTATGTTCTGTTGGGCCCATGAGTGTTTTTTGTTTTTCCTTCCTCTGTCTTTTTCTGTTTGTTTATTTTTTCTTATTTTGTATTTAGTTTTAAGTAAATAAAAACCTTTTAGTTGACTTTTATCATTTGTGAAAGATGATAATTCTGTTTCTTTACTTATGATTGTTCTCTCAATTTCTTTTTCTTGTCTTGTTAGCATTTCTAATATATATCTTGTATAATAATAGTGAATAGAATAGAAATACAATACATAAGAGTATATGATTTTACTAATCTTGTGTTTGATAAATGTAAAGATTTAAGCTTTTAGGATAAGAATTCATTGTTTGATTAAATATTGTTAGGAAAACTAGAAAGGATTCTAGCAGAATTGGGTATAGACCAATATCTTATACCATTTGCCAGAATAAACTTAAAATGGATAGATGATTGAGACATAAAAGGAGACATCGTAAGTAAATTAGAAAAGCATCAGACTTATGGATAGGAAAATAATTTATGAATAAATGAGAGAGGGTATTTTGAAATCTAAAATGGATAATTTTGATTACCTTAAATTTAAAAGATTTTGTATAAATAAAATAAGTATAGCCAAGATTAGAAGGAAAGTAGAAAAATTGGGGGAAAATTTATAAACAATTTCTTAGATAAAAGCCTTATTATTAGTTATATAGAGGATTATGTCACATTTATAATAATAATGAGTCATTTCCCAATTGATAAAATGTTAAAGCATATGAATAAACAGTTTTTGGAGGAGGAAGTCAACAATATGTATGATCATACGAAAAAATGCTCTCAATCATTATTGATGCAAATCAAAACAACTAATCCAACCATTTTCGAGAGCTATCTGGAATTATGCCCAAAGAGTTATGAAATTCCTAAAATCTGTAACTTCACTGAATGTCCATTTTTTTCCACAACTTTGACCTAGCAATAGCATTAGTCGGTAATCAAGGAAAAAAAAAGGAAATTAAAAGCTAACTTCATAAAGTAGTATCTGGTTTGAGGAGTAGCTATTTTGACTTTCTCAAAGGAAGAAAAAACTCTAAATTATCAGAATTAAAAATAAAAATTTGGTGAAAATAAGATTTTTTTAATAGTTTTTTTTTTCAAACACATGCAAAGATAGTTTTCAACGTTCACCTTTGCTAAACCTTGTGTTCCAAATTTTTCTCCCTCCTTTCCCTCTTCTCCTCTCTCTAGGCAACAATCCAATATAGGTTAAACATGTGCAATGTTTTAAACGTATTTCCATATTTATCATGCTATACAAAAGATTAAAAAAAAAAAAACAAGCAAGCAAACAAACAATAGCAAAGGTGAAAATACTATGCTGTGATCCACATTCAGTACCCACAGTCTCTCTGGGTGCAGATGGCTCTCTCCATTGCTGAACAGAGCCCCGTCCATCAGAATTGATCATCAGTTCATCTAAGTCTCTTCAGGTTTCTCTGAAATCATCCTCCTGATCATTTCTTATAGAACAATAATATTCTATAACATTCATATACCATCACTTATTCAGCCATTCTCTAATGGATAGGCTCCAGTAGGATACTACTTTCTAATGCTTTACTATCACAGAAAGAGCTGCTACAAACATTTTTGCACATGGGGATCTTTTTCACTTTTGTAAAAAAATCTTTTGGGGATACAGACCCAGAAGAGAGACTGCTGGATCAAAGTTGGATGTAGTTGGGCATAGTTTCCAACTGCTCTCCAGAATGGTTGGATCTGTTCACAGCTCCACCAACAATGCATCAGTGTCCCAGTTTTCCCACATCCTCTCCAACATTCGTCATTATCTTTTCCTTTACCTTAGCCAAACTGAGAGGTGTGAGGTGGTACCTCAGAGTTATTTTAACTGCATCTCTCTTATCAGTAATGATTTGGATGATGATATCTTTTTTTTTTTTTCAGGTGCCCATTCATGAGCTCCTTGAAATCCCTCCTTGGGCTCCTTGTTAGTCTGTGGAACCCAATCTGGCACTTAGGGCAATCTGTTCATGCCAAAGAGAGAGCTTGATATACTCCTGCTTCATTGTGTTGTGTTTGCATGTCAAGATTGTGATTTTCAAAATATTCTATAAGCCTATAAGCTCCGAAGGATCATTTTAGTTCACCGGTAATGTCCCCATCCTCATCTTTGCCCGTCATCATCTGACTCTTTCTGTGTGAGAATCTCATTCTGTGTATAGTGAAAGGTTGGGGACAGAGGACCAAAGCCAGGACTTTTCTGCCACTGTTGAAGGAATAACTATAATTACATTGTCAAAATAATATTTATAGTATTATTTTCAGGGAATAATTGCAGTACTGTGACGAATATATTATGCTCATCAAATTTAATGTAAACACAAGCGTGCGTTTTGTACTTGAGTTATTCGTGTTGTTCTTGGTCTTGATTCATTTCCAATCTGTAAAAATAATAGTGGGATTTTCTTGGTTACTCATAGAGCAGTTGATAAACTGTCTGGTAAAAGCAAATTGTTATTTTTGCCTGTGTTGGCGTTTTTTGTTTCGTGTTCCCAGATCCGTTCTCCAATGGGATGTCTTTCAAACTTTTCCTCCCCAAAGTTGTCATGTGATGAGTCAGAGCATGGGGGTGACGTTCTCCGGCCAGATTGTTTTCAGACTGGCCATTTATATCCCGTGTTGTTTATCTTTTGGATTGTGTTTGTTGTGGAACTTAGCGCTCGTGAAAAGGAGAGGCTGTTGGGGCGAGACGTTGACCCTTGGCTTGACCGGACCTCTGGCGGCCGATTCTAGGCCGGCTGCCTTTTGGCCTGACTGACCCTGACCTGTCTAGCGCGCATCAGCAGGTCCTCTCACACCTGCCTGGGAAGGGAATCGTGGAGGCAGCTCCGAAAGCCCATCCACCTGTGGAGACGCTCGTACTCCGGGTGACCCGGCCTGGCCCCAGCTTGAGTCATCTCTGTCAGACAGGATCGAATCCCCCCACACCGCCCGGAAGTGGCCCTTCGCTTGGACGCCCAGGCTCGTGTCTCAGTAACTCCTGCGCGACCTTGGCTAGGACGATTCATCCCCGGGCCTCCAGGGTCTTGGCTATAAAATGGATGGTTCTTCAGGCTGCCCTGAGGTTTCCACTGCTGGGAGGCCGTGTCGTGCCCCATGAGCCCACCAGCGAGTGCTTGTGCTTGCTTAGGCTGGGCCAAAGCCCCAGGAGGCCAGACCAGGCTTCCTTTGGTCTGTAGCACAGAATTAATGTCTTGGAGCTTTTTTTTTTTTGGGTCCCAAAAGCCATGTGCTGAATCAGGTTATTTTTGGTGGTTCCAATTAAACACGTCCTTCATTTGTTCAGAACTCTGAGCAAATTGTACTATGTGGGTGTCCGTAAATAGGCAGTTATATATAAGTATTCTTTCCATTTGACTGTGTTAAAAGGGCCAAGGGGAGGGTACAGAGAAGGATAGGAAAAATTATTCAAGGAAAAAACCCCATTGGCATTCGCTGATATTAGTTTTAAAGGAAAAAATGTGCGCTTCGGTTGCCACCAAAAATAGAGAGGTGAAGCAGTGAATGGCAGCGGCGGCTTCGGCTCGCCCAGGTCCAGGGTCGGGCGGCACAGTGGGCAGACGCCCAGGGTGGGCGGTTAGGCCGTCTCCATGGTTTCTGTTTGCCAGCGGAGCTCCCCAGGCAGATCGGAGCCCACCGTTCTTTCCCCCCAGCTAGAAAGACGCGCTGTCCACGTAATAGTGAATTTGTGCTCCATCTCCCCAGTGCGATGGGGACGAGAAGTCTGCTCCCTGGGGCTCACTCTGAGTGTGGCGGTAGCGGGGGTGGGGGAGATGGAGGAGGGGAGCGGAGGCCCGCCCCATCTCAGGCAGGTTCTTCTCAGCGCGGCGGCCCGACGTCTGGGTCGCGGGAAGCTCGGTGCAGGGTGGTGTCCAAAGGGCTATTACCCAGTGTGGCTGGGAGGAAGCTGTGCTGAAGGGGGTCGGGGGGCCATCTTGTCGCCCAGAAGTCATCACCAGTTCCACAGAGAAAGGACCCCTGGAGGAGGAAGAGGAGGAGGAGAGGGAGGACAGTGCATGAGGGGCAAAGAGGAACCTCAGATCCTCAATTCCCAGGGCCCCTGTGGGATTCAGGCTAACAAGACCACCATCTGCTGCCCCTCACGTCTCCTGTGTCTTGTCAGCTTTTCGCTGCAGCCTGCAGTTCTTGGGCAACATCGCAGCGGGGAACGAGGTTTCGCAAGAGGCCATCTGGAGGGCCGCCTTCCCAGACCTCTTCTTGTGAGTATGTTGTGTGGGGAGCGTGTCCGTCCGAAGGGGGGTCACCCTGTGGGGCAGGCCGCTGCTCTCGAGTGGGCCCCCGAGTGCCTCGGCTCGGCGACGGCCTGGATGCGGGCTCTGGGACCTCTGGGGATGGAGGCCGCTGTGACGGGGGGACGCCCCATGCACCCTGGCCCTGGTTACGTGTCCATCCCTGTGTCCTGACTGGGGGGGGTGTCTATGTTTGGGGGTAGGGGTGGGCACAGCACCTCCACTGTCTGGGATAGAAAGGTTCCCTTCCTGTCACCTCTGTGGCGGGGGCTGGTGCAGGCCGGGCTGTCCCCAGCACACGGGATGGTCAGGAGTTGGCGGGAGCAAAGGCAAGCATGGTAGGATTTGCACCTGTGTCCCGGGGCCACGTGGGGGATTGGGGCAGAGAAAAGGCAGTCCTGGGTCCCAATCCTCCGCTTCTCGGCGGACCCCCGAGGGGATTCCCAGGAGCCCGACCCCCTGCCCAGCATCCCTGGCTGGGGAAAGGCCCCTTGCCCATTCTGTGGCTCTCCTGGATGGGCCAGAATGAATGGGTGCCTGCTCAGACCCGCTTTGCCGCTTCTGAGGCCCCCTCAGGCCGGCCCGGGCTCACCGGTGTCCCCGTGTCGTCCCAGGTACTGCCTCCGCCATCCAGATGAGAAGGTCGTCGCCTACGCCTCCATGATCCTGTTCACATGTCTGAACGACGAACGGCTGAAGGACCTGCAGACCGGGAACCTGCACGTGCCTCTGCTGGTCATCGAGGCCCACCGGAAGCAGCCCGACTCCGAGTGGGCGTGGGTATCCCCGTGCCGGGGGCTCTGGGCTCGGTGGGCACCATCGCACGCCTTGTGTGGGGGGGAGCCTTGGGGAGGGGGGCCGGGGGCTGCCTCAGTCCTCCCTGGCGATGGCAGCCCACCGTGCGGGTGGAAGGCTCTGACGCTGCCGCAGCCCCTGGCGCCACAGCCTGAGGCATCTGGGGAAGTCCCTGCCCTCTCCTTGGCCGGGCTCTCGCCCCCCGCTCACCCCGGCTGCTTTGGAGGCCCACCCTCGGAGGGGGCGATCCCCCGAGCCGAGGAGGCGTCTGACCGGGGCACAGTGCCTCTGGTTCCTGGGCCCGGGCGTTTCCTCACGGGGACCATGGCAACGTCCCACCAACCCCAGCTGCCTGTTGGGGCCCTGTCCCCCCTGACTCGGCCCGTCTCATTCTCATGGGGGGCTCTTGTGGAGGGCTGGCCCGAGCCGGAGCCGCGTCCTGACCCCGAGGGCCCCGGCCCCACGTCTGCTGTTGGGCCTTTTCCTCCAAGGCCCGGTTCCAGCTCCGGGAAGCCTGCCCTGCTCTCTCCGTGCCCCTTCCCGGGTTCCCTTGTCTCGGCTTGTCGGAAGCCCCGCTCTTCCCTCAGCACGTCCCTTTCCCGCTCCGGGCCAGAGCGGGCCGTGGTGAGGCTGCCTGCCGGGCGGGCGTCGGAGGGCTTGGGGAAGGGCGGCCGCTGTTCCGTCTGGGTCGTTGTGTCTTTGGGAAGGCTTTGAGTGGTTCAGAGGTCCAGTGGAAAGTGAGCGAGCCTTGGGGGCTGGAGACCTCAGTTTCCCCTTGTGTATGCAGGGCCACCTCACGCCCTCCTACCTTCTCCTGTCTGTCCTTGTGGCTCCCTGAAGGCAAAGGGACACTGCCCTGGCCCTTCCGGACCCTGCCCCTTAAACGGGTCAGTCTGCCTCCCGACCCTGGGCCTCCACATCTGGGACTTTCCCCCGCAGAGCCTGTGATCCGGGGCCCCGGCCCGTGGGGGGGGTCTCCTTGCTCGGCCCCCGGGCGGCTCAGCCTCGGACAGCCGGCCTCGCTTGTTTCTCATTGAAGGTGCCCCGTGTGCCCTGCTCTTGCTCCCGATGGGTCCGTGGGCATGTTTTCCATTTCGTGGTCAATTTGTTTGGGGCACAGCTGGTTTCCCAAGGGCCGATTCCGGCTCCGTGCCGGGTAACCCAACACTCTCCTCCGCAAGTGAGAAGCGGAGTCTTTAATTTGGGTCTCGCGGCGTAAACAGAGGGCCCGGGGGGGAGGGGAGGTAAGTGAGTGGGCCATTGCTTTAGTTTCCAGGGGGAGAGGAGCGGCCCGCACGGCCGCCATGCTGGGTCAGGCCCGGTCCTCATGGCCCAGGCCTTATTGGGGCCCTGGGCCCCGGGGAGGACGTGAGCTGCAGAGGACCCGGCCAGGCCCTTGGGGGCTGCCTCCTCCTCATGCAGCTCCCCCCCGAGGGCTCTGGGGCTCAGGGGAGGAGCCCCCCTGAGAGGAGCAGTAGCATTTCTTCTTATCCAGCACATGTGGGATACCAGGGCTCGCTCGGAACTTGCTTAGATTTCCTTTGTTTTCAGACAAAGACAGAGAGCGAGGGCCAAGACGAGGGTGGGGTTTGCCTCTGTTTCTTTGTCTGCAAAATGGGCTAGTAGTAGCCCTCCTGTCCGAGGATCGCCGTAGGGAGTGGGCGAGATCACGTCGCACAGTGCCGGGCCCATCGGGGCTAGCTCCCGCTCTCTGTGCGGTGCAGGCAGGCCGGAGGCCTTCACGGAGGCAGGCCGGAGGCCTTGGGCCCGGAGGCTCGCAGAAGGCCACCTCCTCTTCAGAGATGGGGCAAAGGAGGCACAGAGAGCGGCAGGGGCAGGACGTGCTCCATTACAGTCTCCCGGGACTCAGTGCTGACCTCCTTCCTTCGTCACGGGCCTTGTGCTGAACTTGGCGGTGCTTACTTAGCCCTGCCTTGGCTCCCACCCCCCTTCACTGGCTCTCCCCTGGGACGGGGGCTGTGACTAGGTGGGGTCCGGCCCTTCTCTCCGGCTCGGGCCTTCCAGAGCTGTCCCCTTGGCAGGGGCCGACAGCTCGCACGCAGGTGTCAGAGTGGGCAGGGATGCCCGGGCCGTCCGGCCTAACACAGACAAGCGGGGCTCTGCCCCCCAGCACCCCGGCGGGGCTCAGAGGCCTTTCCTGACGGAAGCTGCTGCCTCAGTGTCCTCTGAGGCTCTTTGAGGCAGCACCGCCTGCACGCGGCTCCAGTCTGTCTTGATTTGCAAATGGAGGCTTTTTTTTTTTTTTTTTTGCTCGCTCCACCTCGCTCCCAGCCGACTGGCCCAGTTGGCCAAAAAAAGGGAGAAGGACAGATGCTGGGAAGGCTGGAAAACAGGCCCACGGGTGCGCGGCTGGTGGGGCTGGGGCCCGCTCATTCTGGGGCTCACGGAGCCATGCCCTCAAAGAGAGGGGAAGGGCCCTTCTGTGCACACACCGGGACAGCAGCCCTTCCATGGTGGGAGCCGAGGGCGGGCCCCCTGCTGGGACGAGGTGCGCCTCCCGTGAGCGGGGTCCGAGAGGCTGGATTCAGAGAGTCCTGGGGAGGCACGAGCAGAGCGGGGGCCCTTTATCCAGTGAGAACATGGCCAGGCGTGAGAGCTCTGAGCCGGGATCCCAGCGGCCGGGGAGGGTGTCGTCTCCCAGCCGGCCCAGGGACGCGGCGGGCTCGGTGGACAAGGCCTGTGCACGAGTCTGTGTGTGTGACAGCGGTTTCCTTTGCCTTTTTGTTTCCGTTAGAAATGGAAAAAGTAAAAACAAATGGAGTTTGGCCATAGGATTTCCAAACTGAGGCTGGAGAACGGGCGTCCTTGGTCAGGGGGCTTGCGCCGGGCCCTCTGATTGCTCACCATTTCCAGACGGCTGAGTCTTGGATGCCCGGATGTCTTGTGGGAGGTTTCTCATACGGAGCCAGCCCCTGCCCATCATCCCTGAGCCCGCCCTCAAGCCTTGCAGAGCAAAGCGCCTCTCCCGGTGGCCCATCTCCTAAGCAGCTCTGTGGCCCTCTCCCCCGAGCCCCCCTACTTAGAGATCCTGCTCTGCGACAGAGACAGAGACAGCCTGGCCTTCGCCTTCTCTTAGTCATGATCTGGGAGCCACCAGCATCTCCCTCATCTTCACTTCTTGTAGACTCACAGTGACCGAGACTTCAGTATTCACTGGCTACACACACACGCACACACACACGTGCATGTACACACACGCACACACACACACACACGCGCGTGCACGCATGTACACACACACACACGCACGCACGCACGCGCGCAGGCCCTGGGCTTGGATACTGCAGCTCCTTCGGGGATCCATCCCGCTGAGATTCCTCTGAGGGCGCCAGCCTTTCACCTTCGACCGCTTGTGGTGCACGGGCCCCTTCCTGCTGGCCAGGGCTGGCCCTCACCTCGGCCCCGTCCCCAGGGCCCGGCCCACAGCAGTCGCTCCCAGGTTGGACTCTGGGCCAGGGGTTGGGAGCAGGGAGGCAGGGTAGGCTCTTGTTCTGAGAAAGGTAAGGGGAGGACCTCGGTGCCCAGAAACGGCTTGGAAGGACCCTCCCAAGGACAGGAACCGCCTGGGTAAAGATCCGGCGCTGGGCAGGGCGCTGGAACGGCCAGTTGGCTGTGGGACAGAGCCATTTTAACTGCAACAGGAGGGCGTGATCCCCAGAAATGACCCCGGGTGCCTCCGTGTGTCTGCTTCCCCATTTCTGCTCATGCCACTTCTCCCCCTTTTCCAGCTTCCTGATCATTTCGGACTATCTGCTGAAAAGCCCGGACCTGGTGAAAGCCGTGTACTCGAAGCTGAGCAACCCAGAAAGGTGAGCCCCCGGCAGCGCGGTTTGGAGCAGTTAGCATTCTGAGGAGAATGTCCTGTTCGCATGATTGAAAAACGGTGTGGTTTCGTGCTGGCTCAGGGTCTCTAAGTACATGGTTTCTCTGTCAGTAATGGTTTTAAATTGGCCGGTTAACATTACAGCCTCGCCACAGCTGGCAGGATTTGGGGGGTGCCGAGTCCAGGTTGGCGCCATTATTCGGGAAAGAGAAGAAGGGGGAGGCTTTGTGCTCCCCATCCCCGGGCTCTCCCCGGAGCCTGCAGACAGCTCAATCCAGGAGCCTAACGGAACATCTGTTTACATGCCGGTGGAGGCTCCTCCCTGGGAGGGAGGCTCAGGGGAGCTGGGGGGCCCCCTCACCTCCTCCCTCTGGCTCCCGATTTCCTCCCGGGTAAAGCAAGGATGTGGATTCTGGCCGAATCCCTCCTCCTGCAGAGGGGTCCGGGGAAGGAAGGGCCTTGCCTTGGAGAAGCCATAGTCTTTGTGCTGTGAGCATCCTGCTCCCCAGCTTGGAGTTTGACCCCGTGTTCACTGGATGACTGGTAGAACACTTGTTGGGGTCTGGTTGAATGGGATGGTCCCAGAAATGCCCTGACACTGACTCTCCAGGCTCATCAGGCCATGGAATTTGAGCAAGAGATGGCCTTGGGGGGTCTTCCGGGCCAACTCGCTAACTTTCCAGATGAGGAAACTGAGGCTCGAGAGTTAGTCACTTGCCTATGATGATCTCCATAATTGTTGGCGGTACCTGGTTTAAGCCTAGAGTCCTGAGATGTTGATCCTCTTATTTTTTTAGAGATTTTACTCTGAAGAGACAGAGGTTGATTGTGATTAAAGAATGGAGTCCTCTGGACGCTTCTCAAAATGGGGAATTTGTATCCTTAGTTTTGCATTTCAGCAAGTCCAGTTAAGCCCCTACTGTGTGCCAGGTGCTGTGGGAAGTGCTGGCCACACAGAAATAGCACAACATTAGCCTGCTCTCAGCAGGTCTGACCTTGTTTTTTTTTTGGGGGGGGGAGTGCGTGTGGGAAAGAACAGAGAGAGAGAGGGAGAGAGTATGAGAGGGAGAGAGAGAGGAGGAGGGACAAAGAGTGGTGACAGAGACAGAGACACAGAGAGACAGAGAGAAAGAGGGAGAGACAGACAAAGGGGGAGAGACACACACCCAGAGAAAAGAGAACGCACGATAGTCCATATGTTGGGAGATCAGGAGCTTGAAGGGAACCAGGGGACTCCAGAGAGGGGATGGCCAGTGCAAATGGCCAGAGCTAGGGGATACTCTTGTCGGGCTGGAGAGCAGCTTGAAGGCTGACTTGTTCTAAATTGCTTATTTTAATGGAAGAGGAAGGAGAAAATCTAAATAACCCCGTCTTAAAAAAAAGATATTGAACAGGTAATCCATGAACTTCCAAAGCAAAAAACCTCCAAGGTCAGATGGCTTCACAAGGAAACCATTAAAGTACAATTAATTCCAATACCATATAAACTTTTGGGGAAAGTAAGCAAAGAAGGAGCCCTATTGAATTCATTTTATGACACAAATATGGTACTGCTACCAAACCAAACCAAAACAGAGCAAGAAAACGGTAGACCAACTTCCCCAATGAATATGGATGCAATCATTTTAGATAAAAGACTAGGAGATTACAGCCACATATCAGCAGGATGAAACTGTGACTAGGTGGGCTGGTTCCATATTAGGAAAACGATAAGTATAACTGGCCATATCAATAACAAGACCAACAGAAGTCATGATTATCTTGCTGGGGTCCTTGGCACGGGCTTCGGTATGGCCGTGGAGGAGGAAGTGGACCTTATTCAGGATGCAGTAAATATCTACACGAAGGAAGCTGTTTGTCTTTGCCCAGAGGAAGTGGGTCAGGCAGCCTTCAAGGGCAGAGTCTGGCATCAACCATATAAAAAAATGAAAAAAATAATAACAGAGAAACAGAGGGCTCTGCCTCCCACCTGGGGAGAGAAGACCTGCGGGGTGGGTGGGGTTTGTGGTGCTGCCTGGTGGGCAGAGCTGTAGATGGGCCCCGCCGTTCTGGAAAGCAGTTTGCAGCTCGGACCCCAGAGTCGTTAACTCTGCTGTTTAGTGACTTGGTGATGCTGCAGCTAGGCCTGTACGCCAGAGAGATCCAGAAAGAAGAGGAGGTCCTGAGAGAGCCCCTTTATCACGGGCTCTGCAGGAGGCGGGCAGGTGCCCATCCATCGTGGGGGCGGTCACATGGCGCGGGATCCTGTATAAGAAATGATAGGTGTGCAGAGCCAGACGGTAGCAGCAACAGCAGGAGAAGAGTCTTAGAAGGACCAGGACCTCTGTTTAATGAGTGACCGCTGAGTAGAGTGGCGACCGATCTGGACCATCCGGAAAGCAACGGGCAGCGAGGCCTGAAAGGCAAATGGGCATATCCTTTGATCCAGCAATACCTGTCCTAGGTCTATATCCCAGGGAGAGCATAAACAAGGGGAAAGGACCCACATGTGCGGACATTTTGATGGTGGCCCTTTTCATGGCGGAAATGGAGGGGATGCCCATCACTGGGGAATGACTGAACAAGCTGTGGTGTGTGAATATACCGGAAAACTCTCATGCTATTAGAGACACTGAGCAGAAGGATTATAGAAAAACCTGGACAGATTTACGTGAACTGATGCAAAGTGAAATGAGCAGAACCGGCAGCTCATCGTACTCAGTAACAGCAACATGAGTGATCGCCTCTGATTGGCTCGGCCCTTCCCAGCCACCAGTGATCCAAGACGGTTACAAAGGGCTCACGAAAAAAAATGCCGTCCATGGCCCGAGAAAGAACGGATGGACTCTGAATGCAGATCAAAGTACACTTTATTATTTTTCCTGGTTTTTTTCCTTTTGATGTTTCTTTTTTTTCAACTGTGACTAATTATGGAAATATGTTTTACATGATAGCACATGCATAACAGATCAGATTGCCTATCTTTTTCAGAAAAGGGGAGGGAGAAAACTTTGAAACTCAAAATCTTGTTTAAAAAATGCTAAAAATTGTATTGATATGTAATTGGGGGAAAAATTAAAATACTATTTAAAAATCTAAGGATTTTTAAGGATCACTAAGGATTGCAAAAGACTGATGAGAATCACAATCATAGGAGAGTGAGGTACTGCTAATGTATGAAAGGAGTCCGCGTTCTGGGATTTGTTCTCCAAAATCCCAGGCTTATTCGTCCCAAGGGTTTTTGGTTATTGGTTATTTTTTTGCTGGTGGGGAGCGGGACACCAAAGGGATAGACCAGGGGTCCTCAAACCACGGCCGCGGGCCAGATGCTGCAGCTGAGGACGATTATCCCCTTCACCCAGGGCTATGAAGTTTCTTTATTTAAAGGCCCACATAACACAGTTTTTGTTTTTACTATAGTCTGGCCTTCCAACAGTCTGATGGACTGTGAACTGGCCCCCTATTTAAAAAGTTTGAGGACCCCTGGGCTAGACAATAAGAAATGCTAGAGAAGAAGTAATTTTTCCAAAATTCTCATCTCCCAATGAAATTGGGAGGCTATAAATGAGGGTAAGTTATCAATTATGGCAACAGGAAGTTAGGAAGTTTATCAGGCAACTGTTTTTTTCTGTGGAGGAAGCGAGCTTGAGAAACCAATTAAGACTGGCTGTTTGGGGGGAACATCGGGCAGAGTCCTGGATTCTGGGGGCCTTTTGGAAGGTTGTTGACCTGATTGCTGTGCTTTCTGCTTTTTTTTTTTTTTTTTTGCTGCAAATGTGGACTCTGGGGAAGAGAGCATATTGGGAAATGATTGGTATAACAGTAATAAAGCCTAACCTAAGAGTGCTCTTGGGCTTTATGTGGCGTTAGGATTTCTTACCCAAAGAAGATGTAGTAGAAAGAGGGCTAGATTTTGAGTTTGAGGAGCTGGATTTGAATCCTGCCTGTAATCTTGCCAGGGGTATGCTCTTGGCCAAGCCCTTCTCTGGGCCTCTTCCCACTGGCACTCAATCCCATAACCCTGTAGTCAGGCAGGCAAGCATAAGGGGGGAGGGCAAGGACCATTGTCCTGCATTTTACAAATAGGGAAGCTGAGGCTCCAAGAAGAGAAAGCATTGCTTTTCCAGAGCCAGGTTTCCATAGCAGGTCCAAGGCTTTTTCGCTCTTTCCTAGCGTTGTGAGTGAAAGATGTGACAAGCACAAGGTGTGTTGCCCTTCTAAGCTCACCTTCCTGTCACGGGGAGGGGATGTATAGCTCCAGATTTATTCTTGAATTTCTGAACACTCACTAGCCATCAGTCCCTAATTGACGTGACTTGGGAATGGAGTATCCTCTGTTCATTTCACATTTACTTTGAAGAAATAAAGTCAAATAGGAACGTTTGTTAATTTTCTGTAAGCTTCCTACAAAGGCTTTTGGGCAGGTGACCCTGGGCCACCCAGCTGGAGAAGCACCCTTTCCGAGGGGCCTGGAGATGCCAGGGAGTGAGCTGCGAGCCGTGGCAGCCCTCAGAGACTGGCCTTTGTGCCCGGGATTGCTCCTGCCCCCTGGTCAGGTGATTGGGATTGAAAATTGTGCTTTTTGCCAACTGTGGCTTCCTTGGCTCACACAAGAAATTGTAAAATGAGGTTCTGCATTTAATACTAGGGAGTTTCCTGGCATCTTCCCCCCTAATTCCCCAGCTCTCCTGGCCCTTTAAATAGCCCTCGTTCCTTTCCTTATGTTTTTCAGGGTTACGCTGCTTGATCTCATGGTGGCCAGGCTGGCAGGGGATGAGCCGCTGGCCAGAGAGGACCTGACCGCTTTTCAGAGTCACGCTGAATTGGTTGCAAGTCGTTTCCAAGAAAGATGCAAGTCTGTGCTGAGGCTTGCCTCAGAGTACGACAATGATGAGGTCAGGATGCTGAAAGGCCCTGCCTGGGGGGGAGGATGGGAGGAAGGCGCCCAGCCAGCCTCAAGGGCACCCATCACTGGTGTTCATTTCAGGGGCGTTGCCAATCGGTGCCAACCTTTCCAGTTCTTCGGAACCGCCCTGGCTCTCCCCCTTTCCCACAGCTGATCCCAGAGTTCTGCAGCTTGGAAAAGACTTGAGAGTCTGCTGCCCTTGCCCCAAGTCCTCCAATGGACTTTGTAGTTTCTGCTCTAATGATGGGAGACCCACTGCCTAGGAAGCAGTCCATTCTATTGGAGGATGGTCACAATTGTTAGAAAGTTCCAACTGATAATGACTTTTTGTGAGCCTCGGCCTTTCCCTGGGCGGTGGGTGAGGCCAGTCAGAGCCCCCCACTCCGTGGCTGTGCGGGCTGCTTGATTCATTGCTCTAGTTTCTGGCTTCATTTCTCCGTCGCACTTTCTGAGTCTGAAAGGGCGAGTGCTCTGCTGCAGGCTGGAGCCCTTGCTTGGGCCTCTCTCCCGCTGAACCTCCCCAGGTGTTTCTGGGGCTGGGACTTTATCCAGGCAAGCCTCCACAGCTGTAGCCTCCATAGCCTGCTGCTGCCGGGAGGGTCCTTCTGTTTCCTCCCCTCTGGGTGGGAGCTTTCCCTAGGAGAGAGCCCCGTTCTCAGGTCGGCCCTGATGGGCACCGTGGCCACCCACTTGGCGAAAAGCAGTGCTGGAGAGATTGGCCTTTCCCTCCTGTGCCCGGCCTCGCCAGCTTGGCGGCCTCTCCACGTGCCCCATGGCGTGGTCTCATTGCCTCGTTCTCCCAAACACAATTCATCTCAAACTTGTGTCCGCCCAGGGAGACGTGAAAACACAAAACAACAAGAACAGTTTAAAAAGTTGTTTGTCTTCTTCCTTGGAGACCTGTAAGATCACACCCACATACCCCCATTGGTGCCAGTTCCATGATTTCAAGCCCGTTACAGTTCGTTGACTTGTTCTGGTTTTAGCTGCTCAGGAAAGGTTAGAATGAGAAAAGGTGAACCGGCCTTCTCGTGTCCCCCCATTGGGCAGGCTTGGACGGGGCGTCGTGGGGCCTGCGGGCCCCAGCCTGGCACGGGGCTCCTTTGCTCAGGGAGCGATTGCTGAGTAGCCTCCCAGAGTACCGTCCCTGCTCTCAGCCAGAATGCCCTCTGCTGGGGGGCTCTGGCCCCTGGGCTCGGGAATTAGCATCTTCCCAGGAACGCTGCTTTCTTTCTGATGGGCCTGGAACGTTGGGAAAGCTCGCCTGTGCAGGGGGGCTTTTAGTCATCCTCGCCAACACCCCCGAGGGCAGATAGATGTCGACTGCGGGCACGCGGACGGCTTCTCGGAGCTTTCTGGCAGCACCTTCCCCAGGCTACACAGCGAGCAGCAGGGACCGAGTGTGGGAGAGAGCCGGGGCGCTTAGATTAACAGACCCACGGACTTTTCTCTGCAGGAAGCCCTGGCCACAATCAGGCTCCTCCACGTCCTTTGTGAAATGACTGCCAACTGCGAACTGCTCGGCTCCTTGCAAGCATTCCCCGGGCTCCTGGAGACGGTTGTGGGTGAGTGGACATCAGTTGGTCTGTGTAGGTTACTGGCTATAGGATGGCCGTTCTGGCAGCTGGAAGCTCAGCTTGTGCCTGCCCTTTTGTCTTTGAGCTTTCCAAAATGGATTAGCAGATCCTCATTTCTTGGTCCTCAAATGTCTCATTTTGAACAGAAAAAAATGAGCAAGTGTCAAAAATATCTGCTGCCTGATATGAGCCAGAGCCATCTTCTCCCACCCTTGTGTCAGGATAGTCAAAGTCATGTGGACCTACTGTGTGTCTGGACAGCCGGGGTCGCTTGGCCTACCATGTGTGTCCGAACAGTCAGGGCCAAGTGGACCTACTGTGTGTCCGGACAGCCGGGGTCGCTTGGCCTACCATGTGTGTCCGAACAGTCAGGGCCAAGTGGACCTACTGTGTGTCCGGACAGCCGGGGTCGCTTGGCCTACCGTGTGTGTCCAAACAGTCAGGGCCAAATGGACCTACCGTGCGTGTCCGAACAGTCAGGGCCAAGTGGACCTACCATGTGTGTCCGAACAGTCAGGGCCAAGTGGACCTACCGTGTGTGTCCGAACAGTCAGGGCCAAGTGGACCTACTGTGTGTGCCCAGACAGCCAGGGCCATCTGGACCTACTGTGTGTGTCCGAACAGTCAGGGCCAAGTGGACCTACCGTGTGTGTCCGAACAGTCAGGGCCAAGTGGACCTACCGTGTGTGTCCGAACAGTCAGGGCCAAGTGGACCTACCGTGTGTGTCCGAACAGTCAGGGCTAAGTGGACCTACTGTATGTGTCTGAACAGTCAGGGCCAAGTGGACCTACTGTGTGTGTCCGAACAGTCAGGGCGAAGTGGACCTACTGTGTGTCCAGACAGCCGGGGTCACTTGGCCTACTGTGTGTGTCCGAACAGTCAGGGCCAAGTGGACCTACCGTGTGTGTCCGAACAGTCAGGGCCAAGTGGACCTACCGTGTGTGTCCGAACAGTCAGGGCCAAGTGGACCTACTGTGTGTGCCCAGACAGCCAGGGCCATCTGGACCTACTGTGTGGTTCTGCACAGCCGGGGCCGGTACATACGTCCAGATAGAGCCTCCTCTCTGTTTAGTGCCATTCACGTTAGGCCTGTATTTGAGATCCCTCCAAATGTTTTCCCATAAATACTGGAGGCTTACACTGAGCTCACAGTGACCTTTTATGTGGCCTCGGGACCTGCCGGCTTGGCAGGGAGGGCTTGGGGCCGCCCGCCCTCCCGGGGCCCGTGGTGCCGCTCTCGGCCGGCCCGTCTGCCAGGTCCCGGGTGGCCTTTCCTCTCACGGGAGTTTTGCTCCCTTCACAGAGCTCCTGCGGCTGGCCCACCTGGCTGGGAAGGAGACCTCGAATGTCTTCACGGTCGCCACGTGTATGCGGGGCGACGGGGACATCGCCAACCCCGCGGCGGGCTTCAAGTCGCACCTGGTTCGCCTGATTGGGAACATGTGCTACAAGAACAGAAACAACCAAGACAAGGTAGGCCCTCGTGGTGCGCCCTGGGGGCTGCAGAGGCCGGGCGCAGACTGGCCTTGGGGGTCGTGGCTGGCGTCGGCTGGCGTGCCCGTGTGATGGTGCCCTGGGGCTCCTCGTGGTGGGGTTTCCCAGAGCCTCTCCCCAGGCCGCCGGGAGCGCGCCTGCTCGCAGGCAGGGCACGGCAGCACCTGCTCTGCGGCTGCACCACCGGGGAGAGTGCCCTGGGCACTGGGCCAGAGAGCACGCGGCCGGCTGCCAGGGGACTTCTCTTATGGTGGGATGGTTTATGCACGCTGAAGGGGGAGAGAGCGGGCAGCCAGAGACCCAGGGGCTGAGGCGATGGTCCGCGCGCCCCAGGTGCAGTGGGGCCCCCAGTCCTCGCGCTGGCTGCCGGGGCGGCACTTAGCTGTGTGCCAGGCAGGGGGCACACCCTTGTCGGTGTTGCTTTGGCACTGGCACCGGGACGTCTAAGGGTGGGCTGTCGGGCAGGCCTCGGGCCCGGGGGGAGCTCGTGCCTCTCGAGGTGGTGCAGGAGGCCGAGGATCCGCAGTCTGCGCCCCAGGGGAGCGCCCGGCCCGTAAGGAAGGCCCCCGATCTGGGCCTGGCTCCCGTGGAGCTCAGAAAGTCACCGTGGCTTCGCAGGAGCCCGCCTTGTTAGATAACTCTGAGGGTCAGCGAAGGCCGGGCCGGAGCAGACACTGTCGGAGGCCCCTTGGAAGGAGGCGGGGCTGTTCTCCCCTTCCTGCTCGCGGCCTCCCCTCTCTGGCACCTCCGGGGCACCGGTGCCCAGGGCCCGCTCTGCAGTCTGACTGCTCCTGGGGCCCGTGTGGGGATCCGACTCCTAGAGGAGGACCTTTGTCCCCTGTAAACAGCCACCTTTAGGGGCAAATACCCTCGACATGGCGGAGGCCTCTGGGCTTCCTGCGCAGGGCTGGGGCCCACCACCAACAGGACTCTGTCCCGTTCTGACTCGGGGGACGCCTCCCTCCCTGGATCCTCCTCCTGCAGCCCGGGAGTAGCCTGGGGGCCCACCCCTGACTAATGCTGATCACAGGGGCCATTGGGTTGGTGCCCATCTCGGCCCCGGCCCCGTCATCGGGCAGAATCGGGGCTCTGTGATCTGTGTCAGCGCAGGGCAGGCTGACACTGAGGAGGGCGCAGAGCCAGCCAGCCCGGGGCTGAGGGAAGCTTCATCGAACCAACAGTCACTGTTTGCTCAGTTGCAAAATGTGTTGATTCATCCATTCGCTCTTGGCCCTTGTTGTCTGCCTGGTTTGGGGCAAGGCTTCTGCCCTCTCTGAGCCTCCACCTCCTCCTCGGCAGAGTGGGGCTCCCCATCCTCGTGCTCCCCACAGGGCTGGCACGCTGTGCTCCCCTGGCTCTGGGTGGGGGCCACAGGTGGACCAGAGGTCAGCGTCTTCTGGAATGTTGCCCCCCACCCAGGGCACAGTGGGCATGGGGGGGCTGAATGCAGGTCGGTGCTGGCAGTGGCCTTCCAGGTCATCCCTCCCGTAGCCTCTCTGTCCATTTCCTTTTTCCTTTTTCTTGTTCCTTTCCCCCTTCCTTCCTTCCGCCACCCGGGAGGCCGTCTGGCCGTCCCCGGCCTTGCCCCGGCAGACGGGGGAGGGTTCCCGGAGCTGCGGCATCAGCGCATCCCCGCTGGCGCGCCGTCTCTGTCAGACCTCCGGCTTTTCCTCTGTCGGAACTTCAGCTTATTGATTGGGAGCCTGGCCGCCCAGGCAAGATCGGGCTTGCTGCAGATTCCATTTCTTTGTCATGTAATCCGAGTTCAAGAAATCTGTCAGAATCCATAAATCACGCTGTCGCTGGGTGTTCCCTGGAACTTACAGTTCCTGGTACAGTAAATGAAATGAAAATTCCTGTCCAGGGGACACAGAGGGGCTGGCTTTGTGGCCCCGGGGGGGGGAGGGTTAAGCCTGAGCATCTTCTCTCTGCCTTCCTGTGTTAGGGTGGCCCCAGCCAGCTCACCCCCTCCCCCAGCAGCGCTGGCTGTCCCCCGGCCCCCCGGGTGTGGCCCCCTGCTGGGGGCCGACCACGGAGCGGCTCGCACTGGGGAGGCCGAGTCTCCGTCGGCAGCGCGGCATCTTGTCACATATTCCTTCTGTCCGGTTTGGAGCTTAGGCGATCTGATGGAAGCTGACGGTCCTCGGGCTAACCCTGCCCTTCCTGTGGCTTCCTCCGTAGTCGGCAGGAGCTTCCCAGCCACAGCCCCATGAGATTTGGGGCCCAAGCTCAGCCTCGAACCCAGGTACACTGCCCCATGTGCAGGCCCAGGCCGCACTGGGGACAGAGGCAGCTTCTGCTCAGATGGAAGCGGTGGCTCACTGGCGAGGGTCTCCCTCACCTTCAGGAGGTCCCATCGCCGGTCACCGGCAGAGCTGGGCCTCCCTCTGGGATTTTCTGGGTTTCAGAGGGTCCCGACCAAGGCAGAGCCACCTGTGGGGTTCTGTCCCTCGTCCCCAGTATAGGGTCCATCTGCTGGTCAGGAGGAGCAGGCCCTGGGACAGGGGCCTGGAGCTGTCTGAAGAGACGTAGCTCTGGGGGCACGAGCCCTGGGGCCGCGGCAGGTGCCGGTCTGGGGGACGCTGGCCAGGCCCAAGAGCTTTTCCCAGCTCCTGAGATGCTAAAGCTTCTGAGAGGTTGTGAGGTTCCTCTGCGTCTCCCCATTCTCCCCTGCTTTGGCCCCGACCTTCCTCGGGCATCCCACAGCGCACAGAGGATGCAGCCGTCCATCACCCGCCAGAACTGCTTTGATCTTGGCGTAGAGTTGGCATCTTGCTGGCAGCAACCACAATTAAGCCAATCAAAGGGGCCCTCGTGACAGAAGGCTTTTTTTCATTAGCAATTAAAGTTGCTTTTGCTTTAAGAAATATAGATTGCTTGTCCTGCTCTGTTGAAGTTTAATTTTGTATCCATCAAATAAATGGTTCGAGGAGGCTCCTCCAGAATATGGTCTGAGCAAGTGAGCAGATAAGGGAGCAGGGGCTTCACAGGCTGCTGCCGAGGAGCTGTGAGTGAATGGAGAGCGAGAGAGGGTGGACTGTGGTGGTCTGCTCTACTCGCAGAATCAGGAAATATTTAACCAACTAAAGACTTGAACTGGTGGTTTCCAAAGTCAGGGTGCAGCCTGAGCCGTGTCTGGGGAGGGGGTGCACATTTGGAACAGGATCCTTGGGTCTGGGCTCTCCCACTGACTCTGACCCATCATCCTTAGGGGTGTCTGTGACCCTGCTCTCAGAGCTGTAGGATGAGGGCTTGGGCCCCCTTGCCTGGCTGTTGTGAACAGGGACCTCCCGTCACTGAGGGAGGAGCCCCTCTGGGTGCCAGCCCCGGCTGCGCCACTCCCTGACTTCGGGACTCCCTCCTCTGTAAGAGGCACGAGGAGTTCTCCCATTCTCGGGGCCCGGGACTCTTTCAACCTGAGAGTCTGTACTCTGAGCCCCCATTTGGCTCTTCTGTGACAACTTGAAATCCCATCCAGCTGATGGTCCCCATCATCAGGACCTGAGGCCCCAGGCCCGGGGAACCTTCTTTAGTTAATTAAAAGAAACTTCATGAACTTTTGGTTTTTATTGATACGATTTCTTAGGGGAGGTCCTTCCTCCCCTCAAGAAATAGCCATTTTCTGTAACCCAGCAAAAATACAAGCTTCTTGATGACCGCTGAGGATGCAAGCTTCCTCTGCCAGGGAATCCCAGAGCTGATGCCGGGGGCAGGGGTCTGGCTTATAGATAACTACTGCATTAGTTCACACAAGTCTCCCCTTTGTCATAGGAACATCCTATTCCATATATAACAATTGGGTACCTACCCCCCTCCAATTCTTTACTACCACAAAAACTTAGCTAAATATTATATACATACATATATACATATATAGGGACCTCACCCCACCCCACTCTGCTGTCCAGCTTTGGGGGCAGACCACACCAGAGGGTATTTCTACTTGGCTTGGGGTGGTTTTTAGTGTGTATGGGGAAGAATTCTTTCATGTCGTTGTTGATAATTTGCATTTCCTTCCTTCCTTTCCTCTTTATGATCTTTGACCAGTTGTGCTTAGAATTGAAGACTTCTACCTTGGCTGTCAGAGCTCTCCTAATTTAAGCTGCATTCATTTGGTTTGTGCAGAAAGGCTTTTTTCCCTTAAATTAATTGATTGATTTTATATGACTTATGTTGAGAGGGAAAAATCAGAACACAAAGAAAAAAGCCAATGGAAAAGAAAAAAAGCCAGAAACAAAGAATTGACTATAGCCTGTGTGGGATCTCCGTTCTTTTTCTGGGTACAGATGGAATTTTCTGTCCAAAGTCTTAGATTGTGCAGAAGGTTTTTAATTGTATGTAATCACAAGTGTTCCCTGGATTTTTTTTATGAAGGCCTCTGTCCCTTGTGTGGTTCCACACTCCCTTTTGCCATGACCGTGAAAGATGCCTTTTTCTGTGCTTTTCTTTTTAATTTGAGACCATGTCTTCATTTGGAGCCTTCTGTGGGATGTGCTGGGGGTGCTATTGGCTGGCTCAAGAGCCCCGTGGGGCAGAGGGGTGCAAGAAGGCCTCTGGGTGGGTGAGATGATGCAGGGAGAGGCTGTTGGGTGAGGGAGGCAGAGCCGGCCTTGGGAGAAGACACACTCTTCAGTTTTAGATCTGAGTGCCGATCCGCTCTGCTGGAGTGCATTCCCCACACTGAGAAATCCCTGGTTGAGGCTCCTCTCCCTCCCTCGGCGCCGTAGAACAACTGAAATGATCGCAATGACCAGGACAAGTCATTGGAGCTTTTAAATTAAGACAGATTGGCTTTCTTCTTAATTATTTCGCTAGCTCTTTCCTCTTTATCAATCTTGGGGCATCTTTAGGACTCGATACCCCATTAGCTGACAAGATGGTTTAACCACGGGATCCTTGTGCCCTAGAGGAGGCCCCCTTGGGTCAGAGACTTTCTCCCCCTTTTTCGTGATTCCTGGTGGTTTCCGCCCTGGGCTTGAGGGCCTCATGCTGCCGGGATTCCCAGCCCACCTGGGTCTTCCTGCAGCTGGACCCAAACAAAGGTCATTGAGACCCAGACAGAGCTGCTGGCTCGCACGGCAGCTCGGGGCTTTTTCTGACTGTATTCTGGGTGGCTGAATGCCTCCTCCCGCTGCTGGCTTAGAGTGGCTCAACCAAAGGGGAGCCGTCCCCCAGCTGAGCCCGAGGAGCTCTCAATGCAGCATCCGAGGTGGCCCTTGTGTGCCCGGTGGCGTGCCAGGCACTGGGGTACAAGGATGGTGTCTAGTGGAAGTTGGACAGTATATCTGCAAACAAACCGATGCAGGGCAGTTAAAAGCCAGAGCGTGTGGGAGGAAGGATCCTCGAGGTGCTTAAGCCCCTTCTTGGATGAGTTAGAGGGGCTGGGGGTGCTGTCCGGGCTGGGGGGTGCTGCCAGGAATGGAGGCGGCATCCCTGGTCAGGAGCAGGCAGATGCTGGATCTGCCTGGAGCACAGACTACAGGAGATGTTGTCTCCTGCGGCTCTAAAAGTTCAGCAGGGGTTGTGTTCGGTCCTAAAGGGACCAGGGGCATTTTGAGTCTCCTGACTCCAAGCCTAGGCCTCTCTCCATTATGTATTAGCCTTCCCTTCCCGCTCTGAGATGCATCTTGTTTTTTCCTGACCCTGAGGCACTCAGGGCTTGAAGAGATGGCAGGATGTTTCCAGGAGGCCCTAGAAATAGCTCCTGGGCACAGAAGAGGTGAATCACTAGTGACATAGGAAGTGGGAGCTGGCACCGGACACCTGGCCGTAAGCAGCCTGGAGCCCGGGCGGGGGCAGAGATGTGACAGTCCCTTGGCCCTTGTTGGCCCGTCCCATTTTTCCCATGGGATCTGGGAGCCCCGGCCCCCGCCCCACTGGCTCCCGTGGTCCTCACAGGGGACAGCAGGAGCGTGATGTTGCAAAACATTAAGACCCAGGGTGGAAAAACACAAAGGTGGCAGGGCCTGAGAACGGGGACATTTAGTTATTCTTTAGCTGTTTTTGTTCTGCATAAACATGGAGCTGTGGACTTAGTGAATCACGTTCTGAAACTGTTGTAGAGAGCGCCGATCAGGCTCTTCTGGCCTCCTCGGTGGCTCTGCTCCAGAGCCCGGCTCCCATCGGAGGCTGGAGCACGACAGCCTCCTCTCCTCGTGGTCCTTGATGACAAAGTGAAGCTTTGCCGCTTTTCTGTGGAGCTTTGGGCTGGGGGTGGGGGTGGGATGGCGATGAAAAGTAGTGGCCTTCAGGGTCTGAGGGAAACCCTCCCCAAAGCAGCTGTTTACCACATCTCCTTGCTGCCTCCCCAGTGAGTGCTGCCTGGGCTCCTTGTGCCCATGGCAGTAGCCAAGCCTAATGAGTAGAGCTGGGACTGGGGCTAGTTACCTACAGAGGAGCCCTGACCGAGAGCTGGCCGGGACCAGCCTGGCCAGCAAGCCCAACCCCCTCATCACACAGAGTTCCTCCTCTGGCGAAGGCCCAGGAGACAAAGGGGCTTGTCCAAGGTCACGGAGGGAGGTCATGGCGAGGAAAAACATTTTCACTTTTTTTTCCAAGTATTTAGTGATGGGTTTTTCTGCCTCCTGGGAATTTTTATCAGTGCTGTTCGTTAAATAGAGGGAAGAAATAATGAACCCCATAAAATACAGACAGTTGAGTTACTGCCGAGAAAGCACTGACCACTTAAAGCCAACAGGACGGTCACTTCCCCTTTAGAATCAGAGCAGCATTTCCTACCTGGGTTCCCAAGAATTTGCTCAGTCTGAGATGCTGTGCTAGTTTTGTACATGCGGGTCCTTTCCCTCTTCCTTTGTTCTCTGCTTTTTGGTCATAGTTCCAACTTGCTTGACAGAATGGCTGGACCAGATCACAACTCCACCAACCATGTACTAATGTGCCTGTTTTCCTACAGCTCTTCCAGTATTTGTCATTTTCCTTTGTTAACAATTTAGTCAATCGAGTGGGTGTGAGATGGAACCCCCTGAATTATTTTAATCTGTATCTTTCTAATAATATCTGGAACT
Source organism: Antechinus flavipes (assembly GCF_016432865.1). NCBI lineage: Eukaryota > Metazoa > Chordata > Mammalia > Dasyuromorphia > Dasyuridae > Antechinus > Antechinus flavipes. The sequence goes on along the minus strand of NC_067402.1, from coordinate 295,664,695 downwards.
TTTTTTTTTCAGAGTTATCAATAGCTTGGCTTCTTTCCTCTGAAAATTGTTTAGTCATATCCTTTGACTATCATTTGGGGAATGCCTCTTATTCTTATGTTGACTGATTTACTACATATTTTTTATAAATGAGACCTGTGTTGGATAAACTTACTGCAAAGTTTTTTTTTCCTCCTAATTTCCTTCTCCTCTTTTAATTGTAGCTGCATTGATTTGGTTTGTGTAAAAAAAAATTATGATGTAATTGAATACATCTATTTTATCTTCTATGACCCTTTGTTTCTCTTCTCCTACCCACAGATCTGACAGGTAATTTCTCCCATGCTTCTCTAATTTATTTATGGTATCATAGTTTCGGTTTAAGTCATGTACCCATTTGGAGCTTGTTGTATACGTATATGTTGTGAGAATTTGGTCCACACCTGTTTTTGGCCAGACTGCTTTCCAGTTTTCCCAGTAGTTTTTGTCAGAGAGTGAGTTCTTGTCCAATAGCCAGGGTCTTTGGGTTCATCCCACGCCAGGTCACTGTTTCTCTGCATGTTTGTCCCTAATGTATTTCCCTGGTCAGTCTTTCTGTTGCTTACCCAGCACCACATTGTTTTCCTGATCAGAGCCTTGTAGTCCTGTTAGAGAGCTGGTCCCCATTTTGTTTGTTTGGTGCTGATTTAATCCTTTGATATTCTTGACCTTTTGTTCCTTGGAATGAATTTTCTATTGTTGTCCCCAGGCCTGTGAAGTAACTTTGATAGCTTGATTGGCGTAGCACTGAACAGGTAAAGCAATCTGAGTCGTATTGTCATTTTTGTTCTATTGACTGGGCCTACCCATGGACAGTGAATACCTCTCCCGCTATTTAGCTCTGTGAACCGCTCCATGGAGAATGTAGCTTTGAAGGTACTCTGGTGGAAAACCTCTTATTTTACAGAGAAGGAAACTGAGGCTTGCCACGGTCAAATCACCATTTAGGTTCACACGGCTCGTGAGGAATAGAGTCAGGATTTGAACTCAGGCCTCTTGATTGCAAATCTGGCACTCATTTCTGGCGGTTTTCTCTGACACTCTGTCTCTTCCTTTATAAAACTGGGGATTTCCATTCCTCCTCCTCCTTCTAGTCTCCAAGGGCTAAGTGAGAAAATATGTGAAGACATTTTATAAGCTCCAAATGCCATAAAAATGATGTATGATTGATGGTGTGACATGTAGAAGATGGAGAGCTAAGTGTCAAGCGGGGAGACCCGGCCTCATCCCTCACTAGTTGTGCCAACACAAGCCCCTCCCCGAGCATCGGCTCCCTTTCCTTGAATATGGGACTAATTCCTTGTGAAGGCAGGTCCCGCTTACTTGGCATCCGGTGGGTGCCCTGACCGGCGATAGGAAGGGAGAGCCCCTGGGGAAGGTCCGTGGGAGATAAATCACGGGCTGCCCCCCAGACGCGCGTCCTTAGTGTCCCCGCCGTTCCGGTGCCCGTCCCCCGCCCGCGGGCCGTCCGGCTTTGGTGCGAGCGGCCGGGCCCTTCTGCAGCTGGTCCCCGGCGTGGAGCGTGCTCTGTTTGGTTTCTGTTATGCAGCTGTTACCATAGCTGGAGTCGGGTGGGTGCTGGACCTTTGTGAACCCAGAATTCTTTCAGGATGATGGAATATTCCATGTTTTCATGCTCCTGATACAGAGAACGTGTTCAGCTTTTTTTTTTTTTTTAAACCAGGTATGTGTTTTTTACAGGTTCATCTAATATAGAAAATGTGTTTCTGTTCCAAGAAAAACAGAAGCAGTAAACAGTTGGGAGATAGCTGGCATATTTTCCTTTATTATCCTGTCTGATGATTAATGCGCTCAGCTATGCTCAGCTCACGCTTAACCAGGTTACTGTTTAGTTTGGGTTGGGGTGGTTTCCTGCTGAGCCCAGAAATGGCCAACCCTGTGCCCAGCCTGTCTTTCAGAGGGAGGCTTTGCATTGTTTCCCCATCACGCTGCTTAATATCAGGTCAGATGTTCTTGTGAAAACAGATTTGGGCTTAACGACGTCGGCGGGTCTGTTTGCACACGCTCTTCCAAACGCACCTGCCCCCGCCCCGTGCATGAGCAGCGGGCCAGGTCGGGGGTCCACGGGATGACGGAGAGCTCGGTCTGACTTTCCCCTAAGGATCGTGCTCCCGGTGGGGCAGAGCCAGGAGCAGAGGCCCTCGCCCCGTGGAAGGAAAAGAGGGTCCTCCCCTCGGGAGCTGCCTCAGGAGGGAGGGAGTGCCCGCCACCAGGGTCTGCATCCAGAGCTGGGAAGAGGAGATGCTGGGAGAGGGGGCTGCTCACCTATTCCAAGTCTGAGAGTGTGAAATCACCTCTCCTCTTTTATAGAAAAAGCAGAAAAAATAGTTGCAGATTGTCTCCCCAACGCTGATTGCCTTTTTGTCCCCCCTTTCCCTGAGGGGACACGTTTCCTGAAAGCATGGATGGATGAATGCCACGGTGGGGCTCATGGATCTGGGACAGGGGCTGCAAAAATGAAAGGAGGGCTTTTCTTCCCTGACTGAGAGGCATCCAGGTGATCCCCCAAAGGGTCACTGACACAGGCAGGGGCAGGACCGACCCATACCCACTGAGTGGGGGAAGAGGGGATTGCTGCCAGAAAGGAGAGGGAGGCCCCACCATCCTCAGATTCCCTTACATCTCCTTGTTAGCCCCTTCCAGTACCTTCCACTGAAGGCACCTTCTGAGGCAACATCAGTCATCAGGGACGGAGACTTGAAAGGTGCCGGCAATCTGCATGCTTTAGTGTTGTACAGAATATGTTATATGAACAGCAACACAACTTTATATAGTGATTTCCTCCTTCCCTCTCCCTCCCCGCCTCCTTCTCTCCCTCCTTCCTCCCTCCCTCCTTCCTCCCTCCTTCCTTCCTCCTTCCTTCCCTATTTCCCTCCTTCCCTCCCTCCCTCTTTTCCTTCCTCCCTCTTTTCCTTCCTCCCTCTTTTCCTTCCTCCCTCTTTTCCTTCCTTCCTTCCTTCCTTCCTTCCTTCCTTCCTTCCTTCCTTCCTTCCTTCCTTCCTTCCTTCCTTCCTTCCTTCCTTTCTTCCTTCCTTCCTTCCTTCCTTTTCTCCCTCCCTCCCTCCCAATCTCCTATTCTTCCAAGCTGTCTTGGGGAGTCCGAGAGCCCTATCACCTCTGTTTCAAGAGTGAGTCTCGGGGTCCCAAACAGGACAGCCAGACTTTCCTGGGGGCTTCCCCAGTCTCACCCCAGTTGTCACATCTCTCTCAGGACTGGGCCTTCCCTGGGCTTTGGTGGGATCTCCAAGCATGTCGATGCACTCTTGTTTCCTTCAGACCAATGGTTACTTTCCAAAACGTGAGGTCCCAACCTGGCAAGATCATTGGCTTCCCAGTGTTTCCAAAACTCGGCCTAGACGAGGCGGGCGTAAGGAGCTTTTGCTGCCTTGGAGCTGTGACTCTGGGTGGGTCTGCTGCAGATTAGAAGTGAGACATTCTCAGCTCCTCTTTTCTCTTGGATTCACCTTAAAATGCTAGGCATAAGCTCTGGGCACAGTATGGGGCTGCTTGGCAGCCCCCTGAAAGAAAGGAGCAGGCACGTGAGAAGTCACATCGATGGGTGATCTTCAGCACATAGAGGGTTTTGCTGTTGTTCTGTGATTCGCCTTGAGACTCGCAGCATTAAGGGAAGCTCCATTCTACCCACTCTTGGATGCCCTCCCCACTCAGGGCAGAATGAGCCAGCGGTTGGGGATGTGGCGAGGGGAGTTCAGCAGTCACCTCATCAAAAGGCTACGTCCCAAAGCACGACACGTCTCTCAGTGCTGGACGCCACGGGGCTGGGAAACCAAGGGCCCCGAGGCCCAGGCTTGGGCAGGAGTCAGCTGCCGTGTGCCAGGATGCAGACAACGGACCCCAGACCCTGCCCCTTGAGGAGCGAGGGTCATCCTGGGAACGAAGGTGCCAGACACAGGGAGGACTGGCGCATTCCCTCGTTAGCAGTACGTCTCCTCCATTCTCAGGGTGCCGTGGCAGCCGTGGGCACAGCCCCCTGGCTCAGTTTCATCCTCTGCCAAAAGGAATGGCTTAGCACCTGAGATGCCCCCTAGGCCTGGAGTGGTGAGATCCTGTGGGAGAGATCAGGATCGCGGGAGAAAAGCAGTCATGGGCCAGCATGATGCCATGTTTTCTTCTCAACATTGAGCAATCATTTATTTGACCCCTGTTTTGGTGCAGGGCCCTGGGCACCTTTGGGGGCCCATGATTATCTCCTTTCTGACAGTCTTCACTGACCATCGGCTAGACCTCTGAGATCGAATCCTACCTAGACAGACATCGGCTTCCAGCCCTCACTCTGAGCCATGTACAGGGGTCAGCCCTGGGCGAGACATGAGACTGGAACTTGTGGCTTCAGAAGGGTGGGGCAAGCCCCCCGTTGCCTCCCGGCCGGCCCTCCCATTGGGCAGAGGAGCGAGCCAGCCGGCGCATTAGCCGTCCTCTCGGGGGTCCGTGTTCACCCGCTGAAATCCGCCTGCACACTCTCCTCATCAAAGTGTTGACAGAGCTCGACTCCTTCATATGCAGTATAACCCATGACTCACTTGTTAGGGGCTTGTAATCAATTCCCAACTTGTTAGGCAGAGAAACAAACAACTCATTTGTTTTATGAAGTGTGAACAGAAGAAAGCTTGAGCATCTAAGTGTTTTCCCCGCTGGTGGTCCATCCACCCCCCCGGCTGTCCCGGCCTGCTGGGAGGCGCCCAACGGCAAGAACCTGGAGCTGCTGCGAGGAGGGAGTGCAGAGCGCCCTCTGCCCAGGTGCCTCAGGCACACGCCGCTCTGCTGTGCCATGAATCCGATCCTGGGGCTGCTCCGCTTTGGGGGCGAGTCCCGAGCCCCTTGCCCAGGCTGTCTGAAGAAGCCTGTGGCCCCTCCTCAGAATCAAATCTTTAAATGCACAAAATAAGACAAAGGAAGCCAGTTACATCGAAATGCAGCTTGACGGAGGTGGAGGCCTGTTGGCCTCTGGCAACCCTTGTCGGGCCCTGTTGCTCTGCCCGTAAGCCCAGCCCGAGACCTCCAGGCTCTGGATCGTCCCTCTCTGTGTGCCCCTCCCCCTTCTTCTCGGAGGAGGCGCTTGATGATGGCTCTCTCACCCACCTCCTGCCAGTCTGCCCGTCCATGGTTGCTTTCATAATGCAGTTGTTTGCATGCACATTCTCCGTGAGAGCATCCCCTCAGGGAAGCCACAGCCCCGTCCCAGTCACCGCTGCCCAGCATCCCTCACTCACTCCCTGCTGCCCACCCGCTGAAATCGCAGATTGCAAAGCGGTGACTCAGTTTGCTCACAGAGGATGTCTCGCCACTATACATACCAGAAATCTAAAATTTCAAGAAGAAAGAGATTTTTTCCCTAGAGTTTAACATTTCATTGTTTTATTTGTTTTAAAAAAAATATTTTCTGTAGAGCTGCAAAGGTTCACTTACCGCTTGCAGCCTGAGCTGTGTAGACTCAGCCCTGATTGGGCTGGGAACATGGAGGATAGAGGCAAGAACAAATACAGGGCTTCAAAAAAGTGGTGGTTTTTTGTTTTGTTGTTTTGTTTTTTTTTTAAAGCCAATTCCTGGCTCTTAATTGCATCGATACCTGCACTGTCCGCCCGGTGGGATGGAGAGCCACAAGGAATCATAGAGATCCTCCCCGTAAAGATGGGGAGCAGACTCGATCACATCCGGAAGATGAAGCCAAAGTGGGGACAAGAGCCAGGCTTTTGATTCTAGAATGAGGTGTCTCAAGACTTGGGCAGAACTTTTCAACTATTATCTTCTGCTCCAGATCTTGAGAATTCATCCCTTGCCTCTTGCCCACAGTCTTGGAAACGTAGTCATGAACTCTGCCTCCTCTTACCTTCCTCGTGGCCAGTGGGATTTCAGCCTGAAATTGGGAAAGGACTAATTGACTGTCCTATCATTTTTGAGTTGTGAAAATGTCCCTTACACGGTCCCTGTCACGTGGACTTCCCATTCACAGAAAAGAGTCCAAACTGTTTCCATCTTGGATTTAAGGTCTCGGTGTTCCAGGAATGGTTTCTGACAATCCATTGTCTGTTTGTCTTTTGGGTTAGGTGTACGAACTGGACGGCATTCCCCTCATTCTGGACAACTGCAGCATGGATGACAACAATCCCTGTATCCTTACTGGAGGAGGGGGAGGCCCACCTGTCGGGGGTGGGGGCGGTCAGGATCAAGTGTGTGCTGCTCATTTGTGATTCTGTACATGGGCCCTTCTCTTCTGCTTAGTTGCTTGTTTGTTAGTCTCTCAGGATATGTGTGAAAAATGGCCATCCTCCTGCCATTCTATACGGTCTTGGAGTTAGAATGAATCTAGAGGAAAATCTGGAATAATTTGCTCACTGGGGAAATAGGAGGTAAGTGATTTAGCCAAGTTCTCGCAGATGGAAAGGGGCAGGGTCTGCGTCCGAACCCAGATTCTTGGACCCAAAGTCAGTGCTTGCCCCGACATGGTAGGTCCTCTCCTAAAGCATCCAAAGGTCAGGAATTTAACCCATCTTCTGGGAGTGAGACTGAAGTGTGAGACCTCCAACTTCTGGCTGGGCCCAGGCTTTCTTTTACACTTTTATGACCTCATAAGGCCTTCTTCCCAGAGCTGCTTTTTTTGTGTGCCAGTGGAGACTGGGCTGTCTTTGGAGGGAGAGGTTGCAGAGAAAGATGCGGATAGACACCCCTTGGTTAACGTTCTTTCTTCCATGTCTGATAAAACTCTTTGAAAGGACAGGGTCCAGATCATGCTCTTACAGGTTGGGAATTTTAGGGTTGGCTAGTGGGTGTGGATCCGAATTTGGGGCTCTTTGATGAGTTCTTGGCCCTCCTGCCATGGCCAGTGATGATCCCAAGACCTCAAAGCCCTCGGCAATTAAATTCACCCCCAAGCACTCAGCTCTTGGCCCATTTACCCAGGGGGCTCGGTCAAGGGAGAAGGTCTTGTGGAGAAGATGGTGGGGCAAGGCTGTGGCCACTCATAAGCTGTCCCAAAGAGGTAGCGGCCAGCCAGAAGCAGGAGGCGAAGCCGCCCCCTTCCCCAAAGTGGCACAGACTCGTCCAGTGACAGATCACTCACCAGCCTGGCCTCGAGACACAGGAGTAATGAGAGAGGCATTGTTGCCATGGGCACCTTCCAAACCCACCAACACGGGGTCGATTTCTTATTTGTCAGTTTTATTGTGGCGAGTGGGATCCGGGTTTGTTGTTTTCCAAACAGAAACCAGCTGAATTTTATTTGAAATGTTTGTCCTTTTTCTCTTTCCTTTTTGATCTCCTTTTTGATCAGTGGGCCTTGATGTGGGTTTGCTGTTTTGCTTTGTTTGGTGAATGAGTATGAGAACAAAAACAAGGGTGGTTTTTCCTTTTTTTTTTTTTTTTTTTTTTGGTGATGAAAGGCAACATTTATAAGAAGAGAGATTCACTTGATCACAATGCCAGTTAACCCTTTTCTAATTTGTTGGTTCTGTGAGCATTTATCAATCAATCAATTAATCCATTGTGTGGGCACTGGAGATAAAAGGCTGAAACCAACTCTTCCCGTATCAGCCTTCACCTTTGGGCCTGTGCATGGCAAGAGGGCCTGAGCAGTTGAGGAAAAGGCTTCAAGCAGAAGACGGTGTCCAAGCTGCCTCTTAAAACAAGAGGGGGACTCCCTCAGAGGCAGAAGCGAGGGAGCTGACAACACAAGGGGGATGGTTGTGGGGTGAAAAAACAACAGGAAACTCAGTTTGGGTGTGTCAGAGCTGGGAATGAGAGTAATGTCCACTGAAGCTGGAAAGGTAGCTGGGGCTAGTCTGGGTCAACCGACCGAGCGATGTGGTCAGACCCACATGTAAGGAAATCTGCTTTGGTGGTTCCATAGGAAATGGTCTGGAATGGAGAAAGACTGGAAGGCGGGTTAGTAGTAGTCAAAGTGAGAGGCAACGGGGCCCCACCGTCCTGGTGACTAAGGATGGGAAGAAGGGCGCGGGTGCAAGAGCAAAGTGTTGAGATGCTGCCATTGACAGAAAGCAATAAGTGTGGAAGAGGAAGAGTGTTTGGATGTGAGTCAGGCGTCTTTGGATGTCTGAGTGGGATGCAGGGCTGAGCACGGGGTCTGCAACCTGAGGATCCTTCCTTCCCTCAAAGAAGGGGAATGTTTTCTACAGAGACAACAATAGCTTCGATTGTCTGGGTCTTGGCCTGAGCTCTGGGGCCGCGGAGGAGGCAGTTACATCAGAACACTACAGCCCTGGCCTTTTGGGCAGGAGGGGAAACCGAGGCCTCCACCCGCTCCTTGGGGAGCTGCTGTTCCAGTCAACTGCAGCTGGGCTTCCCCGACAGTGGTTCTTGCAGTGGCCGAGCATGACTGGGCCATTAACCCGGCCAGCGGCCTTGAGGGAGAGGCAGGGGGAAGCCTTTTCTGGCCTCCCAAAGCTTCCTCGGGAGCAGACCCCTGGATCCCCGGGGCCAGCAGCGTCCTAGACAAACAGTCAGAACAAGTGGGGGAGTTGTCTTAAGGGGAAACCAGGCGTGCACTCTTGGCTCCCAGCAACAGCCAAACCAAGACAGATCAGGTACAACTATTTTTAAACAACTCGGGATTATGTAACTGGCCGGGCTTGATGTGGTTTGGAGACACTCTCGGAGGAATTCTCCACAGAGAGAAGCTGTTAACAGCACTGAACAGTCGCCTCCTGTCCTCTTGCCTCAGAAAACCTCTCTCGAGCGCCCCAGTCGCTTTGGTCCGGGAATGATTGTGGGGAAAACCTCGAAGATGGCGGGTGTCCCGAGCGGAGCGGCCCCCAAACGAGGGCTGAAGACCTGGCCTTGCAAGCCTCAGGTGAGGGCCCTGGAGAGTCTAACCTGGGGGCAGAGGAGCTGAATTTGAATCTGGCCTGAGACACCTCGGGGGGCATCCCGGAGGACAGTGAGAAATGCAGAGGAAGATGGTGCTTGTCGGTGACGTCTTGACTCCTCTATGCATGGAGCAGTTCCTAAATGACTATGTTCTCAGTGCTGTTCCCCATGCCGGACACGCGGGCACGAGCTGGCATTTTCCTGAGAAATACCCATGTCTGCAAAGTAGAGTTAGTAACAAGTGGTAGGGAGGAAGGGCCCGACTGTGGGGAGATTCCTGGAAGAGATGCTGCTGGAGCGGCAGCTTGCTGGAAGGAAGGGGCTCTCGGAGATAGGGGCCAGTTTAGCTGGACCACAGAGAGCAGGGCAGGAAGTAAGGAGCAGTGAAACTTAAAAAAGTAGGAAAGCCACCTGCATGAGTTACTTTTGGACTGAGTGGATGGCATCTTTGCGATGAGCAGGCGGCAGCTGGTGATACAGGCCTGCAGCACAAGGACAAGCCTGGGCCCGGAGACCCAGCTCTGCGGCCATCGGCGGGAGATGATGACCAGTGAGATTACCGAGGGAAAGAATGTACGGGGAGAAGAGGCCCACCTGGGGAATATGTGGGGGCCAGGCTACCGATGATGAGGCAGCCAAGGAGGACGTGTTTAGAACATCAATTCATTTGGAAGATATTATTGAAGGGTGACAGGAAGGAAGGGCAATGTTGCCTGTTTTGTAAGATCAAAAACAAGTGGACAGCTTCCCTCGAGAGGTCATCGACAAACAACCAATGGAGGAGATATACCCAGCCACATCCCAGCAGTGGGGCCAGCCCATTGGGGGTCATACCCATTCTCTGAAGTGGAAATGTCATTAATGATGTAGAACAGACCCAGAATGTAGAGAAGAAGCCGATGGAGGACATGGTATCGAGAGTTCAGTTTTCAACATCCTATCTGAAAGAGAGCAAGGTCCTCAATAAGTGGGGGCAAAACAGCCGACATGATGACCTAGAAGGTGATGGAGACCTTGGGAAAACATGAACCACAATCCCACAGTGTGGGGCAGGGGTCCAAGCTGCTGTCTCCATCCCGGAGGAGGGGCCCATAATGGCACAATCAGGGGTCTGGTGATGATCCTTCCCCCAGCTCACCATCCTGCAGCTGTCACCCACCACCCATCACCTAGACTGTTCCTGCTTGAGGGAAAACATTCAGGGTCAGGCTTCCCAAGGGTTGAAAAGCTGTCAAAGGAGAACTTAACACACAACAGCTGGGGTGGGCTACCTGTTTTGGGTTTTTTTGTGATTAATTATATCTAACTCCCTGTGACCCCCTCTGGGGTTTTCTTGGCAAAGAGACTGCAGTGAAGCTTGTCTTGAAGCAGAAATTAGAGGATTCATTTCTGGAAGTAAGGTTGAGGTGGTCCTTGGGGATGGGGGGATAAGGTAGCCCTAGCCTCTCGAGGGAGCTTGCCTGCTGCTGGTGTGGCTTTGGCCAGATTGTTTCCTAGGTCCTCAACTGGGCATCTTGAGTCCCTCTCCAGCACCCTGATAGGTCCTCTCTGGGGCTCAGGTGCAGTGCGTGGCCCTTTGATTCCCAGTTCAGTGTTCTGTCCTCCAAACTGTGACAAAAGTCTCTGTAGAGCTGTGTCTGCAGGCCCCTAAGGGCTCTAGGAAGTCAAACATCCTCCTTCTTCATTTCTTTTTTTTTAATCCTTTGAATTTCAAACATGCAAAAGGAGGAAAATTTTCTTTGTAAGGAAATCGAGTCACATTTTGAAATCAGAAATTTAAGAATGTGGGCCAAAAGGATGAATTAAAGAACCCTTGGGGAATTATAGGAGGCGTTGATCTTGAATGCTGAACTTCCTTCTGGATCCTAAGCTTGCCCTCTCCCTCTTCCAGCCTCATCTCCATCCCGCTCTGGCCTCCCTTTACTTCTGCACAATCTTGATCCCATGGCATGCTGGCTTTCCTCCAAAGAGCCGCCCGGCACTCCCGGGCCCAGCTGAAGAAAGGTCCATGACCATGCAAGTCTCTGACCTCACCCGGCCTTGCTCCTTGTGGGCTCTTGTCTCATTCTCCCTTCATCAACTTCTCTTCGCAGGTCTCTCCTTTGAGTCCTTCCTTTCAGCCCAAACCCCACTTTCTATTTTACTAAGAAAATTAGAGACCGTCCTCTCTGAGTGCCTTGTCCTCTCCTGCACATCTGCGTCCAGGACAGGGTGGCCCTTCTTTGGCACAAGGCATGTTGTGCTTTTCATCTCCCTCCCTGGGTTCTCCAGGAGCTTGTCCCCTGTCGTCATCATCCACTGACCTCCTCCATTTTTAGAAAAGCTTCCCCTAAGCAGCCGTGTCCCTTTTTGCCTGTGCCCTTCTCCCAGTGTAGCTTGTGAAAAACTAGATTCTTTCATTGAGAGCCTCATCTCCTCGAGAAGCCTTGTGCCCCTCGCGTTTCCAGGGGCTGTGCCTCTGCCCTCTGAACTCCTCCGTTGGGGACTTACCCCCAGCTCAAATGTCCCCATGTCTTTCTCTGCCCTGCCCTGGAAAATCTTTACCAGGACCTCTTTCTCTTTACTTTCTTGATTCTGTTTTAACAGATCTTGGAAGGATCTTTCTTATGTCTTGGATCCATGCCCCAGGAGGATAGCAGGAGATCTGCTGCAATTTGAGGGTTAGCTGCCTCAGTATGCCGAGTTCCAGTTGCTTCCAGCCATCACCACGCATGCCTGTCTTGCTCTAATCTTTCCCCTCTCCATTGATTCTTGTCTGTGTCTTCCCCCGATTCTTCCCGGAGAATCCCCCGCCCCTTGAGAGGCTTGTGGGAAATGGGCGAGGTCTCTCCGGGGCTGTCAGTTATATCTCCTCTTCCACCCCCGCCACAATTCATGGAAAAATTGTGCTTCCACACAAGTTAGAGCTTCCATTTGCAGCCTCACTCAGAAACTTGGAGCCACTCACCTACTGGGCCCCTGATGGTCATCACTAGCTTGTTCGTCATTTGGAATGGCTTTGAAAGGAAAAGCAAAGAGGCCCCTCTTCTAGCCTGTCACAGAAGTCACCCCACTTCTCTTGATTTGTAGCTTCAGCCTTGGGTCCTGTGAGTGGCAAGGAGGGCCACTGGCTTTTGGGGGCTAGTTGTGCTGAGGTTTAGGGAACTTACTAAACAGGGAGTAGACCAATTCAGTCATCAGTGTTGGCCCTGAAAAATAAACACGTCCGCTCCATCCAGTCTGCTGAGAAGCAGCAGCCAATCCCCAGCCCCACAGAATGATTTTCAAATGAGCCAACTTGGCCTTCGGTGAGCATCGCCACGAGCTTCCTGTGTGCTTCCTTCCAGGGCACTTCAAGGCCCCAGCTCCAATTTCTGAATTCCTATATGGTTTGGACTCAGTTGCCTGAAAGATTACATCTCGGCCTTCTCCTGCCCCCATCTTGGCGTTCCCGCCCAACCACCGAGCGCGGGCTCGTAACACTGTGATTTGAGTCCTCAGGAGATGCAGTCATAGGGTTGTCTGCAGGAGCCTGGAGGTGGGGGCCAGCTTCTCCATACCTGGGTGGCCTTGGACAGATCCCTCCTCTCTCTGGTGGGTCCTCACTTAACTCATCAGTAAAAGGAGTTGGACTAGATCTCCGAGGCCCTTTCCATTCCAGATCCAAGAGGTTTCTGGCCTCCAGATTATCTTCCCCTAAAAGGCAAATTGATGTTGGAGAGCGTTCACATTTGCCTGTGGATTCTGCTTCCTGGTTAACCTTCTAACTGACATCCTGGCTGTGCCAGCCCCATCTGGATGGACGGTTCATCCATTTATTCTCTCAGTGCTCATTAACAATCCACTGCTACACCAAGGCCTGCAATAGTTTCTGGGAGAGATAGGGCAGGATTTCCTACCCTCACAGAGCTCACAGTCTAGTCAGAAGCAACCCAGATAGCAGGAATATCTAAGATGTTACAAGATCAGCTCATTACTGAAGTCCATAGAGGTGAGTGGTCCTTGCCAGTGGCAGGGATTAGAGAGGATTTCCTAAAGGAGGTGCCGTGTGAATTGGGCTGAAAGCGAGTGATAAGACAGCTAGGACCCCTGAGTCGGCTCATTTAAAGTAGCCTGGGGTCCTAATAGATAAATGATGATCAAAACATCTGAATAGACACTTTCCAGAGGAAGAAAATCAAGCTATCAACAGCCCCATGAAAATACTTCATATGAATATCAATTAGAGAAATATCTTTCCTTTTTAAAAATTTATTTTTATTTTTATTTTTAAAGCTTTTTGGTTTCAAAACATGCACGGATATTTTTTCAACATTGACCCTTCATAGCCTTGTGTTTCAGATTTTTCCTTCCTTCCCCCCTCCCTCTCCTAGATGGCAAGTAATTCAATGTACGTTATACATGTTAAAATATATACTAAATCCTAATATGTGTAAAAATGTTTATATAGTTCTCTTGCTGCACAAAGTAAGTTGGATCAAAAAGGAAAGTAAACGAGAAAGAAAACAAAATGCAAGCAAACAACAACAAAAAGAGTGAGAATGTTATGTTGTGATCCACACTCAGTTCCCATAGTCCTCTCTCTGAGTGCAAATGACTTTCTTTATCACAAGATCATTGGAACTGGTCTGAATCATCTCATTGTTGGAAAGAGTCATGTTCATCAGAATTGAATATTGATGTTGCCGTGTACAATGATCTCCTGGTTCTACTGCACTTCCAAACAACTCTTTGAATTCAACCTTGGCCCCTTCAGATTGGCAAAATGGCCCCAGAAGACAGTATTGAATGGCCTTCAGGAAAGCAGAAATATCACTGTGCTGTTGGTGGAGCCCATTTGGAATTTGAGATGATATCTGCTACTAAACTGTGCATCCCCTTTGACCCAGTGATACTACTACCCCAGAGAGGTCACGAAAGGAGAGGACCCAAATATGCAAAAATATTTATAGCAGCTCTTTTTGTGGTAGCAACAAACTGGAATCTATTAGTGAACAGCCGAAGAAATACGTGGGATACGAATGTCATGAATACTTGTATCATAAGAAATGATCAAATGAATTAAGAGGAAACTGGGAAGACTTGGCTGAACTGATGCAGAGTGAGATAGTGAGGGGAGCAGAACCAGAGGAACCCTTCATCCAGATGGTGCTGGCACAGCCAGTGTGTTCTTGGAGAAGCTTAAGAGTTCTGCTCAACCATTAAGATATAGCAGAGGACTGAAGAGAAAACCTGCTTCCTGACCCCGGCAGAGAAGAAGCGAGGGACACACATTTTGGGGCATTTGTTTAACTTGGCTGAGCATATCCAGTCCAAGGGGATGACTTTTCTTCTTTCTGTTTTGGGAGGGAAGAACTAGGGAGGGGAGGCAATCATCACTGTGCAAATAAGTTAAAAAAGAAACTTAAAAAAGAAAATCTTTGAAACGTTTTAAAAATGTATAGCAGAACAAAATGAAGGTCACTAAGAAATACAGATGAATAGAATAGCTGTGGGGAGAGGTTGAATGTCCTAGAGAAGAGAAGAGCATTTGGTCCATGCTACTGCTTAAGAAAACAACAGATCTACAACACATATGCACATGCTCAAACACACAGAGCAGTAGTCCCTCTCTGCAAAGTTTTCTAGAACAAAGACAACCCCGAGCTCAGACAGTCACGCCATGAGGCAAAAGATGCAAGCTCCCTGAGATGGAGGATGTCTTTGACAGCAAGGGCAGCCTCAAGCTGGGCCTTGAGTGAAGAGGAGAAGGGCTTTCCCTGATCTCCATGTTCATGTCTCTTGAATGTCTATAGAGCCCTTCCTTCATCGTGATTACATGAAGCCATTGTTGCAGTTAATAACACTTGCCAAGAAGTGCTCTGTCCAAGGGCAGTGTTAGAAGCAGAAAAAAAAATTTTTTAGAACATAATAGGTTTTCTTCCTTTTCCTCTTATTATTTTTGGAAATAGACCAAGTAGCAGTATTTCTCATAGTTTAATAACATAGTTTAATAACAGTAGATTGAAAATTTCCAGGATCTCCAGAGTTCCTTCATAGACAGAAAATCACCACAGAATGAACATACAGCAGCAAAAATAAAGGAGTAAAACAGTTGTTCTCCTAAGACATCTTTAGAAGAGCTCAGGTAAGACTCCACATTCTGAGGTTTGGCTTAAGTAACTTGTAAATATTTATAGGCCAATTCCACTGAATTGAACGGAGGTCTTGTGATGCTAAGGGCAATGTCACCTGCCCATGGATCCTTTCCTGCTGTTTTAAGAGAAGTTCAGAAGCAAGCCTTGTCTTACAAATCAGCCATGGGAACTTTGAGCCCAGAATTCCAACTAGACCATGACCTATTGGATGAATGAGGAGGGTTTAGAATAGGAGAAGTCACCCCTTCAGATTGGAGGCCAACTGTTTCCTGGTTCCCCAAGTTCTGCCTAGTCAAATTAGAAGCGATATTTGTTTTTAGCCATGAAACCTTGTGTCATGTTAAGGATGATGCACTAAGGGATGCTTTTAGGTGTCAGTAAAATGGTTCCAGCACGTGGAGTGGACAGAAAAGATCCTTTGGAATCCTTCAAAATGCCTGCAAACTGGCCACGGGATCTAGAGTGGGAAGTGTGTCAGGTGACTGCCTCTTGGCTGGGAGCGAAAAACATCAGACCTTCCCTCTTAAGTCAGGTGACAGGTGGCTGTTTAATGATGCTTAAGGAGGGATCAGGGCCATGTTGAGAGAAGATCCCAGTCAGAATGGAGGGTTTCTGGTGTGTTCCACCATTGGAACAGCAGGAAAAAGTCATCGCCACAGGCTTCTCTTACACCGAGAGGTTTCCTAGAGAGACTTTCCAAAGCTAAGGTTCGAGAGAATATATTCAGAAAATCACATTGGGAATGCCAAGGGAGGTCTGCATCCAAGAGAGAGTCAACATCAGAGACTGCTGCTTGGATTAGTATTGCCAGTAGGATCATCCATCGGGTAAACCAGAAAGCTCCTTGGTCTTGGAGCCCAAAGACCTGGCTCTGACGCCCAGCTTCTCTATTGCTTATTTGTGCTCGGTGGGCTTCCCTGTGAGCCGAAGAGAAACTTGTCCAGCTTGCCTTTGCAACTTCATTTGGGACAATATTTCTCTTTATTGATCATCTGTGTCAAGTTCCCTAAGACTCACTAATTTCCCACTGAATTAGTCTCAATGCTGAAAAGAAGATTTAAAATGTTAGAAGGAGAGGAGGCCCTGGAGACCCACGAGGCTGGTTTCCAGATTTTATAAATTAGAAAAGACTTCTCTGCCAATTATAATAGTAACAAGAGCCAGGAGAGAGAGAGACTTTTAAGGCTGACAAAGTACCTTACAAAAATGATTCATTTAATCCTCACAACAACTCTGGGAATTGTGTTATTATTATCCTTTTTTTACTGATGAGGAAACTGGGTCTTAGATGCAATGATTTCAACTAAGTAACTGAGGTGGGATTCAGGCTCCTGCTCTTCCTGGCCCCAGCATTCTCCCGGACTGGACTCTTCTGAGCTAAGTCTCAGTGAGTTTTGCCTCTGACAGCCCATCTAGGAACATTGAAGCTCTCAGTGCTTCTTAGAGCCTTGTTGATTTGTAGATGCTTACTTGGGGATCTCCCCCCTTGTAGGGTTTTGCTTGTTTATCACTTCGAGTCACAAATTAGCTCCCAATTAGCCGCTGCCTAGTTCTGTCAGAGGCCACAGCCCTTGAAGAGATGCCTCCAGCATCTTGCCCAGCAGAAAGGAGGATAGTCGGCCCTTCTGCTCCCTCCCTCCCTTTGAACACACAGATGCAGAGCGAAATTGGACTCCACATAATCCATCAGTTTGGGGAGGAAGAGGGAACCACGGGGCTTGATCAGAGGATGAGTAGTTCATTAACATAGATGGGGCTCCAAGGAGGTCCAGAGCATGCAGTAGAGGACTGCCCTTCACAACGAGAAGCAATTACTTTTCATTAGTTCACATTTTCGTCGACCTCCATAGGGAAGTCCAGAGAAGAGAACATAGTCGGAGTTAAAGGCAGAAAGAGAGCGTCCTCTCAGAGGGCCTTTGAGAAGCAGATCTCCCCTAGCCAGGCAAATGCTGACGGTCCGTGGAGAAGAATTCGGGAGCTTTCCTAAGTGCTTTGTCCGAAACAAGTGCCCAGCCCACAGCATTCCCCTCCGGAAGGACTGGGGGCCCTCTTCCTCTTGTTTCCACATTTCCTTCAGAGGGCACGAGGCAGGCAGGCAGAGGAGGTGATGGGAGTCAATAGGTAGCATGACCTCCTTGTCCAGCCCCATCTTCCTGTGAATCCTGTGACAATAGCAGATGAAGGATAATCTACCAGTGAAGTCACAGCTTGTGGGGCTCCTCCAATCCAGTGTTATCAATTATCCTTCAGAGAACATTTTGGATTCCAGATGTGTTGATGAAACCCACCAGTGCTGCTTGGGGGAGTGTTCTGGCCCTCAGATGAAGAGCCTGACACATGGAGGCAAAGAAGCCAGGCATAAGATAATACTCTCCTGGCTCTGTTGTCAGCTTTCCCCACGGCACCACTCTGGCCAGTGATTCCTCTTCTTGAGAGAGAGAGGCTGGACTTGATGCCTGGGACCCTCGAGGAGTTCCCCTGAAGCCGGTGTAATTTCGTGAGAGGGGGCTTTGGGCATTTGCGATAGCCAGGATCATTTTCCCATCCCGGTGGTGGCTCGGAGCCTCTCCCGTGTGCGTGTTTGCTGCTTCGGGGAGGTCCCTTGTTGCCCAGCTGGCGATCGTCTCCCTCCACACTGGTGCTGTCTCTGAATCCCTTCAGAAGAGTCTTAGTTCTCACAAGATTGGGGTCCCAAAGGCTCAGATCTACAGGGAAGAATAGCAAGCTGAGAGCCGGCCACGGGCAACGTCTTGGCTCGGGCCACTAGGCCGCAGGCTCCCCGGACTCTGCTTTCTCTGCTCTGCCCTGGGGAGCGCTTCAGAGCTCACCCGACAGCATGAGGGGTGCCACTAAGGCAATGGCATCAGGAGTGACCTTGCTTTGGGTCTCACCCAAGGCAAGTCATTGATCTGGGTCAGTTTCCCCATTGGTGAAGTGGGACTCGTCGAAGGGTCAGAGAGATCCCAGGAAATGGAGGGAGGGGCTTTATAAGCTCTAAAGTGAGAACATTGATTGTTGCTATTTTAAATATAGCCCTGGAGATGGGCTGCTACTTTCCAGGAGGGCTTAGGAGTCTCAGCTCATTTGCACAAACGCCAGTCACCCCCATGACCCCTTTGACCCTCCAGCTCCCCCGGGGTGGGGGCCTCAGTACCCGGCGTCTTGGCTGCCCACCTTCCCTCCCCTACGGGGCCCAGCAGCTCCTCCCCACCGGCTGTCATCGCCATGGCAACCTCAGAAGCTCCCGGGAGCAGACAAGGGACCCTTCTGGTGTGGGTGGGATCAGAGCCTGGAGAAGATGTTTCATTTTCTCCCGCTTTCCTTCCTTTCTTCCTTGCTCTCTGCCTCTTTATTTGAATATTAGCTGGGGCTTGCTTTAATCTCCAGTGACCCGTGGGTCTGGCCTGGCCTGCGCGTGGCTCTGCAGAGGCTCTCGGTGACAGGGGCTGCACGTGGGGCCTCGAGAGAGGCTGCCTGGAGCAGCCCCAGCTGACATTTTTTTCCCCTCTGGGTCTGAAATTTATTAGGAGTAATTGTCTGCTCTGGAGCCCCAGAATCTGAGGGTCTGGCTGCTGAGGTGGCTACCCTGGGGGAGGGGGGAGCGGGCACAGAGCATCTCACTGGCCTGGAGCCCTCTGAAGGTGGGCAAACGCGGCAAAAGCCTGCCTCGTCTGCCTCAGTCTGACCGTCTGTAAAGTGGGGGCACAGAACCACCATTCCAGCATCCCTGGCAAAGCTACATAACCAGTACTGCTCTGGGGCCTTTACATCCTTGTTATCTCAGGTGATCTCCACGAAGGAGGTGCTCTTATATTTCTCATTTTATGCATGAGGAAAACTGAGACTAGAAAAGATGAGATGATTTGCCCAGGTTCACACCTCAGTCCTGTCACCCACCACCTCCCTGCCTCAAGAGCCAGCAATTATTAAGCACCTACTATGCTTTGGGGGAACAAGGCAAAAACAAAGTCACTCATGCTCTGTTAAGGAATTTGCATTCTATCATAGGAGGAGGCAATGTTGCCTGCTGGCTAATGCAGTGAACTTGAGATGCTCTCTGTTGGGCAAGTCCCAGCTAGACGAGCCTCAGTTTTTTCATCTGTAAAATGGGGATAATCAAGTACCTACTTGACAGAGCTTTCTGGACTGTCCCCCTTCTTGGAAAGCCAGGTCTCCTGGGCTTCCTTCAAGTCCCCTTTCTCCAAGATGCCTTCCCCCATCCCCTTTAATCTAGCATCTTCTCTATTTACCATTGCTCTCCATTATGTGCATATCTTGACTGTACAGAGGTGTGCAAGTAGTCTCATTAGACTGTGGGCCCTGTGAGGGCAAGCACTGGCTTTTGCCTTTATTTCTGCCCCCAGCCTTAGCACTTGGTGCTTAATAAATGCTTATTGACTGACCCCTATGCATGTATGTAGCGCCCTTGCAAGGCTTTAAGCATTTGCTCTTATTGGCATTGGGGGGTACAACATGGTTATGAAGTAATGCGGGGCTAGGGGGAGGAGAAGAATGTCTCCTGAGAAGAATGCTCTGGGAGCCATAAAATGCTCTACAGATGCCAGCTAGGAAAACACAAACTCCCCATGCGGAGGAAAGGCCCTTTGGAACGATCACAAGATCGTGTCAAAGAGGAAACTGAGGCACTTGGATGGAAAGTGTCCGATCTGCGATTGGAATCCAGGCTCCAATCCAAGTTCAAAGGTGCGTTATCAAATATCATCTCCCTTGGACCAAATCTACAGGTTAAGATATCTTGCTTAGAGGAAAGGGGAAGGGAGGGGAAGAGATATGTACATAGCACCTACTATGGGCTACGCACTGTATCAAGCACTTACAAATATCTCCTCTGATCTTCACAACAATCCTCACTCTACAAATGAGGAAACTGAGGCAGTCAGGTTTAGTGACATGCCCTGGGTCACACAGCTATGGCATGTCGGACTGGATTTGAGCTTTAGTATTCCAGACTCCAGGCTCAGGGCTTTAACCATTGTGCTTCTTAGCTAGGAAAATAATGTTTCTGATTAAAACACACACACACACACACACACACACACACACACACCTAAGTCCACATTAAAAAAAAAAAACAACAAAACCAGCAAAAGTGTATAGAAATAAGTAGTTGAATGAATATTTACTGTGAGCAACGATCAGTAAATAGTCTCTGCCTCTACCAGCTTTTGACTTGACTGGGAGAGAAGGGGAATAGGGAAGTGAAGGAGGCAAAGGGAGAGATGATAATGTCAGAGCAAAGTAGCCTAGAGGAGGGGAGAGGAGGTTAAGGTGAAATAAAGCTGGGCCTGTGAGTCAGAGCTGAAAGAATAAATCAGCATTAATTAGGCAGTTATGTGCCAAACAGTACCAAGTGCTGGCATGTGTGTGTGTGTGTGTGTGTGTGTGTGTGTGTGTATAGACAGAAGGAGAGATGGGGAGGGATTCTAGGTGGGGGATGCATGTGGGATATTCAGTAACTAGATAATGGTTAGTTCATAGAGTCTTTGATTTGTAGCTAGCAAGAGTCCAGCTGATTGTAAATCCCCACCAGACTGGGTGCCTCCTGAATAGCCTTTCCTGTGCGTTCATGTCTTCCTGTGTTCGTGGCCAATTCCTTAACTCTGATCTAGTTCTGAATCAGTGGGCAGTGTACGCCATACGGAACCTGACCGAGCACAATAAAAGAAACCAAGAGCTGATAGCAAAGATGGAAGACCATGGCCTGGCAGATACAACCATGCTTAAGAAAATGGGTTTTGAAATTGAAAAACAAGGTGGGAAACTGACTTTGAGATCTACAAGAAAAGGTCCTACTTGGTAAGTAAGCTAAAGTAAAATCTTCTGGCATCTGCACTAGTGGGAAGCTTGACCCCTCTTAAGATAACAAAATGCTGAGTTCCCCCAGCCAGACCTTATCAGGGCTCAGAGGAAGAAGGGAAACCAGAAAAAGAAGGCCCTTCAAACCAAAATGGAAGCAACTCTGAACTGCATCTTCTAAAGATGTCCATTTTAATTAAGTTGAGTTAATGTTGATTAAGATCCACCAGAACAAATGTCTTTGCTCATTGCTGAAAGGCTAGAATTTGCTATGTAGTGGATGTGCCGTTTCCATCCAAAACTGCTCAGATTAGTGACCTAAAAGCTAGGTGACCAAGCACGGGGGGGACTGGCTTCGAGGCCTGACTGAAGGGTAGAGGGATGGTCTTAGAGGAAGGATCCCCAAATCTTCTCCTGCCTGTGGAGTCTTGACGAGAAGACGGAGCGTCGATTGATTGATGGCTGCCATCTCTTCTGTGAGAGAGAGAATTATCCATACCGCCTTGAGAAGAAAAGGTTGACCATCAAAAGGGATGATCAGTTTTACAGCCTGGAATTTGTTAAGCTCTGTGGTCACTTGCAGAGGGAAAAAAAAATCTCCCAATTTTATAGAAATCTGTTTCACTTTTCCCCAACAATGTTTTATTGGTGTTTGAGTATGTGAGTTGGCATCTTCTCTAGTAGCTGCCCATGGGACTCTCTCCCTTAGACCAAAGAACCATTATGATGAAGCCCAACATCCTGACATGCTGACTTTCCTGCTCACCTTGAGTGTGCTCTCTCTCTGCTGAGAGGTAGGAGCGTGCTTCCAACTGAGTCTGAAGACCTCACAATGATACGTGTACCGTAATCGGGAGGGCTTTTCTTAACATTGATTATTGTAGAGTTTTCGGTTTACACCTCAGTGTTCATGCAGGTCATCCCAAGTTTCCCAGAATCCTTTTATTTTTATCACCTAGTTCAGTTCAGTCATTCCCTAATCAAGGAGCATTTGTTTGGCTACCACAAAGACTTTTGCTGTGAATATTCAGGGTACACTTTCCTCAAAACTACCCTGGGATATATATATATATATATGATCAATGGGAAAGAAGCTCTAGTTTTTTGTTTGTGTTTTTGTTTTGTTATGTATTAGTTGAGAAGGTTCAGTTTTGGAAAAGGGCCCAAGCCATTGGTGCTAACAGGATTTCTTTTCTCCCCATCATTTAGTGAATAATATCACCATCTGACTCATGGCTCCTGGCTCCCTGGGATTTGCCATCCTTGCAGGCTGTGAAATGACAAGGGTCTGAAGACTATCTGACAGTGCAAAGCTAAAAATGCCTTAAGTTTGGGAAAGCCGAATGAGACGCAGCCGGCCCCGATGGGCACCTTGGACATTTAGCAGTTTGTGCCGTAGAGTTGCCATAGACGTACTGCATCTTGCCATAATAAAGTTTTCTGTTTGGGGTGGCACGGGCCTCCTGTGCTCTGAGATCTGGATGTTTGTTCGCTCCTCCCGCTTCCGCCGCTGTGGGTTCTCAGCTCCCCCTCCTGCCTCTCCAAAAGCGGGACAAAACTCACTTCCAGGGAGACGCGGAATGGAAGGACCCCGCCCTATTGTCCTTGCTGGCAGTGAATGATGAGGCCCGGGGATTCAAGGGGCCGGATTTATGCTGCTGACCCCGAGTGGGGTTCAGAGACATGAGGCCCCTGGAGTCCATCACTCTGGCAAGTTTCGCGCCCGCTCCAACTTAACTACCGCTCATCTGTTCTGCTCTACTGAGCCGGGACAGAAGACCTCTACGCCTTGTCTTTTGAAACTCCAAAAACCAAGATGGCAAAGACAGGGACGGGTGGCTTCCAGGCGAGTCTGGCGGAGAAGGGAGCGGCGAAGTGTAAGGACAGAGCCTCACATCCCATCTCCAGCGACAGTAATAATGCGCATCCAATCTGGACGTGCCCCTAGGGACCACTTAGCTCCTTTTTTATGGCTAAGCCAAGAGGAGGGGACTGGCGAGTGCCCCGCGGCAGCCGGTGACAGAGCCGAGACTCAAACCCAGGTCTTCCGCTTTTAGGTCCAAAGGACCTTGGCCCTGTGCGTTCTAGCGCGGGAGTTGCCGGGAGAGTTCTCTCGCCCGTCGGGCCGTTTCCTTGGCTGCTAGAGGGAAATCGCAGCGGCCCTGGGCCGCACGCCCGTGCTCTCCCTCGGGCCGGGCCTGCCAGCTGTCCCAGAGGCCCGTTCCCAGGGAGAGCGCGAGACGAGGAGGCAGCGCCTGCTCCCGCGCCCGCTTTCCCACGCCAGTCGCTGATCCTGAAACAAGCCAGCCGCCCAAGCCTGACCGAGGGTAGGACACCCCTGGCCGCGGCGTTCCGAAGCAGAATAGCCCCCGCCTCCTCGCAGCCATGTCTAAATTGCTTTTTCACAAACCCGGAGACTTGGAAGAATCCAGTGAAAGCTTTCCAAGGCGCTAAGTGATGGCCCCCGGGTATTAACGCTTAGGAAGCACTTTCAAGTCGGCGGGGTTCCTCCAAAGGCTGAGAGGAGCGTTTTCATCACCTCCCGGACATTCTTTCAGGATAGAAACCGAGGCAAATAAAAACGCAAAGAATTCCCTTCTGTTCTGAAGGCACAGAGAGTTAAACTCCTACCCACAAAACAAATCGAGATGGAAGCCTGGCCCGAGGAAAAAAACAGTAGGGGGGACAGAGGGGTCTCTTTTTCTCCTTTTTAACGAGGTTGCAATAGACACTTTTTTTTTTTTAGCCTCAATGGTTGTCTGGCCACCAATAGGATCACGCGAACACGGACTTATAAACCACATAATGGGCGGCACAAATAGCTAAAAGGGAATCCTCTGGGAATGGACGAGGGGGGTAATAGTTATGTGTTTTCTAAATAGGAAATGGGGGGCTTTCAGAGGGAAAACATGCTGATGACTCTATTGTGAGCGGCTTTTGATTCCCTGGGATAGATTAATTCTTCGGAGACAACAGCTGCCCTGGCTCCCCTGGTGCCGCGGGAGCCCCGAAAGCCTTGTCTTACACCCCGGGAGGGATTAATACGCCAACAACAAAATGAGGAGGAGGCGAGGGAGCGGCAGCCTGGGAGAGTTTGTGAAGGGTCAGGATGGCCTCAGCAAGTCTTGTGACCGCCTTATTGCTTTCGAGAGCTCACGGACAAACAAGCCCCATTTTGGAGCCTCCCTTTATTTTAAAAGCAACAGGGAAGATGGATTGTCTTCCTGGTAATGAAATTTCCCCCGTTTCTCTCCTGCTGTCTCGCAGCGGATCGTCTTTCCCCCCATGCTCTCTAGTAACTTTGGGGCCGGTTCTTTGCCTCCGTCCCATCTCATCATCTCATCCCTAATAGGCTGGGAGCTCTCCAGGAGGCAAGAACTGGGACCTCTTCCCTCTCTGCGCCCCCGACCTTAATCCGCCCTGGCATACAGTAGGAACATAATTACTGCATCCCTTTTGAATGAAGGAATTTCCAGAGAGATTTGGCTTCTTTCAGTCCTTTAAGGAGAGGGGTCACCAGCATATGAATTCTGAATGAATAGATGAATGAATGAAAAGCATTTGTTAAGCACTTAACCATGTGCAAAAAAGGGGGGGGGCAGGCTACAGAACAGTAACCTCCGAATGTTGGGCACAGGGGGCAGCTGACGTCCCAGTGATTGAATACCCTAGTCTGGGGAAGTCTCCTATGCGATTCAGTAAACAGTACCCTTTGCTAGTTGGTTAGACGGGTGTGAAGAAGATCACAAAAGGTAACAAAGAGCCTGTAAAAACTCACACTCTGGCTTCCTTTGTGCTTAAAAGCAACTTCCTAAGTTGTAGCTTAGGTAGTAGCTCTCATTAAGTTCTGAGGGGGAAGTGGTCTCTTTCCACAGGGGCAGTTGGCTGAGACCTAGCCCCTGCCTCTTGGAACTAACAGTCAAGAGCGGGAGGGGAGAGTGGAGATGTAACACGTACTCGGGCAAGGGATGATTGCTTTGGAAAACTCCATCTGCCGTGGATTCCTTCCTTCTGTAAGGACAGACCCAGGCAGATCCATGCCCAGTCTGTTTTCAAAAACACAGCATCCAATCAGACCATAGGGAAATGGAATAGAGTATGAGCCACCCCACCCTCCTTTTAGACCACTGAAAAACAAAAACAAAAACAAAAAACAACCCTGAAGTGAGGGCTTGAGGTAGAAAGAGAACAACCATTGATATACTTTCTACAGTTGAGATGGCGGTGTTCCATTTAGCCCATTATTTCCCATTCCTAGAAAATAAAGCTTATGAAAATAGCCTGTCCTCAGGTGTTGGATAGTGGGGTGAAGGGAAAAATTTGACAAATGGATTTAGATTGAGTAGGGGCACTAGCTTTGGAATCCAAGTTCAATGCTTGCCCTGTATAGGGTCCCTGGGTGCTGTCCAAGGTCCTGATCATCCTATAGGCACAGAATATCACACATCCTAGCATGTAGCATCGGATGAGATGTTAGCTGTATCAGCCTACTTATTTTACATATAACTAAGACCCAGAGAAGTTACACTGTTTTATTTAAAGAAGAGAAGCTATTTCTGTGCCTTCTCCGTGATTGGTAGAACCGTACAGCTAAGCAACACAAAGTAATATACTATGCCTGATGGCTCATGCCCTACACTCCAACTGCCATCTGCCACATCTCTGTTAAGGGAGAAATATGTTTTCTCTTGAATCAAGAGTAGTCTTTGCATTGATTTGAGTTCTTTTGGTCTGAGATGGTTAATAGTGTTTCCAGTTTCATCCCTGGGGTCATTGTGTCTGTACGTTTGATTGTTGCTTCATGAAAGCCTTCCGGAGTTCCTCAGAATTCTTCTCGTTTGTCTTTTCTTACAAGGAAGTCATTACATTAAGGTCCACAGTTTATTTAACCGTTTGCCAAACCCCACTTTGTTCTCAAGTTTTTGCTATTGAAGTAGATTCCCCATTTATTATGACTGATTTGGAAGTTTTTTTTTTTAAATAATTCTAAATAGTTTGCACTTCTAATGCTTTTTCCAGCTGGGAAATGATTCTTTATTTGTATATCAAAGCTGTATTAGAGACAGTTGATGCAGGAGTCCTTTACCAAAACAATAGTTTTTCTTCTCTTCTCAGCCTTGAAACTATTTTGGGGTCCTTGCTGTGGCCTTTGTCCTTTTATATGTCAACACTGGATAAAGGGATAGATGGCATGCTTATCAAGTTAGCAGAAGGCAAAAAGTTGGGAAGGAAGGACAACTGGTCCAGAGATGAAAGGTCTGGGATCCCAAAGGTTCTGAATAGGCTGGAACACTGGACTGGATTGTTGAAGATAAAATCTTCAATGCAAAGTCTTGTACTTGGGTATAGAAAATCAACTTCAGAAATATAAGTTGAGGAGATGTATAGATAGACAGTTTAGACAGTTTGATCCTGAAAGGATCTGGGGGTTTGGATGACCTGAAAGTTCATTCAGCATCAGTGCCGAAATATGTTCACCAAAAGGAACCAACGTTCCAGGAAGAGGAAGTCCCACAGTTAATGTTCCCTTATTGAACCTCATGTAGGGTTCCATTCTGAGCACCCCAGTTTAAGAAGGAGGCTCATAAACTGGAGTGTCCCAAA